>NC_140369.1:11370000-11970000 GCF_054491055.1 Hypomesus nipponensis
CTGTAACACTCTGCAGCACATTATGACACTGCATTTGGTGAGAATCTGACACTGCAGTTAAAGAAGTCCTCTGTGTTAAAAAAGTAATATCAAAGTGTGCTGGCAGAGATGCTAAATTAGCTACAACTGCCATCACATACATAGTTCCTGTAATGAGCAAGGGACCTTTTTTCTGGAAGGTGTACTCGATGTCTGGTCTGAGTGATTCAGAAACTGAGAGCAGGGCTGAGAGCTGGATTATCTGATTATCTCCCCCCTACATCTTCATTGGACTTTTCCAAGGAACTTTGAACTTCACAAGTGGATAAAATGTGCCACTTCTGGAGTTTCTGACTCTGATCGTTGTGAATGTAGTGTGTGTGTGTGTGTGTGTGTGTGTGTTTGAGGGATGAGTATTAAGAGCATTGAGTTGTCAGTCAGATGTCTGAACTGTAATAAAGTCAAGGCCACCAGCAGGGATGTTTCCAGCCGAGGTAGAGTGTCGATACACCGATCTCTCTTATACACTGAAATATAGAGTGGGAGCCAAGATCAGTTAAGATTAGGCCAACAGGATAAATCTCTGCCTCAATCAATAGTGACCTGATTCTATGGGAAAGCTGTTACATAGCACATGTAAATACTATGCATTATCGGAAACACACAGCTGCAGTGTGGAGTGTGGTGAATTGGACATAGGTGAATGAATATCCCACTGCAAGCCTCCAGTCTGTGGTTGAAACACACAGTAGACACATGGTACTTCTGTAAAATACAATGCTTCTGATTCTGCTTTGGAGGGCATCACCACTGAACACCTGCACCATGCTGTTGCTATTTTGTTCTGACATTCATCCATCCATGTCTGTGTGTGTCTCTCTCTCTCTCTCTCTCTCTCTCTCTCTCTCTCTCTCTCTCTCTCTCTCTCTCTCTCTCTCTCTCTCTCTCTCTCTCTCTCTCTCTCTCTCTCTCTCTCTCTCTCTCTCCCCCTCCATCTGAGGAATACTGGGGCCAGAACGGGGCAGATGGAGGCCTCCCAGGAGTCATGGGAACCATCCATCCCAAAGCAAACGCTTCTCTCTGGGAGCTGTGGTCTAGAGTCCAGCATCGAAAGTTTCCACACCCACTGTCAGCAACACAACAAGGCTCACGAGTTCTGACGACACAAACCACAGCTCAGTGGTCAGTAGAGGGATGTATGCCGCTGAATGAGGGCAATGTCAAAACGCTGCCTCTAATCTTACCGTTGCAACTGGACCATTGTGACCACATTGTGCGCTGTGGACATTGGTTAAACAATATGCGATTTGACGAATGTCCAAAGGGTCCTCTAAAGATAATACAATGGATGGTCTCACATCTGCAACTGTTTGGCTGCGACACCCTTCCATTAGTCTCTGATTGTTTGCAAACAAAGCTTCTCTGCAGAACTGCTTGTAATTGTTGGGGAGAGGACTCTGTTATTTCAGCGTGAAACCCAGGCACCTGCTCATCTCCTTATGGAAAACACACTGGCTCTCTCCCATCTGGCTGGGCTCCCTGGAACTGACTGAGCAGGAAAATCACCCGGTCGGACCTCATGGAGCCTGGCTCTCTCTGCAGGAAACCAGCCCCTGTATCAGATCCAGGGCTCCTTCCTGCTCTTCATGGAGAGGAGGAGGGGGATGGTTCAATGGGTTTCAGAATCACTGAGGCCCCATGAGCCTGCGAGGTCTGGAAGCCTGACAGTGCACAAGGTAGCTTCCATGACAGTTCTACAAAGCCAGAGTAGGCCCACTCGCTGGATGGACGGTAAAGTTGTGAAATGCCCACTGGAAAAGATGATTTGCTGTTTGGACTTGAGTTCTTGATGTAGACACCCAGCGGATGGTGTGTTTATTAAGAAACGTATGTTGATGTATTGATGACAAAACAGATGGCTGTCTGTCACTCCTGATGTTTGCAGATGAGGTAATTGGTTGTGTTCGGAGCTGAGTGACCTTTCCGGCCGGGGATGTGTCTGTAGCAGAAGAGCTCAGCTTAGAAGGGGAGCCAAGAGGAGACTGCAGATGGAATCATCCAAGCGCACATCATTAACATGGCTAGGATAGCCTTAATGGACTCAAGTGCCAACCTTCTGCACCTAATTTAAACACACATGGCGCACGCACGCACACACACACACAAACACACACACACAGAGACTTGTACACAAACACTTTTCTCTGCCCACTCTAATTCTGGGGTCGAGACATGGGCATCCGAACAGCCTATTTAACCACTTAAAATCTCTCTATACTACACACTTACGCAAGCGCCCACACACTCAAACACGACTATGGAAGCACTAATCATGGTAGCAGGGTGCCCACTCAGACGATCATGTCCATCTGACAGAAGGCCAGGGAGCAGACGATGCCAGTCTTGACAAGCCACAGACATGACAGAGAGCCTGCCCTTTCCCCTCCAAACCCATTAACCTGGACATGGCTGAAGTTTCAATCAACTGTTACTTCACGCCTTCACCTCTGGACTCAATGTGAAAATGAATACATAAAGTATGGCCATAGATTTGACAACTTTTTTCTCACTCTCTCTCTCTCTCTCTCTCTCTCTCTCTCTCTCTCTCTCTCTCTCTATCTCTCTCGCTCTCTCTCTCTCTCTCTCTCTCTCTCTCTCTCTCACACACACACACACACACACACACACACACACAGACACAGACACACAGACACACAATATGCTTCCTCTTTGGGTAAGGATGTCTATGTGTTACGTGCTGTGTGTGTATGTGTGTATTAGGTGTTTGTGGATAGAGAGGGGCCTGCGGTGAGCCGCCCCTAGGGTTTTGACTAGATCAAAGCCCAGTCTGTCAGTCTGCAGCTACCCAAACACTCAGCCAGTACACACACCACAGAGAACAGTAAGAGAGAGAGAGAGAGAGAGAGAGAGAGAGAGAGAGAGAGAGAGAGAGAGAGAGAGAGAGAGAGAGGGTGGGTGGGTGGGGAGGGAGGAGGATGAGAAAGATTGATCAAAGAGCAAGAGTTTGTTTTTAACCAAGAGCAGGGGTTATAGAGAGGGCAGAGGACCATGTGGAATATCTCCACACTTTCAATCCAAGAGAAGAGCTGAAGTTCTCCCCTGCTGTAGAATCAGGTTAAGATGTGTCACTCTAGTTGTCTAAATACTAGAATAATATTTTCACGTTAGTCTGTGCTTGGTTCTGTCTTCAAAGCAGAAAAGAATTGCTTTCCTTCAGAGTACATTTGTCTTTATCTCTCCAGTCCACAATCAAAGAGTAGAAGGACCCCATGAACACTAAGCTTCAATGTCATTCCAGGCAGTTCTATCTTCAATGGAATGGTCTGATATTAATGCCCTGACTCCCATATGGAGACTTAGATTCTGAACACGACACAAAGTTCCAGCAGATGAATCAGTACATTACACATTCCTGATGCATTCCTAAAGGCTGTGTCTGTAAAAAAGATAACCGTAGGGAGAAAAATATAGCACATCAATTGACTAGGAAAATTAGAAAGTTTGTCCCTGACTCCTTTTGGAATTAACTAAGATATCTCATATGATGTTTAAACTTGTGGGCCATGCGGGCTGATACCTGGCTGATAAGGGTCTCTCCTCACTCATCCTCGCACGCTAATTAGCTTCAAGGCTCTTTTTGTTTTATCCATTTCAGGCTTTGAGGCAAGAGAGAGACACCTACATCAATCATAATTATTTTACTGATGCTAAAATTAGCAAAAGAGAGAACACAGTCTCCTTCACACAGAACAGAGAGAGCGAGAGTGTGTTAAGAGAGAGAGAGAGAGAGAGAGAGAGAGAGAGAGAGAGAGAGAGAGAGAAAGAGAGAAGGAGAGACAGAGAGAGAGCGAGAGAGCAAAGGAGACATTGCACACAAAGGGGGGGGGGGGGTGTGTTGGAAAGCAAGTGAAAAAGAGAGATGAGGTGAATCGATAAATATCACCCGGACTGATTGGACCTAATTAGAGACATAGAGAGGCATTCTGGAAGAAGCTGGGTGGAATTGAGACGGCCAAGTTGTCAGAGCGAATTAGGCAGCTGTATTATTGAGATAGAAAGAACACAGATTCGATTAAGAATGGGTGTGTGGATATACTAAATGTTTGTGTATGTACGTGTGTGTGCATATGAGTGTGTCAGAGCTGAAAAGAGCATTGGCCAGGTGGGATCACCAAGCCAATGACAGCTTTGGTTTCAATATAAAATGTCAAAGACACAGATACATAGGCACAGACACACACACAAACACGGACACACACACACACAAACACACAAGGTGCCTCCAGCTGTCAGCTGCTGGACTTGGTACAGCTGACGATAGTTTCTAAGCACATTACCGACTGTCTGTGGGTGTTTGTGTGTGTGTGTGCATGTATCTATGGGAGTTGTTCATGCGTGTGAATGTGTGTGTGTGTGTGTGTGTGTGAAAGAGAGAGAGAGAGAGGTTGGTGCTTATATGTGGGATAGTTGTTGTGATTGGTGCTTCAGTGTATGGGCTCAAGTGCATTCAGCAGTGGGGGGGGGGCAGGGGGTTGGGGGCATTCTCAAAACAAAACAAACTTCCTCTATAGGCATTGTCCAAGTGCAAAATGCTCAAGTGCACAAACACACACACACACTGCTACGCAGCGCTCTGTCTGTCTGTCTGTCTGTCTGTCCTGAATACAGCCAGCAGGGACCCAGAATGGGTGCTCTGTGGAGGTGTGCTGTTGTCTGTCTTAGATCCAACATAATCAATCCTTGACTTTGTTCAATTCAAAACCTTACAGAGATCCTTTCACATATCTCTTCTGCTCCTAACATTCAAACAATTTATACAGAAGTAAGTATGGCAATAACCCCACACGGTCAGTGTACTTAAAAAGAAACCAATTTAGCTGTAGCTAAAATGCCTGCGAAACAAACTCACACACACAGACACACACATGCACTCATGCACACACAGACACACACACGCGGCTGGTTGCTCTAGGTAACCAGTATAGGCAGCACCCTGTCAGTGAAAGCTCACACTGTGTATTAACAGTGTCATTTCCTAATTTCCGAGCTCAGCCAATGAGTTGCCTTGCATGTGGGTCCGTTAGGCAGGAGTCCAAATCTTTAGTAATGAGAGAAAACATTAGTAAGACATATCATACCTAATGCAATTAAATTTAGAATTGGCATTTGGTATTTCGCTTACTGGCCTACCAGCTCTGTGATAGTGGATGAATTTCACATAAAATGCACATGAACTAAGTCACTGTGAAGAAGACCAGTGATTGTCTGTGGGCTTCTGAAAACAAACACTGCCCCCGTCAGGCTGAGGGAGGAACACACAGCGTCCACAGACAAAGATGACATTTTAATAATTCAGTGGTAATCAATCATAACATCTCTACTCAGACAGTATCTCTCTCTCTCTCTCTCTCTCTGTCTTTTTCTCTGATGTGTTTTAATGCACTGTTTTGTGTTATCTGATCATCTCAACTTAAAGATTATCTCACCATGTTTGAACATTCTGAAATGAAATGTTGTAAAGGGAAAATTCTGTCTACGTATTTTCTTTATTTGATGATGGAAAGTTTAAGTCAAAGTCACCATTCTAACTGAGGGGGGAGGGGGGGGGGAGGGAGAGGGGAGGCACCACAGAGGAGAGACCACAAAACAGAAACAGAGTAGGATGGAAGCACACACTAATTCCTGTTCCTGAGAAGGTCATGCATGGATAATGCCTTGAGACTCACTCAACTTTAACCTTCAACACCAACACATCTAATACAAAAACCACTGCAATATGCACACACACACACGCACTGTTGGTCTAATAGGAATTTCAGAGAATGACACAAGGAGTATACTTCATGTGGATAAACCGACATTTGGATTAGACTTCCACCCCAAATAAAAAGGTAGGATACATTTCTCTCAGTTTATAATGACTTTACTGTAAAATATCATAAAGTTTAATAGCAATTTTCTAAATCTGAATACTTCTATTTCATCTGTCTTTTTTCATTTGAGCCTTTCCTGAGTATTCATGTGTGTGCATGTGTGTATCGTCTAGAGAAGACCTGTGGCTCGACCAGGGACATGAGCAGGGCTGGAACTGAGGTGCTGGCTCTGCTTCTGGGATCATGTCTCTGACCATGTTGCTGTCTGCAGCTCTCTCTGACTGTTGGAGGGTAGGACACCTCCACTAATCACACACACACACACACACACACACATTCCTTTAACAGTAGCAGTTTATTTTGTGTAGTGAACAGCAGTAGCCACCAGTCTGCAGTCTCCACACATCCTCATACAGTGTGTGTGTGTGTGTGTGTGTGTGTGTGTCAGCGGGGTGCTAAGGATCCTCTCTCCTCGGTGGACCTGAGTTATCGCTGTAGAGGACTATGGGGAAAGTGCATCTGTGACAACGTGGCTGGGATGTGGACCTGTGATGTCACTCTGTCCTACCTGGAACACCAGCCAGGTCAAGCCATGCCGAGCAACTGTCAATCATCTGTAGATTATTTTCTATAACTCATTTTCTATGTTCTAGAACAGTTACTGTTCAGTTACTGCTACTGCAACCATACACATTAGACAGGATTAACCTATTTAACTTGGTGATTGATTAGAGTTTACCTAGTACTTACATATTGTCTTTTTTTTTACTGTGTTCACAGCTAATATCTTATCTATGAGGGTTGCATTGGTGTTAATATGTGGGGTGTCAGCTATCTCTAACCTCATCCTGGCATCTAGCCTGAGGTGCACCAGGTTAATAAGTGACTCTATCCACAAGAACAGATTGATGAGGGCCTCTGGTGCCCTCTTACTGGTTGGAGGTGAGTATTACAGCTCAACCCCCACCTCATACTCAATAATAAGAACTCCAACTCCACTCAAGTTGTTTACTAGTTTGGTGGTGGTAGTAATTCCTAAATGCTGACAGCTGAGTAACATTAAAATCATATTAAGCTTTACACATATCTTTGCACCGCTGCCCACATGTTACTGTTTGGGCGTGTGTTCAATAACCTCCAAATACCTTGGGTTGTTTTGAGCAGACGTGTTGTTCCCTTCAGGCGTGTGTGGAACAGCAGGACGGTTGTGGTTTGCCGTGGATACCTTCACCAGATACAGGCAGGAGGTGGGTATGGTTTCTGAGGACAAATTATCATCCAGCAGCCCTCACCATGTCTCTCAGGAACTCTCCATTCCTCTGCACCACTCTCCAATAGGTGGCTTTTGGTATACCTGGGATTACCTACGAATTGGGCCTTTCCTATTGGCTGGCAGTGGGAGGCGTGGCCTGCATTTTGACCTCAGCGACCACTGACCATCAGACCTGCGTCTCAGAGGAGAGATGTGGTTGGGATGAATCTGGTTCCATGGACAGCCATACTCCAACCAACACCCAACCCGGGTCCCATGGTGAAATGACCTACATATAAATACTGAATCAGTGTCATTCTTTGAGCTAACTTATTGAAGTATCAAAGTAAATCAATAAAGCTTCTAGTCTTTTCTGTCTAGACTGTCACACACAATCCTCATTTAATTAGAGTCTCACGCTATCAGAAACGTGATGTGTTTTATTAATATAGCAAAAAATAGCAAGGTATAGTTTTACTTACAGTCTTTGTTTATGTCACTATAGTCAATGTAAAAACCTACAGTACAGTACACTATATAAGTATCAGTCCAACGTTTAGTGCTCAAAGGGTTGATTTGAGACGTGTGTGTTACACAAATGCAACCCGTCATCCCTACATTGATGGCTTTATGATTTAGGGGATCTAATGTTGAGTATGAGAAAAGGGGATGTCTGCTGTTTTAATCCACAATAATTGTTCTTAGTCACCTGATGTAATTTGATGTATCTTCATATGTGGCTTCATGGAACTTCATAGAACTTCATGCAAGTCTGGTCATTAAAAATTAAACCTTTGACATGAGTCATGGTCAACTAGTCCCCCTGCTCATCTCAGGGTTGTGTGAGATTTCACATCCGTTCACTTCTCCCACTGACCCACACTCCTGTGCTTACAGCTGTCCTTTTTCTCTCCCTCTCTCACATGCCAGGCTAAGACTTCTACTCTAGTCTTCCCATGTACGTGTTCAACTTGTCATTACTGATCCCCTTCTGATGGGCTGGAATAAAAGAGGGTCAAACAGTTCACAAAGTTGATGTTGTGAGTGGTACCACATCCAAACCAGACCTGATGTGAGCTTCTAGGAAGACTTTGAGAGGGCGCCAGGTCTGCTGAAGCAGAACTGGAATTCAACTGTCTGCAATTATGGAACAACAGGGAGCAGGACAGGTATTTCAGAGGGTGAAGGGGTGGCGGCTGGGCAGGATTGGGAATAGAGGTGCAACATAACATTGAGAGCCTAACCCGACCCCCCCTGATGACTACCCTCCCTTTTCTCTCTCTGGGTTTGTATCCACGTGCTGGTGTTCATGTGTGGGACCTCCAACCAGCTTATTTGGACCACCGCAATCTCACTGAGATTCATCAATATATTGTTTTTCTCAGTTTACTTTATTCTAAAAGAAACAAACAGGAGTATACTTTAAAGGATGATAACGTAACATAATGGTGATGAATATTAGATAGAGAAAATGCATGGTAAATACATGTAAGCAACCAAATAGACATTTGAACCAGTCACACTAAGCAATCTGACTGTGCCTTTGTACAGGAACTGTACTGAAGACACTTAAAGCACACACAGTACAGTACAACCCTCAGAATCAGCAATACAACACTTTGCTCATTCAAATCACACAAGCACTGACCTAAACAGAATGCATGTAGATGATAAATCCTCAATCCAGGCTACATACACAACTTTTAGAAAGAGTGGCATCTGACATCAGTGTGGGAGATTGAGGGATCTCACTTGGTTGGTCAAAGAGGCATACAGTACTGCAAAAGTGTACAGATATCTGGCAATAGCTGGTATAAACAAAACATTTAGGGCAAGAGATAGAGGAGTACAGATACATTTGTCAAAAGGGGGAACTTTTATAATACACTCAGGCTTTGTGACACTATGGAATGTACAATTGTCAAAAACATACATGTGCACACACACGTGTGTTATAAGGCACTGTAGTAGATCATTATATATGTAGTAAAAGGACTGTAGGTGACATATGCCCTGGGCACTTTAACATGTTATAGAGCATACCCTGAATGACTGTCCCCCAGAGAAAACAGACAAGATACAAGATGTCCGTTTGTATCTCCAACAATTGATCAACAACACTGTCTATAGAGTGATACAAATATTACTGTTTCAAGCATCAAGCATGTTGCATAACACTTCACCAAGAAATTGACTTCTGTACAACTCGAGGCAGCTACAAAAAATAAAGAAAAGAATGAAAGATGTTTGGTCTTTCTTTACAAAAGGTGTAATACGAATTCAAAACATGTGTAAATATGTATCTTTTCTTGGTTTGGGACTGGGAGTGTGTGTCTAGTGGGGTGTTTGGTTCTCTTTTCTGGGTGAGAGCATCTTGTCTGTTGCCAGATCTAAACCATGGTAAGGCAGAGGACTCTCCCATACTACAAGTACTGCTCCCTTTTCTCTGGTGGGGTACTTTTAACATTTGGTCTGCAATTTAAAAGGGAAAAAAACATATTTCAGTAAATGTACAGTTGTATTTACAGATAACAAAAACCAAACAAAAATGCAGATTCACAAAACCAGAAATCATAGGATATCAGTGAAGCAGGAATTAACACAAGATGAGAATTTTAAGCTGACACTTAACACTGAGTAAATTAAAGATAGAAGAACAAGATGGAGTTTCTAGTAGAGGGTTCACAGGTCATAGGTGAGCCCACCTCCTTTCTTAAAGGGAGAGTGTAGGGCCACCTAACTATACTTAACCTTTAATAGTCCATATTTACAAACAGGCTCAGTGGGTAAGAAAAACGGCAGACGGCAAGCTTTGCTTTCCCAAACTTTAATGTGAGAGACTAATAAGGTGTAGCAGACATATTTAGGTTTGGGATGGGGGGGCAGCGACATGTGCTTTAGCAGAGAGACAGGGGTCCAGAGGTTGGACCTAGGAAGAAACAAGGAAAGGGAAGACAGTGATCGGAACTCGAACAGTCCTCGAAAAAAGGCGGGGGGTTGGTCAGTCAGGAAAACTAGTCTCACTCAACAACTCTGCCCTGAATTAAAGGAGACAAGAAGACAGGCAGAGAAGAACAGAATTAACAAAGAGGAGGGGACAGACACATCAAGTCCTCACTGACTCTCCCAACAACTCTGAGGTGTTACTGAGTGAATGAGCGCCTGATGCTAAGTGCTACAGTAGGAATGTGCAGTGCGAGCAAATTAGAAGCTCAAGCTACATGCTAGGTTGTTAATGTGCGGAGTGGAGATACGTTTTTTGCTTCATGTCATTGCAGTGTTGTTTGTGTGAATAGTTTGCATGGCATTCATTAAGCTCCATGGAAAGTAACCCCGTGAAGATATTTGCTGCAAATCAAGGTAGTGATGGGGAGCAAAGCAATGGTAATCTGGTGAATGGACGCACATCAATTGTTAAACAATTAGTTGTGTTTACTTTCATGGCAGGAAATTGTGTCTGGAATAAATGTTGTGTGTGGTATGTGTATTTATGTTCAGAGGAGTTACAGAAAACTGCTTTTTCACTTTTTATCTATGGGTAAGCTTTCTAGGGGTTGGGTCACGAGTTCAGTTGAATAACGGTCCTCAAAGAACATCTGCTGTTGACAGTCGGCTTGACTCCCCCCATTCATTAAAGTCCTTCAAATCCACCCACCCCCTCACAAGGTATAAAGGAATGCTCCACTCACAATGACATTACTAAGAATAGGGTCCAAATGACCAAAAAATGGGGAACAGGAAAGTATTCTGAGAATACGTGAATGGGTTGTCTGCCCAGAAGAATGATGAACTCTTTCTGTCTGAATGAAGGGTTGTTGGAAGCATCACATCCTTTCTACAGGCACTGGAGTGCGGAGGTTTTGTAACAATAGTCCTGTGCCTGTTCAGTTGTACCTTTTAGCTTATTATTTTAAACTTTATACTTCAACCCTTTTTAATTTGACACTTAAACACGTAAAATTGCTACATTTACCTTAACTGTCACTGTAGCTCATGGTAACAGGAGGATATTGAATGTAGTTGAGGTATACAACTGGCCATCAGTTCTATGTAAACTGACCTTACAGTGCTATACTAAGAAGTTTAAAGTTCAACCAATGAAGATATTCACCTTCGCTGACTATAGATAAGACTGTCGCCACTGTGCACACTTCAGCATGAATGTTGTGAATGGAGCATGATGAAAAGTGCGATGATGGTCACATCTCTCAGTAAAACTGAAAGATGAGATGGTCGTTAGCTTTCACCATGCATCCTGTCCTCGCGGCACCACCACCTCCCGGACAGTGACAAACCTTTCCCAATCCCACTCCTGCATTGAAGTTCCATTCATTTAGCTTTGTCATAAGGCACCTGTATCATAACCAACTTCCCTCTGTGAATTTACAGTACATCCCAGTGATCATTGAAAATGACTGTACTGTACTGTTATTAACCTATTTACTTTTCTGTGTTGCCTGGTTGAGCGATGTGTTTGGGGGTAAATATTTTTAGGGGTGAGTAAGCTCTGTGTTTCCCTCAGAATGAGTGGAGCCCCTGTCTGTAGTCAGCGAGGTGGTGATTTATGCTGTGTGTTTCTATGGTGTGGCGAGAGGCCAGGCCACTTAGAGCTGCACCAGTAGACTATGAAAGGCCTGATACTGCAGTTCTGTCTCTGTTAAAGGCACAGCTCCAAAGTTGGAAACATGAAAGCTCCACACATGAAGCTCCAACCAGGAAGCACAGGACGGGCTGTTTGGAAACACAAAAGCTTGATTCTGTTTAATGCTTTCACATGTGCTGTGTTGCTAAATTTGGTCGGTTTTCACAAATGTAATCACTTATTGATTATAAATGTATTGTAATCAAACTACATTAATCTGAGCCATTATGAGTGGATAAGGTGTTCATATCAGACAAGCTGAACTATTGGTTACCCTCTTTGGCTCTTTAATGAACAATAACTTAGGATGCCCCGGATCCAGGTTTAATAGCTTTTGCTTAAATGTTAGTCTTTTTATATACCGTGCAAATACACAGACTGTATTTTGTACAAGCCACTGTTTGTAGTGATTTGTTTGGTTTGTCGCATCTCTTATTGTGTAAAAACAGAGCAAGCAAGCAGCTGGATCTATTTTCTTAGGGTCAGATTCAAGCAGCTGTGTCAAAATCCAGTAGAATAACTCATATTTTTAAGGCACATGAAAGTTTCCATCCATAAGAAAAGCTATAAAAAAACAATCGAGCAAGATCCCAATCTTGTCAATGATATTTTTCTTCTTGTGAATAAGTTATGAATAATTCTGCACAATCATGAGAAGAAATGTTTTCTTAAGAGTTTCTAACTTCTTAAAAATGCTCGATGGACAATGTGTTTGTGTGTATGTTTGTGTAATAGTCAAGCTTTAAACACATGATATCAAGGTAAAAGGGTGGAGCCAAGCGTGTCCTCTGCTCCCTGTTTGGGTGGCTGCTGGAAGAGGGCGGGGTTTACACGTACTCCCTTGCTGTGGAAGGCTGTGATTGGCGGTAGTATTGCTGCCCTCGTCTATCCTCGTTAGAGCAGGAGCAGCACAGGAAAGAGCCGCCAAGTACCGTCAGACTGGCCGCCGCCCATCCCACAAACAGAGCAGACCCAAACTCATACCTGCACAGGGAAAGATGGGATGAGAAGAATGGTGTGACTTTGCTATTCCTGAGGATTGGTGTCTGGGTGTGTATTTACCTGGCGTTGAGGGGTGTGTTTGGGTTGAAGAACTGATAGGACACCTGAGTGGCATACCAGGATACAGAGACCAGCGTGCACAGACCTGCCCAGATTTAGAGAGACCAAGTGAGAGGCTGTCAATGCAATTACACGTACACAATTATTTTTCTTACACATTTCACACGTGCTACATTTTTTAGAGCTAACTTTCTTCACACACAAAAAGTGTGGCCCAAAAGTACACTTACACACACACACACACACACAAACACTTTCTAATGATTTCGGAGGTTGCTGCTTTCTTTCTCAGAAATAATTACGTCTGAGGTCAGCAGCTAATGTGTCCAAACCCCCCACTTCCTGTTTACAGCAGGGGCCACTAATTACCCAGACAACCCCTGGTGAGAGTCTCTGGTCAGAGGAATGCCAGATATGAGTCTGTTTTTCTAAGAGACTTAAGATTGGACAGATAGAAAGAATAATGGAGAGCAAGACACAACACAATGTGCTCTGCTGTTCAGAAGCATGTCTAGTGGCGGCGACCTCGTGAGGGGGAGCGCCTCTTTGTGTCACAGTAGCGTAGCAGCGCCAGGCCACCTGACAGCGGGCTCACCTGCGAGCAGGAACAGCGCTCCCCCAGACACGGCGATGCGGGTCTTGGTGGAGGGGTTGTTGTCTCCCACCTTGGTGCACTTCATCCCCACCACGCTCACAATGATGCTGATGAAGCCCAGCAGCACGGACACCACCATCAGCGCTCGGCACGTCTGGATGTGCACTGGAGAAAGGGAGAGAGAGAGAGAGAGAGAGCAGGAGGACAAGGACAAGGACGAGAGCACAGATAAGCGAGAGATTACAGAGGGTGGAAATAGAGGAAATAGAGAGGAAGGATGTGCAATAAGGAGAAGTTCAATTTGAGACAAAGGTCCATTCTAAATTAACTAATGGCAAGGAGGTTAAAAAGGATTTCCTTTTCCAGATGCACTGCATGAACTGTAGACTCGACATAGACATATGGACGCTGTTACAGTGTACACCAGAGGATATGGAATGCCCATCTTGTGGTGGTTAACCACAGCAATAGTATTGGACACTGATGGAAGATGTCCATGGAATATCAACGATCCACCACTGTCCCATATTGGGGTTGTTCCAGCCACAGCCTGGAGGTCACCTGGCCCAAGACACGGGTGATACATGCTTCTAGTATGGCTCTCCTGTTACTCCAGACCTTCTCCTGACCGTGATGGATCATTCCACAGCGGTGTCACCGCAATGAATTCCATGGATAACCCACACAGACTTTAGTTCACTCATAACTTAGTGGGAGGAACATTTTACATATTTACACATACAGACACATACAGACACATACAGACACATACAGACACATACAGACACAGACAGACACATACAGACACAGACAGACACATACAGACACATACAGACACATACAGACACATACGGACACAGACAGACACATACAGACACAGACACATACAGACAGACACATACAGACACATACAGACAGACACATACAGACACATACAGACACATACAGACACATACAGACACATACAGACACATACAGACAGACACATACAGACACATACAGACAGACACATACAGACACATACAGACACATACAGACACATACAGACACATACAGACAGACACATACAGACACATACAGACAGACACATACAGACACATACAGACACATACAGACACATACAGACACATACAGACAGACACATACAGACACATACAGACAGACACATACAGACACATACAGACACATACAGACACATACAGACACATACATATTGTAGGAGGAGACCAAACACACAACTCTCTTTCTTTTACACACAAGCCGTAGGAGGGCCATTGGTACATGTTTCACACAGTGGGATTAGTGTGGCTTTGTCACAAAGCTGGATTGTTTTCCTGGGGCTGTCGCCACGGCGATCAGACAGCGCTGCCTAAAACACAGCAGCCTGGACAACAGAAACACTAATACTGGAACAGAGCTTCTACATCGTGACCAAGTTTGTAGAGTAAACCAAAACAATAACCAAAACAATGTCCAATAAAAGGAAATGTATTAATAGTGACATCTTAATGTAACCCAAAAGTTCAAAATCTTGCCCAAAACATTGATGAAAACGCCTAATGAACAAAGATCTGTCTAGCAAATATAAGTAGGCATCTATCATTGTGACATTAATACACACGGGCATTCATAGTTTGGTAATAAAGTTCCATCTCAGGATCTGTTGTGATGGGAAAAGGGTAGGAGAGCCTTTTTGAAGTTAGATTTATGAGTAGAAGGGGTCCCTTTGATGAAGGGATTTGAATGGTTTTTAAGAGAAAGAGGTTTTATCTTATTTTCTTTCATCCATTATGTCTATTCTTCCAACTTCTTAAGCATGTGGGGAGTTTGCACTGCCCCAAATCGCACCATCCTGATGAACAGAGTCAAGTGTGTATGTGTGTCTGCGTGCGCATGTGATATAGGCAGAAAGAAAAACAAAGGGAGAATAGAGAAAGGGGATCTATGGGTGGGCTGGAGGGCTGGTTGTCTCTCCCACTCTTCTCTAATCTTTGCCAAGGTTGGCAGTGCCAGTTACAAGCTCTGTGTGTGTGTGTGTGTGTGTGTATGGACATGTTCCATTGTTGTAAAACTCACAAAAAGTTATTTCTTGTTTTCTGTCCAAAAAGGGATAAACTGGTGTGACACTAGTAACTCCCAAAGGGCTGAAACCTCCCTCCTCACAGTGTGCCCCTTCAAAGCCGGCCTCTGAGTCGGAGCCGAGGCCCACAGAAAGTAACAATAGGTGTCAGTAGGAGGAGGCCTGTACATCCACAGGCCAGTACGTCTCTGCTACTATCCCCACTGGTGACCTCACCCTTGGAAACAGAAGAGCAGGCCACTGGGGGAGCAGAGGAGGTGACGAGGGGGAGGATGTAAGGGGTGGGGGGTGCGACACTGGAGACGCTATACCACCAAACATTCCATGATGGAAAGTGAGTAAGCAAAACTTTTACTGTGAACTGATATACAGCACGGTGGATGAAGTCCTTTTGGTCGTTTTGAAAGTGAATGCACCAAGACAAGGCCTCAATACATGGACATGACACACTGATGTCCCATTAATACATGGGAACAATGAATGAGCCGCATGTCTGACTGGAAGTTTGCATCAAGACAGAATGACTCTGTACAGTGACGTCACAGAATGCCATGACATCCTGGTCCTCAGCATGTCAGCAGGTTCATTCTACAAGCCTCTCATTGATCAGTACTGAGGTCAGAGAACTGCGAGCTTGTCAGTACCGCCACCATCCCCTCTGATGCTACGTTTGAACCCAAACATGGAGTAGAACTGTCCCTTCAGCACCACGGGCCAGCCTCTGTCGACGTCTTCTCTCAGATCTGCTTCACCTTCCCCACCAGACAGGAACGACAGCTCCATGACCCAACACTCACTACAAGGAGACATGAGTTTGGACGTATCCACCGAAGCAGCCTCAAACCCAGTCAGTGTTTTCCAGCACATTGGCTGGCTGCGTCCGTCCAGTACAGCACAGTCTGGTGAACAATCAGGCCTCATCACATGCTTGTGATGCTGTGAAGCCAGGGAGAAAGGAGAGGTCATGAAAGCCCACCTGCAGGGGCTGACCCAGCCCAGAGACACATTTAGAACCTGCCAGTTAGAGAAACACAGTATGCCGCAGTACACTGAGTGTTCACCGATACCCCACCTGACAGGAGAACCACCCGCCAACCCTCCTCTCCAAACACATGTCCACCACCTGAGAAAGATCCCGACCCACTTGTAAAACAATGTCAAACGCTCGTAAAACGTGGTTCGACTTAGCCGTGTTCTAATAGACGGAAAGAGAATAAATTCCTTCAGAAAGCCAAATCATGTTTAAGTCACCATAATTGATTGCTTTGTGGTCACTGTTTTGGGTTGATTTCCTTGTCTGTGACTTCCGAGGGTACCCTTTCAGAATCATCTGTACTTAGGGTTTGGTTCTGCTCTGTTTGGTGGTTGCTTGATTCTGTCTACACACCCAGGATATGTCAGTAATCTACAGAGGAACAATACGCGTGTGTGGGGAAGAGAGAGTGCATTCTGAGAATATCTCTGGTGTTTTGCTCAACACTGGGCTTTTCATTTCGAAACAAGCCCTATTCATCGTCAGGGACAATACAGCTGTTCTTATTAGTGGATGAGCCAGAGGAGACACCAGATCCAGCACACTCCTCAAAGAAAAAGCCACAGAAAATGTTTTGATATCATGGATTGCACAGTCGGCAAACATTTGCAGAGTGCAGAGTTTGTTGTTTTGGGGTTTCATGCGTCACTGGGATTAATATGGTCATCAGTGTTTATTAGAAAACCACAAAGAAAAACAGTTTGTCTTAATGACTCCTGACCAAATCCCCCTACCAGTTGGACTTTCCTTAGAAACCAACATGAGCTTGTTTCAGCAGACAATAGCCCTCTGGATGCATATAATCTGTGTGTCATTAATTATGAGTCAGTAGTTCTCACTAAACAGATTTGAGATGACAGCAGCATTATATTCAAGACTCATTTATGTCTGAACCATACATTCCTCTCTTTTTCTTTCTTTCTCTCTCTCTCTTTCGCGCTCCCTCTCCCCCCTCCCTTAGTAATGATGTTTGTGAGTTTAAAGAAATCCTTCAATTAAACACGCCCACAGCAGCAGTTTGAATGGTTTTCTGATTTATGCCCCTGATTTTAATGTGACGCAGACAGAGGAGGGAATTATGGAATTGTTTTTGCATTCAATTTCCACACTGAAGATTCAGTGTAATGGATATGATTAACAATACCAAGTGATGTTGTTGAAAGACCCCTATTGTACCTTGTAAGAACTGTGTGTGTTTGGGAATGAATAAAGTGCCAAACACACCAAACATCCCAGTAATCACTGAGGCATATCCTGTTTGATCTAAAGGCTGTCTGACCATCTCTTGTAGAACCCTTCCACAAAGAAGCAACTCAGAAAGCAATGAGCTCATTGCATATAGCCATTTAGTAGACGCTCTTATCCAGAGCGACTTACAGTCAATACAAGGACACAACATCACTTGGCACAGCCGGGAATTAAACCGGCAGCCTTCTGATTACTACATTTAGTCATTTAGCAGACACTCTTATCCAGAGCGACTTACAGTAAGTACAGGGATATTCCCCCCCGAGGCAAGTAGGGTGAAGTACTTTGCCCAAGGACACAACATCATTTGACATTGGAATCAAACCGGCGAACTTCTAATTACTACCCCGATTCCCTAACCGCTCAGCCACCTGACTCCCCTCATTAAAACACCAGAGCATAGCCTACATTTGAGAATGTCAACAGGAATGCCAACATGGGTGGGTGACAGACCAAGGTAGAGAGGATGGAAGACCAACCGACAAAAGACAGACAGAGTTCAATGTAACAGGACTCCAGAGCCCCGTGCTGTGCTACTCACCATCCAGAGACAGCATGGAGTCAAACACCTTGCACTGCACCTGTCCTGTACTCTGGGAGGCACAGCTCATCCACAGCCCCTCATACAGACCCACAGCTGTGATGATGGCATCGCCCGCATACGACGACTGCTTCCACTGAGGCATAGCCGTGGTGGAGATGATGCCAATCCAACCACCCAGTGCCAGGAAGTAGCCCAGGAGCTGAAAACCTGAGTTTGCCATCCTGTAGTGCTCTGTCTTCCTTCTCGTCCTCTGGGGTTTTTCTCCAACTTTCTCCCTCTTTGAACTGGTCTTCTTGTTACAGTATCTAGCCGTCTAATTGAATCAGAATAGAATCCTCTTGTTTCAGTCCTCTCTTGACCATGCAGTCCTCTTCAGTAACACCTGTTGCTATATTGAAGCGCACTGCTTCCCCACACAGATGGGCACTGGAAAAGCACAGGAGTTCTCTGTTGGTTCCAAGGAAAAAACGTAAGTCCCAAGAAGTTATGTGATTAAATATTTTGGTGTTCTCCTTATTTCTCCTCTGTGTTTCCCTTCTCTCTCTCTCTCTGTCTATCTCTCTCTGTCTCTCTCTCCCTCTCTCTCTTTCTCTCTATCTCTCTCTCTCTCTCTCTCTCTCTCTCTCTCTCTCTCTCTCTCTCTCTCTGTCTCTCTTTAGTTTTTCTGTGTTCTCTCTCAACTGAGAGTATCCTTGTGTTCTTCTGTCTCACACAGTTGATGGTGTGTGTGTCTGGAGCTGGGCTTGGCCTGCTTGCTGTGTGTACGATGCTGGGTCCTGGTTGTCTCTGGTTTAATCGTCAGGCTATCTTGCTAGATTGCCTATCACTCTGCATGGCTTCTCCTGCCTTTCACTCACTCTCTCTCTTCCTCCTCCACACTTTCTCCGTCTGCTCTGAGCTCCTGCCGCTGAACGAGGGATAAGAGGAAAAAAGAGAAAAACTTCACAAACACAAAAAGCCCCCGACAGGCAGGGCATAGAGTGGATAGGTCACTGCACTGTGATTGGGTAGTTTAGGGATCTAGAAACACCCACTGGGATGGGAGAGGGGGGAACTGGGACAGAGGAGAGGAGAGGGGTGGGGTAGAAGAAATAGAGGGATGGAGAAAAAACAAAGAGAGAGAGAACTAAAAAAAGACAGAGAGAGAGAGAGAGAGAGAGAGAGAGAGAGAGAGAGAGAGAGAGAGAGAGAGAGAGAGAGAGAGAGAGAGAGAGAGAGAGAAGGCAAAACAGGTCATGAAAGAACCTTGAGCATCATATCCCAACACAAACAAAGTGACAGTCCTACATTAAAATATAACTGGACTTTTGAATTATTGTCAACACCAGAAAGTCTTTATCATTGCAAATAAACAATTTAAAGTATTACTTGTCAGACAATAGTTTTTGTTGGTGGCTCTCTCGAATAGCATATGCTCCTGTTGACTAAGTAAAGGCTACCTCATGACTGGACATGGCTGTAAAGCGCAACAAACAACTGTAAATCTGCATTTGAACAAAGACAGAGACAAAAGGACGTGTCAAACCCAGACAACCACTCTGGAAATGATGGGCTGACCAACCAAGGGTCTACATCACCATGGTAACCTGAACAAGTCAAGTAGAAGAGAAAGAAAGAGAAAGAGAGGGTAAGCGAGGGAGGAGGGGTACTGCTTTCTATATACAGTTAGTTTGCAAGAGCGGCACAACTGTCTAATCGCACGTTGTTATCTTTGTAGTCCTTCTGGCTAAACGCTTCCCACAGGATCCCCTCTTCCTCTTTGAACCTGATTCAGTTTGCCTCAATTTACTTCAGTCTAACCCAATAATTCAGCACAACCAATTAGATTGCTGTGAAACATGCTGTCAGGGGAGCAACCGTTTTTTCACATCACTAAGAGACATCTCACATCTCCTCCTCACATACACAGGTAGTGCATTCACACCAAAATACATCTTTAAAAAGTTCACTCGCCCTCGCTCCGTCCTTATTGGATTGGTTGTAATGGGGTAATGTGGAAGTAACCCCTTAAATCATGAAGAGCAGTGTTTTTGACCAACATACACATTCAATCTTACAAAAACACACACGCTCCGTGTTTACGTGTCAGTACAGGTCACTGGGCTGTGTGGATGAGGGGGACTGGGATGGAAACACAGCTCTCCATTCTCTTCTCTACCTGCTCCTTTTCTCCCCTACTCCTCCCTGCATTTCTCCAGCTCAGCTCACCCCAACCCAGCAGTCGCTTTCACCTCTGCCTCTTCCCCTCCCCCTTTTCCTCCCAGCTCTCACCCCTTCTCATCATCAAACATCTATACATGAACATCTATACATGCATGTGATCTCGCTTATTCCACACCATGGTTTTGAACCTCCATATTAGGACAGTTGTCAGAAGATCAACTGTGATCCATATATGGAGACTGACCATCTGATCAGTAGTGTTAATAGTTCACTAACCTCCCTGTAGTTTCTCCTACAGAGCTAAACCCCCGCCCCCCCCCCTCTCCCCCCTGCACCCTCCTCTACCCTTGACCCTCCAGGGTAGGCCGGTGTCCATGGTAACCAGTGCTTTGTGGTCAGGTTCACTGGTGTCTAATTAGTAGAGTGATGTTGGGGGAAGATGTGGTCAGATCACTGGGGTCAGCTGAGCTTGGGAAATGGAGAGAACGTGGAAAGATAGAGATGAAAGGGAAAAGAAGAGAGAGAGGGGACAAGCTGACGGCGGCTGGGTGAACTGTGCACTGCTTTTTTCTATTGGAGGAATTTTGGCGAGTTTGGAAGTATTTAGGCGAACACATAACAAAGCAAAACCATCAGATGAATAACTCACTGTAGGCCATCATGGATGTATAATGATACTGTTCTCAAAGATTGATGCGCCTTTCCTCTTAAGAAAATGTGTTGGAGGTTTAGTTCTCTTAAATGAAACCGTATATAATTGGACAACATTCACACACACACAGGAATCACCAAATGAGGTTAGCACAGTCAGACACAGACTTGACGCATTTCTCCTTGATCAGATTAGCCTGTTAGGGTCGGGTTCATTGCAAGGTGTGTGTGTGTACATGTAAACATCATAGGGGTGGATTCATGTAGCGTTGCCAACCCGTCCAATCTTGTTGTCTGTCCAGTGGCTGTTAGCAGGTCAGGAGTTTCAGGGTGATGGACTAGCTGAGCTGGATCAAGCTCCGCCACTCACAGTGGCTAGTTCTACTAACTCTTCAGCACCAAAGACAAATGTAGATAATTTTGTCGATATTTCACAGTTTTCAACTGGGGTGCAATGACACACATCACACATCCCGATTTGTACATTTCAACAAATACTGAAGCTGTTTTCCTTGGAATGTTGCCTCGTCTTTTCTACACAGACTGTATACTGTGGATAAGAGCAGGAACTCACATTAGGATGAATGGTAATGAAGCAGAGGTGAATAATGCATGAGTGAGTTCCAGAGCAGTGCCCTGGTGGAGCTGCAACTGAGTGGCCAAGTTCAAGTGGCTCTGAGGAGACTGTTGGCTCGGCTCATTGAGGAATTGAAACGAGGTCCCCCTCGCTTTGCAGAGTGTGGAGAGAGCTGACCGGAGCTTCAGGCCTCACACAGACATCCACAGGAGAGGACCTGAGTCATTAGTCATGCATTTCCCATTCATTGATGTCATAATTGTCTTGATAATGTTGCCTTTTTCTCCGTTTGAATTTGGTTCAAGAGTCAAGCAGTGCTTTGTCGCTGTTTAGCTAGATATACATGAGCTCTGTGTTTCAGATGGTCGATGTTTTTCAGAACCATTCTGCACCGTTGCATGAAAAAATGGTGCATTCACAATACATGTGCATTTATTAATTTAGCTGACAAACATTTAAGCTCCGAAGATGTGGCTAACTTTCATAGACGGCCCTCTTTTAGTTCTTCTAGACCTAGCATGAACAGGGAGCTGGGCATGGACTTCATGACAGAATTCCCTTAAGCGGAGGTGTGGTTGTATGCCCATCCTTTCTTCCACCTCTTGGGTAGGCTCCCTCAACTCTCACACTCTCGACGCGTCCATCTCTTTTCTCCTCTCACCTCTTCCTCCCTCTCCCCATCCCTCTGTCTCCCTACCTCACTCCCTCTCCCCATCCCTCTGTCTCCCTACCTCACTCCCTCTCCCCAGATTTTCCAGACCCCTCCAGTACTAAGCTGAGCTTAGGAGTCAGCTGAGCTGATCAAAGACCAGAGTTGTGTAGTGGCTAACGAGAGACGAGAGTTCCCAACGACACAGGACCTCCCAGGGGGCTCTGGTGCCACATAGCTGTTCACACTAGAATGGACACCCAGTCATGTACTCTGTGATGTGAGATAACTATTCTCAGTTCTTGACTTGGTTCTTTAGTAAACCTTCTGTGTCTACAGTGAGAACATATATTTCATGTGCCACCAAATGTGAAAGAGAAATAAGAAATGGCTGCTCCAGTTATTTTGGATCGAGCCGCCAGCAGCTTCACTCTGAGGTGGCCCCTGATATGGGAAAGACCCTGGTGCTGTTCCCACCGCCGCTCCTTTTCCTCTCCTTCTCCTGCTCCTTCTCTCTCCTTCCTATCTCCCATTCCTGTTACATCCTCCTCCTCCCTCTACGTCTCATTAACATCATTAACATCTTGTCCTTCTTCAGTTCCCACCGTTCTCCCCTCCTTTATTCCTTCTCCCCCTTTCCTTTCATTCCTCTCATCACCTCACTCATCCAGTTCCCAGCACATGTACCATTGCCCACTACAACTAATTACCGCAAAGCACCTCATACTCTATATTCCTGCCCCAGTATTCCTGAGAGTAATGCGCTGTTCTGGCGTCTCTGGGGGACATGGCGAAGTGAGGGGAGAAAAGGGAGCGGAGGAAAGAAGAGGAGAGCGGAAGGGTTCTTTCATCGGCAGTAGATGGGAGAGGAAATGTCCTCTAATAGAGCTCCTCTATTAGGGGAGTTGAGGTGCATTTGTCTGGAGCCGGATGGAGCTATTGTGGCCCACAGCAAAGGCTCCAGGGCCTTCCTTTTACCCAGAAAAGCCTCTCTAGTCTGGAGGGGCGCTCTTCAGAGCAGCCCCTCTACACCCCCTGGAGAGGGTACACCTGGCACACAGAGAGCCGGGGCAAGTGGGACTATGGGGGAGCACGTCGGGGAAAGAGGGGAGTCTTGGAGGTACTTGCACATCAAAAATCAAGTCATTTGAACAATCCCATTTCTGCTTGCGATAAGCAAGTGTTTCTTTTGAAAGCAGTTTGGATAATTAGTCAAATGGCTAGACTGGAGCGGAGGTGCAGAGCAGGTCCATGTGTGTGTTTGTGCGTGAGAGTGAGTGTGTGTGTGTGCACAAATACACACCCGCGCATGTGTGTGTGTGTGGCGAGTACAACATCAACAGGCGGGCAGGGGAGGTGGAGGGCAGAGGCCTGAGGGTGACCAGCTGAGGGGGGAGAAAGGAGAGATTAAAGAGGGAATGTAGAATCTAATCCAGCGTTATACAGCAACCCTCTGAAGCTCCACTCAGCCAGAGAGCAAAGAAAAGACAAGCATTCCTCACAGGCCTCAGCAGCCAGCACAGAGCACACAGACCAGGGGCTCCCAACGCTCCAGCCATCTGCTCTTAACCAAACACTGGGCTGCCTCTAGGCCTCACCCACTGTACCCCAGAGCCATCCCTACTCAGGCCCGAGCCCTTTACCCACTGATGCCCCTCCTCATGCTCCTGCACCCGGCCGCCCATCCTCCACCTCACTCTCGCCAACTCAAACGTTCCACTTCTCCTCCTCCTCTTCCACAGCCTTCTCACTCTCCACCCCACCATCTTGCTCTCGCCTCCCCACATCATAACACTACCCCTGCCCCCCGAGCCCCAACTCAAATGTTCTTCTGTGTCCATATTCATGTACGTGTCATCTACCTGAACCATGCCCTCTCACACAGATCCACCAATCCCAGTGCAAGGATTTCACACTCGTGTTGGATGTAAACAGCAGAGGTCATGACCCCAGCGAGGTGACCCGGACTGGAGATCCAGAACAAATATAGGATTTCAAATCCAGTGGTGCTCTCTCAGAGGGCTGCACAGGATCACATGTAAGCTACAGTTCTACTATATAGACAAAACTTCATGACTAATAATCAAAGAAAACATAAGACTAGGTTTACCTGTCTTAAACAGCCTACGCTGCAGCTTCATACAGCAGATAGGTGTCTTCCAGCAAACATTCAACATCCAAACATTTCAGATGCAACAGACTACAGAATTAGTATTGAGTTCCATTGAGGTTATCAAAACGTTTTTTATTCATGTAAAAGCATGTACATTTGACTACTTTGTTTCCCTGTTCTCAAATGACACGTATCAATGACACAACAGTCTGTCAATCTGTCTGATCGTGTCGGCACGAGATAACTGTGAGTCGGACTTTCTCACACTATCTCCGGCCTTTTTGTTGGCTGTTATTCCAAAAATGTGTCAAGTAGACGCTGTCTGAGCCGCCGGCTCTCTCCTTCCCACAGAGCTGAGTTCACACACACACCTCTGGTCTCATCTCTGCCGTGTCCTTTTCTCTCCTCTCCCTCACACTCCTTCTCCTGCACCCCCACCCTTGCAACTCCTCTCCTTTTTCTTTCCACCATTTTCCTTGCATCTGTCTTTCTGTAGCTTGGTGGTTGGGCTGCACCGCTCTGCCCGCTGTCACCATGACAACAAGCAGTGACATCTTCATTTGACAGAACAAAGGGGCCCTTGGAATCAGGGCTGCTCTCCCACAGGCGTATGGGTACTTTGTCCTGTTTTAGCACTAGGCCTATGTGGGCTTATTCCTGGAATGAGGCTCAGTATATCACACAGGCACTTAACCTCCCCAAAACACCCTCAGAGAGTACAGTCATTCCCCAAAAAGGTACTTTGCACTGTCCCTCTCAATAGCAAATAGGTTCACAATAGCTTCATTAGGTTGTTCTGTCTTTTATCTTCGCGGTGTCCTTATTTAAATCCATATTTTACTGTTTGACAATTTAAAATAAGAAAGGCTTTATCGACCTGTGTCCACTGTTTAAATACAAACAGCTTTAAACATGCTTTTACTACTGTGATTTAGACAATTAAAAATCGCAGATTGATAAGACGCACGTATCTAGGAAAAATCAAGAAGCAGGGTCCTTGAATTTGAGCGACTGTGCAAATATACATATTTTTATTTTCAGTGCTATCAAATGACTGGCATAAAGCACCTAAAGTGTTAAATAGCTCCTCTCCAAATAAGATACATTCATTGTTTTGTGTATGCATGCATGCACAGATCATGGGAAAAGAAATGTACTTGAATTTACACTCTTATCCTCTATTGCCCAGTCTAAAACCAATTGAAGTCCTATAAAATGCTGCTGTCTAGCATGTCCAATGGAGCCCCATCCTCAAAGACTACACTGGCCAGGATTATATTGACTAAACTGGAATACCCTCTAGCCCTCAGCCTCCAGCCCCCGCCTCCAGCCTCCAGCCCCGAGCCTCCAGCCTCCAGCCTCTTCATCCCCAGCTTCTCTAAACTGGTTCCATCCCCTGGCCAGCACGGCTGTGATCCCAGTCTTAGGGGAATAAGGAGATGGTTCATCGCAGAGTTGAAGTCATAGGCCAGGCATCCATCAGAACAGCGAGCCCAACAATCAGCTGCTCTGTCCTGCAGGCACAAGGCTGGTTTAGACAAGAGGCTGAACAGGGAAAGTATGGACATGGAACAGCATGGGCTGACTGATGGTTGCCCCCTGGTCTTTGACGGTAACTGCAAACAGTTTCCAGAAACAGTTTGAGGCTCAGGTCACACAAACACTCACAAACACACACTCATTGTCAGCTAAAATGTGTTTTCAAACCATAATACAATTATTATTTAAGCACAAAAACAAGCAGATTTTCAACATATTCATGCTCTATTAAACCCCTATATTTCATTGGGCTGCCAACAGTTCAAACTGTGGATAAAAAAGACACTAGCGGAAGACCTGTAGCCAAGGTCAGCACTGCACTACCTTTCTACAAAATAAGGAAAAGGCTGATCCTGAAGTAGGCCTCACAGCCAAAAAGTCGACAATGAAAAGTTTCCTTTCAGTAGAGTAGTGTGTGCCAGGGGGGCAGGCTGAGGGAGGCTGTGTCATAGCTTGTTAGAATGCTGTTTTATTCTCCTCTTCTCAGAGTCCCAGAGTCCCAGTTGATTTGAGTGCTGCACCCTGCTGGGCCAGCTCGCCACTGACACCGCCGTTTCCATGCCTATCCAGCTACCACGGCAACCAACAACCACCATCTCCAACTGTGGCCTTGTCATGGGGTAGGAGGTATGTGCTCCCGGACATAGCATTGGCACGCATGAACACACACTCAGACACATACAGGTAAGTGTATGCTGGAAGTTGACAAAGAACGATTTCCCTGGGCCTTGTCTAGCAGGTACATTCAACAGTGTGTGTGTGTGTGGAGAAGGTGACATTCAGAGATATCCGCACCACTCTCTGTTTGGGCTACTGTATTCTATCACTCACCATTCTCTCGTTTTCTGTCCTTCTTTCTTCTTCCCTTTCTCTCTCTCTTTCTCTCTCTCTCTCCCACTCTCTCCTTCTAGAACAATGGTGGAACCTATACACCACGAACACACAGGAACACAAAGTAGTCTGTGTTCCCTCGCTGGCCCAGAACCACACTAACCAGACCACAAGGAGACACAAAGAAAGCACAGAGAGAAACACAGAGACAAAGACACACAGACATGCACACATATTCTTGATACACGGACATTCAATCACACACACACACACACACACACACAACACTGACAGAATGGCAGTGCAAACTGTATTCTAGCTAGAGGACACTGCAACATAACAACTTAACCTCTGCACCATCCTCATCAACATCAGTCGGTGTCCATTTTGTAGACGTAGACCCTATTGGGTTAAACATTGTTGATTTGGTGTGTGAGTAAGCGTATGTGTGCTAAGGACAGACAAGGCTTCATGTGAGTTCCCTTTGCGGTGTTTGCACAGAGTCGAAGGAATGTTTAACAAAGCGGTTGACGTCAAATGTATGCATGCCGAAGACACTCACGTACACATACTGTATGCTAAGCTACATGGACTCTATATGCAGGGCATGGATGGGATTGTGGAAGGCCTCCTCCCATGTGGTCCTGAATCACTTGGATGTTTCAGTCGGCGGAGCTGAGCTGGGTGATGACTGTTACATGTGCTGAGGAAATGGCAAGGCTGTGTGTGTGTGTGTGCGTGTGTGTGTGTGTGTGTGTGTGTAGTGTGTGTAGTGTGTGTAATGGCTTCACACTAGGCATGACTTCACTCACAAGCTAAACCTACACAGATGCACCCACAGACTCTGAGCTGTGGACAACAGAGAAGCACACAGGGCAGAAAACCTCCCTGTAGAGATCCAAATGTTCTACAGCCCAAAACATACCAATAGATCCTCTCAGCTGGAGATGTGTCTGGTGAAGCTAGTATAGTTTCTGGGTGGAGCAGCTATCTGATAAACAGGATACCAAATTAAAACTCCCTCGAGAATACAAGACAAGCATTTAACTACACACACACACTAACACACACACATCAAAAAAACTAAGAATGGTATGTAACAGACAATATGGTGAGCCGTCACCTAAAGTCCTTTCATAAGAGTATTTGAGGTCCATTTAAGTTTGATACTTAATAAACTGAACATCCATTACATGTACAAGTCACTTACTCTGTAGCAAATAAGTAGCAATCTTTTTCTTTTTTCTTCAGGACAGAGCCGGATGCGTCTGTCTGAAGCTGGAAGGTTAATGTGGCTCCATGGTGCCACCCAGGGATACTTTGGGGTATTGCACAGAATGTCAAAACAACAACAAGAAGTTAAAAACAGGGCTTTTATTTTGATGAAGTTGCATGTTTTTTGTATTATTTTCCAGAGTGGGCATCATAACAATTGTATTAATTCCTGAAACAGGAAGAAAATTGTACTAATAGTACATTTCAAGCATTTCATAAACAAAAACTGCTGAAGACATGACAAAATATAAAAAACAGTGATAGTCTAGGAGTCTGTGATAGACATGATTGCCATTGAAAGATAGTTCATCACTGAAGGCACTTTTGTGACCATGCAAGCCATGATACTGCAGTCCATGTATGGCTTTTATTATCAACAACTTATGGTTTCTTAGAAAATAACTAGAAATAAATCCACAGAGTAAACCTTCAGAACTTATTCTAAAGGTAAAACAAATGTACCACTCATTGTAACAGTCACATGTGCCGCTTGGATCACAGCTCTACTTTGTTTTTCTGTGAGTCGGACTTTGGTTTGATATCAGTTTTAGGGGCCTTGGGGTCGTCTTTGACAGAGGCTTTCTCTGTCTTCTTTGCTTTTGGCTTCTGCTCCTTCTTGTCCACCTGCTTGGGTTTCGTTTTGACAGCCTGTGTGCTGTTTGTTTTTACTGCAGGTTTAGCTGCCTTTGTCTTGTCAGACAATTTGGGCTTTGCTTCTTTTACTACTTTGGCTGTTGTTTTAGCTGTAGCTTTAGGCTTTGATGCAGAGGATGGTTTGGCTTTCGTTTTGCTTGTAACCCTCACTTTGGCTTTTTCTTCCTCTTTAACTGTTTTCTCCTCTGGCTTGTCCACTGGTTTATCAACTGGTTTTTCAGTATTTGAGTCTTTAGTTTCCTGAGGCTTCTGCTCTTCTGGTTTCCCCCCCTGTTCTTGCTCTGGCTGGTCGTGGACTATGGGTGTGGCCTGGTCAGGAGGTGTGGCCTGTGGCTCTGAGCTCTCTGATTGGGCTGCTAATTTGGTCTCCTCCACCTTGTCTGGAGTCCCTGTTCCCATAAACTCTGCATCTACAGGACTGGAAAACATCTTCAGCAGTTCCTGAGCTTGGATTCTCTCCTGTAGATGAAAAAGGGATTAAGCATTTAGTACTTATGAACACATACGGCACAAATATTTACAGATAAACCAGTAAATGTATCAGGCCAGAATCACAGTGTTGTTCACAGTGTCTGTACCTTTTCCTGGTGGATGGGGTCCAGAGTGAACCAGAGGGCCACAGCACACCGCTGGCCCTTGGTGACTGCTCTGACACCATGGGGATTCTCCTTTCCTGCCTCGAAGCCAATCACACGGCCACACTGGGGACGCACCTCCGCCTGTGGCCACAGACAACCACAGACAACATTGGAAATGGATTCATTGATTTTCAGCTCAAATTCACAATAAGAAGTCATCTAAGCTGCTTCACAACAACCTCTCCACAAACCGCTCGACTTACAGTGACAGTTTTGGCATCCAGCTGAGTGAAGATGAAGTCTCCTCCTTCAAAGTCATCATTCAGGTAGAGAATGGCACTACAGGGGAAATAGGAGAGTGTTCATGTGAAATTGAGTGTGTGTGTGTGTGTGTATATGTGTGTGTATGCATCGGTATACATACTGTAGGTACCTGTAGTCTCTGTGTGTGTAGGCAGGGGGCTCTTTGATGCATTCGTTGAGCTCTGAGATCAGTAGGCAGTTGTCTACATGGACTGGATGACTCAGTTCTTCCCGGTCTTCCTGCTTCTCTGCATGACCAAATAACACACAAACATCTGGCTGTTACCAAACCTAGCATAGTAGGCACATAAAACAACTGGGTGTGCTCTAAATGTGATAACCCACAGTTCTATAAGGGTTCTTTGCTTTTCTGTGTTTTCTGAACCCCTTAGGGCCACCGTAGCTCCCTGGCTTACCGTCAATAGCGGAGCGGCACACCAGGTGGGAGTAGGAGAAGTAGAGAGCGCTGTCCAGGCGGAAATAGGATTCCAGGATCTGACGCACCTTCTCACTCAGGTCAAAAAACAGGCGGGCACTCTTCAGGGGCACCTTGCCCTCCTGCCCTAGCTGAATGACATGATGACAACCAGGCAGACAGCAGTCATGAAGTGGTAGGAATGTACAGATTGCCTTCTGATGGCCGACTGAGAGTGGTGGTAGACTAGTGGGGTCCATGGGGTCAGGGTTAAGACTATGGTGAAGGTATTCATGCTGGTTAGGGGGTCAGTGTTCAGTGTTTTCTCACCTTCAGAGCCTTGAGGACAGTGACCCCCTGGAACATCTCACTGGGAGTGTGGGGGGATGGGCGACCCCTGTACCCGTCACCTTTCAGCGCTGCTGCCTGGAACACACACACACACACAATCAACACACCCGTCAGACACACAAAGCCTGCAGCCTGTCGTGGTATCTCACGTTAGATAGGCGATGGAGCTCTCTGCACTCATCCTCTGTGATGACTCCATCCAGCAGCACGCGCTGAGACCCGTTCAGCTGCTTGGAGACCATGGTCACTTTGATGTCATCGTACAGCAGCGGGCCACCTGAGGACGGTCGGGAGAGAACGTGATTGAGAGTCCCTCGCCATCGAGCAGCTAGGACACGTCTTCTCGAAATGGTACGCACCTTCCTGTATAATCTTGGCCAGGTCTGTTGAGTCCTTGTTCTTCTCATCCACGAGAGTCTCAATCTCCTTCATCAGATTTCCAATCTCCTCTGTGATCCTCGCTGCTGTCTCCTTGTCTGCCCTGGGAGAGATGGAGAGTTTCAACCCACAGCACACTAGATCTATGTATGGAATCTGGAGCACAATAGGATATAGTACAAATACAATGTGTGTATACATGAATCAACAGCGGCCATCAAGGACACAGGCTTTGATTGATCATCTTACTTCTGCTTCTCTCTCAGTTTCAAGGGCATGACCTCAGCAGGGGTCCATGCATCCTAAAAGAGTTTTGAGAGTAAAACTGAGTAAGAGTCAAATCTGAAATAATACCTTCATGAAGGAATATGCAGGACAGGTTTACCCACCGGATCAACAAAAGTGATTCCAAACACTTCATAGCCAAAGTACAGCAGCTCTTTCTCCAGAAGGGACTGTTGGATGTGCTGTTTCACCACCTAATGACAGACAGACAGACAGACAGACAGACAGACAGACAGATACATGTTCACAGACACACACAAACAGGTGGTTAGGGTAAAAGCACGGGGCTCATGCCCTGTCTATAACAGTTGTCGAGTGTGTTTGTGTGTGTGTGTGTGTGTGTGGGCCGTACCTGTTTGGCAGAGAGGGTGGCTGCCTTGTCCTCCCCCAGCATGGCAGAGTAGTATGCCAGGTTCTGGTTCATCACCTCATCATCAGGGTGGAACAGCAGGAAAGTCTTAGCACACTCTATAGCCTCTGCATACTTCTCACCTGAGTGAAGGTGGCACGAGCAATTGTTTGCACTTACAATGATATTCCTTTTAGCGGCAGGTTGTTGATGATGAAAGTGTTTCTCACTGTTTGAGACTTACTGTTGTAGTAGGAGAACTGGAGGTAGTTGAAGTGGGAGGGGAGGAAATCCTCAAAGGGTTTATCTCTGCCGGCCGTGGTGGCCAGCTCTACAGAGCAGCGCTGTTGACAGTTCAGCACCTGCATGTAGTGCTCTAAAATACACACAACCATACAGTCTATGGGTCAGTTCACTGGGAAATAAGACACATCAGGAACATCCAGCTGACGAGACGTGCACACAACTTTCTACCAGCAGGTGGCTGTAATGTGTTCATGAGATCCTAGAGCTGGCTCTGTTCTTCTCATCACCAAGAAATCCTGTAACGGTGTTGTGCTCCTCCCCTTCATCTGTACTGGTGAGATTCACTAGACCTTTCTGTCGTTTTGATCCCTACTGTCCCTAATCCTAATTCTACCTCCTGTCGTACCTGTCATGGACTGGAACAGGTCGGAGCTGTACTCCATGTAGTTATAACCATCGTAGTCGTAGGCACCCTCGCACAGCACTCGACACTCCTTGTCGGCGATGAAGTACTCCTCTACGGCCGCCTCAAAGTGGTCGATGGCCGGAGCAAACGTGTCGGCGCTGTAGACCCGCTTCCCTTCAAGGAACTCTGCCTAGGAGGTCAGGAGCGTCATACACTGTTATTGAACTACAAAGTAAAGACTGGTGGGACCAGAAGTCCCATTACGTTTCGGGGCTCCGGGGTGAGTCTGTGCTGATTGGTCTATATCTCACCATGTGAGGCCTGGCCTCAAGGTCTTTGAAGTCCTCCTCCTGTACCCCTGCCATCATCCTATAGTAGTCCAGGTTCTGTCTCATCTCCATGTGGTCCGGGTTGGCCAAGAAAAACGTGTTTGCTGCTGCCACTGCCTTATCCAGTTTATTGATCTACACAGACCACAGTAAGGTTTCATTATGAAGCTATTAAGATGTGAACCCTTAAAAGGGTGCACATAAAAATACCCCCACAATAGTGTCTGCAATACATACCCATCTGTACTGGAACCTAAGAGTCATTTGTTTTGATTTGTTATCTTGCGGGGACCTATGTTAAAATGTACCAACTTTCAGCCAACTTTATCCCACTTTAAGGCAAGGGTAGCCAACAATGCACAGGGTGTTGAGCATATGAATCAGTTGTAAGGCTGTTAGGCTTTATTAACACTATGCCAAAGCAAAGGTTGTTCACAGTTTGAAATTATGTGATGCTCTCAATCTAAACTTGTCTATATTGACAATAGTAAATATATTGTTAGCCTATGTAATTTCTAGTTTTCAACTTGGCCAAAAAGGTGCTATGGCTTTAAATGACTCTCCAAATTTGCGACTGCTATTGCAAGACTCCACCTAAAGACGTGGCACGGGCTGCCTTGTCTTGGGGGTTGGGGAAGTAGACTAAGCTGCTGAATGTAGCCTGCAGGGAGAAGTTTGAATGAAATGATAGCCTGCAAAATGTAAGATAAGACATATGCAAGGAAGCCGAAAGTAGACCTATTTATGGCCTCATTCAAAAGCATTCTTTATAGCATAGATTTAACGTTCATAAACATGATGTTGTGGTCAGAGTTAATTGCAAATAGTAGCCTACTCATTTCCTAAGACATGGAATTAAATCATTACTTGTCTCTGCATCCATTTTATTCAAAACAATGGATGACAGTGGATGTTAGATTTACCTTGAAATATGCGACTTGAAGGTAATTGTAAGGGGTCCTCTTTCTAAATTCAAGTTCCACATCTTCGCTGACTTTGTGGACAGTAGATGGCCCAATCTTTTCACTTTCGCAGGAATGAACACAGTCAGCCCTTTTCAAAATTTTCTGGAAGAATCCAAGGTCTTCCACAGAGCCAGCACCAGGTATTGGAACCCCAAAGCCGGGCAGGGGTTCGCCAAATGCACTCTGGTTGGCACAGGTTATCCGACAATGTGCCCTCACCCTTCGTATAGCAGCCTTGTTCCGAAGCGCCCTCTCCATATTAAGGATAACCGACATCCAGTCCCCTTTATAATATGCTTCCACGGCTGTATCAAATAGAATATCATATGGCTCCAGGATAATATTACTACTCAGTTGCATGTCAGACATGCAAAGTGGGATGAGGAAAGCACTTAAAAATACTAAACGGAACTCCATTCTAGAAAATCGGCCCCCTACATGAGATGGTGGTCTGGAATTGAGCAGTCAGTTGAAAGTGGGGCTGAAAGTTTGGCCGGGGGTTGCAAAGTTTTCTGGAGGTGGAGTTTGAGTGTAAGAGGCTGTATTGGGCAGTTGCTTTATGCATGCTCAGAGAAGGCTAGACTAGACGAAGCCTAAACCAGCCAGGTAAACAATATTAACAAATTAAATTAAAATACATAGAATGACAGGATAAAGACTACAGCAATTAACTGTTCCTTGTCTAGGCTTTGCATGCAACGTATTAGTCTAAATCACCATAGCACATGGGATAATAATTTTTGGTCACATTGATGAAACGTTTGAATGTTACGTAAACTCATAATTTCATAGTGAACTGGAATTACATAAATCCCTTCCCAATTTGTAGGCTAAATATATGACGACAATTATGCGACTGGCTGTTGCACAACTCGTCTGTCGTTTGACGTGGCCAATGAGAAAGCCATAGAATAAATGCTTTATTGGCACGAATTATATAGAAATATATATCTGATTTGGTTCATATGTATGCTAATGTATTATTTTATATATTCATTTTTATTTGTAGAATCAATATTTATCAAATCAGACTGTTATTTGTAGCCTACTAATTTCACACAGGCAAAACTATGACGTACAATAACAGACTGGAATAGACGTAAGACCCTGAACCTCCCCTTTTAAGACTGGCTGAACTCGAACTTAGATAAGCAGTGGTTACAAAATGTGTTAGGACACATGTGAAATTGTAACGTTCATCATTGTAGAATCCTAACAACAAAGCAAAATGGATAAAACAATAACCCTACCTAACCAACCCGACAAAACAACCAAAGGTAAGCCTACTTGAAATCTCTTTATTGCCTAAACTATGCCAGGAGACCCCAAATGTATTTATCAAAGGTTGATTAATATTTCTTCAGTCACACGATACATTTTTAGTAGCCGCTCTGCGAAACAATAATGGATAGGACATGTGGTGACAAGCTAGTTTAAGCGGTTCACACTGATTAGGCTAGAACCTAACGTATTCAGCGCAGTTCTATTTCGAGTGAACCCAGATATCATGTAACAAAGTGTCTCTGTGTGTTTTCAGTGACGTTAGTGGAAAACACTGCAAACCCAAATGGTCTGTCTTTGGTCAGCTCTTACCAGACCCACAGGGTGGGGGACCCCATGGATCTGGTTGCCCTGGCAACACAAGTACAGAAGGTAAGCCCATAAATTAGTATTAAAAAGTTACACTCTCAGCTATAAACATGGTAATAACATGCTCTTAATTTTTTGTTGTTGTAGGGAGACGATTTTGTCAAAGCTAATGCTTGCAACAGATTAACTGTCATTGCGGATCAGATTAGATACCTGCAGGAACAGGCGAGAAAGGTAAGCCTGAGAAATCTAAAACGTTTCCTTTAAGGTAAATATGAATGAACAGAATATGATTTAACATAACAGATTTATGAGGCAGGGGGTGTATTGATTGTGCTAGGTCCTGGCTGAACTGTCTCTCTTTGTAGGTTTTAGAAGACGCTAAAAAGGATGCTGAGCTCCATCACGCTGCATGTAATGTTGTAAAAAAGCCAGGGAACATGTATTACCTTTACGAACGCCCGTCAGGACAGAAATACTTCTCCATCCTTTCCCCACAGGTAAGCAGTATAAACCATAAAGACAAAATAAACTAGACATTTAGGAATGAAAGGACCTTTTTAATGCATTTATTAAGTGTCATTTGTAAAGTGCTTTAGTACATAAGCTCTCTGTAGTGAGGAGATAGACACTACAACTTGGCAGACACATGCACTGCACCATATGTTTTGAGTTAAAAGAATTGGATGTCCAAAGTCTGCATGTGACCCTGAGTTTAGATAGCTTATGTCCACCTGGTGAAAACAGAGCCAGTTCTCGTCAGAGCTGACTGGTAGCTAGAACAACCATGAGAACATGGATGTTTTCAAAGATTTGAGTGATCAATATTTAACCAGCTATCAACTCATCTTTAGGAATGGGGCTCCAGTTGCCCTCACAAGTTTATCGCTGCGTACAAGCTCCAGTACGACATGTCCTGGACCCCACTGGAGGAGGTGCAGAAGAGGGACGCAGAGATGGGCATTATGGACAAACTCCTCAGCCAGCAGACAGCCTTACCACCCTGCTCAGAGCCTAACTTTGAGGGCCTGACTAAATGAAGGATGACATAAGGAGCTGGATCAGAATGGAACTGGAGCAGCTGTTTGTGGCCACCCAGGGTGGCTGTTAAGGTCTTAATTAAAATGAAGGTTTAGATTACTGGGCCACCTCAGAATCATTGCCTTTGTTTGGACTATACCCCACTGGCACCAACATGATTTAATGACATGTTTCAATGATGTGGTTTTCTGACTTTACTGAAAACTTTCTTAAGCCCTTATGGCCTTTTATCTCAAGCTATGTTTGTAGTTATTTCATATTTGTTTTGTTTTAATTGAACAAGGAATCTTCAAGGTGGTAACCAAGATTGGTATTATTCTGACAGTTTGAAAGGAGAATAAAGTATCTTAAAGTTACAAGCTTGCTTTAACTGTATATTAACCAGCCTTGCATTGGGAAGTAAGCACACTTTCCATAGGCATATAGGACACATTGGCCTTTAGTCATCATGAAGGTATTCTATTTCTCCAGAGCACTCAACGCTTCCCTGCTTTAGTGTACTCTGAGTAAGGAATGAGGAACTTGTAGGCCAGAGAACTAAGAAGTGCTTGTGCAGAGAAAAGAAAAGTCCATTATTAGTTGTCAGCTTATTGATGCCCAATATGCTGACATTAAAGGAACAGCTAGGAGAAAAATTGTCAAACATTTCTGACTTTATTTGGAAGACAAATGACAATCTATATTTGAACAAACATGGACAAATCCTAATTTAAACAGGCACATACACTTCAGATGTTGATTTGAAGCTCTAGATTCCAAATTATTATATCCATGTGGAAACGTTTGATCAACTAACATTCCATACTACATTTGATGAGTGAAGATTGTAACTTCAGAAACACGATTCAATAAAGTGTCAATATTTCCTACCATAAATGTACAAATTTGTTCCAATAGTGCAATACAGCATTTTGGAATGCAACATGAGATTTCCCTAAATCGATAAGATGCATAACATGAACAATACATGATTTAAACAAGTTTTAGCATTACAGGAGTTAAGCAGGAGTTAAATACATTAACAGACCATTACCATTTGGACCAGAAAGGCACTGTGAAAACACAAAAACGGTTAAAAGTGAGTTATTTCCATTTAAAATACTAACTAAACCTTACAGATCTGCTTGCCCCTTAAGCTGCAGCCTGCTGCTCTCTGGTAATCATCTGCAGGTAAGAGTTAATGAAAGGCAAAAGTTTCCAGTTGTCTGTGGCTATAATGATCTGCACTGCGTCCTCCTCCATGCTGATTTTCAAAAGAACATGAGACTGGGGCGGAAGGAAGAACAGCACTTTGCACTTCCCTGGGTCTTTCTCAGACAGTTCTGAGATCACAAACGGCTGAAAGTGCTTCTCTATCATCTTAACTAAGGATGAGTCACTCAGTTCACAGCAGAAGAGGCTTGAAGCATTGTCAGCTAAATCCGTCTCTGAATCTCTCGAGCTAATTTCCTTCCACATGACCTCGAAGAGCCTATACCTGTGTTCTTCTCCCCACAGCAGGGGAGCAGACAGGGGCAGAAATAATTGGGGGAAGGCAACCTGAAGGTCTGCAAGGGCAGTGTGCCAGGAGAGCCCATCCTGGGTGGTGAAGACAGCACTGGCTTTCAAAGTGGTGGGGTACGGCCTCCTGGGCCTCAGTCTCAGCCTCACCAGCGGAGGCTTCCGCTCTCTGAACAGGCACGGAACACTGATGTCACTCACATCCTCGTAGTGCGGGTCCGTGAGGTCGAAGTGCAGGTGGATGCTGAAGAGCTGATCAAATCTGGGCTCGTGAACTCCAGTGTAGGTCAGCTGGTAGTCTAGGATGATCTCAGAGGCAAAGGCACCGCTCTGGAACTGGGCTCTGTACTCCTGCATCTCCCCTCGAACTCGATCTTGGGTCAGGTCACGCTGCGCTTCTTGGTTGGGAGTGGGCTTTGTTTCTCTCTCTGGTTTCAGGGTGTTGTCCATCTTGACCAGCCTCAGCAGGGGTTGTTGTGTTCGGTGCACGGTCAGACCGCTAGTCAGCTCCTCACTCTCAGACATGATTGCGGAAAGTGAGCGTACCTTGGCCTGGAGGCCACCCTGAGCCCGCCCCTGCCCTAACACGGCCCCCAGCTTCTCCCTGGAGAGGGTGGTCAGCAGGGTGTAGTACAGACGTGCGTGGTCCTGGATGTCCGTGTCGCCGTAGTGACAGGTGAGGTGCTGCAGGAGGTCAGCCAATGGGTTGAGGAGGACATCCAAGCTGGGGTGCAAGAGCAGACGGCGACACACACCTAGCAGGCCGTTCCCTAAGCGCCAATCCCCGCCCACGCACAAAGAGGGCGACGTGACGACACTGAGCAGGAAGCTGAGGGTGCTCTTCTGAGGGACGTCCCCTTCCTCAGCCACGCGTCCCAGCACCTTGAGGTGCCAGCGGAGGGTTTGCAGGGTGAGCACAGCCAGCGGGGCCTCGGTGATGGCTCGCTGCAGAGCCCTGAGGAGAGCCACGGCCCAGCCCGACTCCTCCAGCCTCTCCTGGGCACGGTCAGCCAGGTTGATGAGGTGTGGGGCCAGCCGGGTGTGTCCGAGGTAAAGCGTACACAGTCTCTGGGTCAGGTCCTCACAGTGGCGCTCCACGTGAGAGAAGTGGAGGAGGAAGAGGAGGGAGGCTCGGAAGAAGGTCACCACCATCTCCCTGCTGCCGTGGTTCTCCACAATGCGGAGGAGTGATGTCAGGTGGTCGTACAGGTAGGCTAGGCCCCTCCCTCCCTCTCCATCGCCGTCCTCTCCTTCCTCCAAGTAGACCAGGGAGAGCAGGTTGAGTCTGGCCAACATGCTGGAGCTGTCATTGAACACCGTTGGCACCAGGGCTGCAGCGAGTCGAGGGGTCAGTAGCACAGGCAGGCTGTCGTCCCAATCCCCACTGCTGATTGGACGGTTCTCTGGGAAGTGCAGGATGCAGTCCATGTAGAAGAGCTTCTCAGGCGTGCTTACGAGGGGGTGTTGGGATAGACCGACGAGGCGCTTGAGAAGGAAGGCTTCGTCCTCAGAACTGAACAAGCTGTCTGTGAAAGCAGCCTTCATCAGCAGAGTAGCATGGAGCAGGCACACCTGCAAGATGATGGGAGGAGATAAGGATTAGATTACACAGCATAACCATACTCTGATGATTGAATCTGAAAAGTATGTCGCAAGTCTTGACGTTCTGGCATGTTCTGAAGACCCACCTCAGACGTGCCTAAAAGACGGAGCAGCTGAGCTTTGAAGATCACCGGGGAAACAGCCGGCACCATGGAAACAACCTCTACCAGTCCTCTCAGCAGTGTAGCCTGGGCCAGGGGCGTGAGAAGGTAAGACTCCTCTAGAAGCGAGGAGAGCAGAGTCCGTAGCTCCTTACAGTCTGGACCGGTCTGCAGGGAAGGGGCTCTGCCAGTGGGACTAAGAGTGAGAGGGGAAAAAAGGGCTCTGTCCGCGTGGGAGCCTTCCAACACAAGACCCTCATTCCCCCCCAGCACAGCTTTCAGCTCCCCAGCGCCAGCTCCTGCCTGCTGGGTGAGCAGATACACAGCGTTCCTCAGCCCCAGAGCATGGAGCCCAGAATAGGCCTGGTGAAGCCTAGAGTTTTCCTGTTGCCTCAGACCACTCAGGAGTTCCAGATGTTGGGACAGCAAACCTGGGCAGCAGGCCTCCAGCTCCCTGAGACAGTCACAGGCTGTTGCCCGAAGGGGGCGTACCACTGCCCCACTTCTGTGGTCATTGGTGTCTTGGACTGTCTCAAGGAGGAGGTCGAGGAAGTCTTGAGAGGCACGAGAGTGTGTACTCACACACGAAGAGCAGAGGAGCACTGAAGTTAAGGTTAGGAGGAGGTTGCAGCGGAGTGAAAGAGCCTTGGGCGAACAATAGGACAACACTGACATTAGCTCCAGAGCTGTTTCCTCACCCACTGTGACTGAAGGGCATAACAGCATAGGGTGCTCACACAATGGAGACAGCAGGAGGATCTGAGAAGAAGGGGAAATGGTGCTGTTCAAATGTCGTGATATTTAGTAAGCTGCCTGGAAAGCAAAGCAGGTAAACTAAATGAATGTCCTTTTTAAATCTGGATGTTAAATGTTTTACCTTGACATTGTCACTGGCTCTGTCGTCTCTCAGCTCGCGCAACAACTCGGCGAGGAAAGCATCTGGCGTAGTGCAGGACAAAAACTGAGACGGACTGCGTAAGAACGCGACGATTTTCTCTGGCCAGTTGTTCGCCGCCATGGTTAGCAAGCTAAATTGTCAACAGTGAGTGACTGGTGATCTAATCCCGACTTTATCAACAACTCAGAACTTTAAATACATGTCTTTTGTCGTCGAACGGAGCACCTTTAACTGACATTGTAACATGGATCCTATTCAAATAAATATATTTCTTTAAAAATCAAACAACTATTCAGTTTTTACATCCTACTTGTAATACGGTACTATCCCAACATTATGGATCTTCGTCTTCTAAATTGAATGGTACATAGCAACCAACATGTAGGCTATGAGGAGCATTACCGCCACCTATTGTTTAGGAGTGTGTAGGCGGCTCCTTTTTTGTAGGCGGAAATTATAAAGGAACATCCCCAGGCTGCAAATAAATGGCAAATCTGATTTGTTCTGGTGTGCCATTTGTATAGTGTTTTTTTCTTACTCAGTCAGGACTTTAACGATGTCATACTTTATAAATGCAAAGATTGGAAACCGAAGGAATACCTCATGAAAAAATAAAACTCCTAGGCTACTATCTATTCAAGTGTCTTGTATTACTGTCTCACAACTCGTTAATAAAAGACACTATAACACAAGTAGAAGTCATCACGTTACAATTCAATGATATTTCATTCACTTTATTGACCCCAAAGGAAACTCAAGATTGAGTGTTTGTCCAGGAGAACATCAGATGTATACATGAAAATAGATCATACTCCCACAACATCTTTGAAGAGGAGCCTTTGTAAGGCAAATTTGTCAAAAGCACTTATATTCACTCTATGTTTGAAAAATATAAGCAAAATTACATTTAGAATTAATGTTCACTTTTTAACGTTGAGTACAATCAAATGGCACACACTGAAAATGAGCTTGCATGCTGGTGTGGATGAGTGACTGTGGGATTTGACAGACTGGATAGCACCATTGTGAAGGTAATGCCCTAGTTAAAACATCCAGCAACTGTCCCCCGCCCTCCCCCCAATGTGTTAAGAAAACAAAGATGGATTGCTTCCAATAAACATTTTCATTTTGCATAATGCAGATTTTTAACATAGTTATTGAAATATATTTTGTAAAAAGAAATGTACATGATTACCATGTTAATGCAGTTACATACAATATTGTATGTTGACAAGGAGAAAATAAGAAAGTTATGAATTCCTAACAGAAGTGCATGTGTAGCTCACAGACAATGTATCTTCTAAGTCTAACCATTTTGACAGATAAAGACTTGAGGAAAATAAGAGCTAGCTAAGTGTATAATACAGTATGTACATTGTTTCATGACCACAAAGGTTAAAATATAGTTTTTAACATGGAAAGCAGTATGATTCCTTTGAGCTCAAGTATATTCTGTCCAGCAGGTGGCAAGCTTGATCAACAGGAGATGACCAGAGCGTTCAGGGACTGGCTAGTTTGTTCTTGTGGTGCTCCAGAAGACAGAATCTCACACGCAGCCAGCTCATGATACAGAGCGTTGAGAACCTCCAGTATGTGGGCTTTCCCTAAATAATAGGTAACAGACGTGAATATAGAGATAATTACATTACATGCAAGCCTATCCATAAGAAAATCTAATTGAAACCTATTTTTAACTTTACAACTTGGGGGTCTTTTGTAATTCTTCATTATCATGTTTCACACAGCGTCCATATGTAGTTTACTGATTCACTGCAAAGCTGTTTAAAGTGGTGTTTCTTACCATGTTGAGGATCGCTACAGGACTCCAAAGTGCTTAGCAAGATCTTCCCAAGAGACCTCCGGGACACATTCTGAAACCAGAGAACACTTTTTACTGGCTACCACGCTAGCAGCAGGCTATGTAATAACAAGGAAAAAAGCTATAAGTGAGAGGGAAACACTATCAGCTACTCTAACACCTTTTAATTGAGAGAACACCACGTAGTTCAGCAATAGTAATGTTTCACCAAGGCACAAATAGGTAACACCTTTTATATACAACTGCTGATTATAAACAAAGAAGTCTGCTGTTGCATAATAGGCCCCCGGGGTCTGACTGACCAGGTCCCTCAGCTGTTGCAGGAGCTGTAGAACATCCACCAGTTTCTCCTCGACAAGGGACAGTCTCACTCTCTCCGTCTCCAGCATCTGCAGCTCCATCTGGAGCAGCTCTGCTTCCTCGGCCTTCTGCTGCAGCTCCTGCACCAGAGAGTCCTTCATCTGGGACACAGAGACAAAAACAGGCTTGTTGTCAGGTCATAACCACTACCACAGAACAGGTCTCCCCCCACACGCAGACTAAGGCCAGGCTTCCATGTGAATAAGCCCTCTCGCTCATAGGTTTGTTTAGCTGAGCGGCTGAACATTTTGAAAATACAAAAACCCACGACGTCATGGTGCCCGTCTGTACATGTTGCTGTTTGGTGAGCTGTTACTCAGCTGGATCCAGAGGGTTTAATTTACGATATTCCAAAGTGCCATGTAGGGCTACAGGGTATTTTTGTGGTCAGCTCAGTGAGAAACAGCTGCACACGCAGGGTGGCTCTGTGACCACTGCTGCCGGCTGGGCGCTGGGCTGTGCCACTCACTGTGGTTTGACTTTGAAGCCCTGCACTCTCATAACAACTTATACCAGTCCTCTCTAATCCAACTTTACACCATGACCAGAGCCCCGAAATGACTATATATAGGGAGACAAAACATAATCCAGAGAAATATGATTTCTCCAGCCGTATCAGGAAGCGCAGTAGTGATGGTGGTCATCGGTGTTCTGTACCTGGTCCATGTCAAGCTCAGCCTTGCAAGCCTGACTTTCCTTGAGCTCCAGCTGCTTGTTCAGCCTGGTGACTTTCTCCAGGAGCTCCACCACAGCGCTGCGGCTCTCCTCGCTTCTGGAGCCTCCAAAGTGGGACAGCAGCTTCTTCACCGCCTTATCTTCACACCTGGTGAGAACCAGGGCAAACCCTCATTAAAACCTCCCTCTGAAACCCAACAGGCCAAATGAAGCCCATTTCCATCCTGTTATTACACTCGTTAAACGTGTCGGCCCAGTTAGGCCAACTTGTGCCTGTGTGGCTGTGTGCACGCTGCAGGTGTGAGAGGCAGGGTTCAGAGCTGGTGTGCTGTACCTGTCTCCACAGCAGGACAGCCTGGTGAGAATCCTCTTCACCTCGTCCACCTGTCTCTGTTGCTCTCCCGTCCACTTGTCCTCCTCCTCGTCTGACGCAGCCTGGCCCTCCACAGAGCGGAACAGTTGCTCCTCCACTGTCACAACACAACACAAATCATCAGGCTACACATGCCAGCGTCACTAGATAGAACTCTGAGGTTTAATAAGGTGAGATGGTTTAGGCTGTAAGGAATAAAGAGCAGTATGGCGTACTGTTGTCTAGTGTGGTCTCGGCTCGCCCAGTGGGAGACCGCCGGTCATGCTGGGAGTCCAGGCAGAATTCCTGTCCTGGTCTGCCCGTGACCTGCTGCCTTGCCCTGGTGCTGCATGGGATTTGTAGTTTGGACAACTCAGCTCTGGAGAAGAATAAGCATGTTGTTTCTGCAAATGCATTCACAATGCATTCTACTTCTACCCTATCCAAGCACAGTCTGACTTTAAAAAGTGCATGTGTAACATGAGACATAAGACTTACTGCAAACATGAGTGTGTAACATCTACAACCGCCAAGATCATTTTATTGGGGGCTGTGTGATATAGTTCTCTAAATTAAGTAATTGAAGCCAGGCACTGCATCTTTAGAGCACTGAAAGCTTTAAGACATTTTCACAGTAAAGTGGGACAGTGTGAGAATTACCCCTCAAGTTTCAGTTGGCTACAAGTTCTGAGCAGAATAAAATGATGGTGATGGCATGAAGGAGGAGACATGGAAGGAAGAAAGTCAAGTCATAAGTATAAAATCATATTGAAGTTGAAACATCACTTGTAACCTAGATGAAAAACATATTGATTAAAGTCATGCATATCTTTGTAGTCAAAGTTTACATTTTTTAACTGTTGTAAGAATGCAGATCAATCATTTTGTTATCATGTGAATTTTTCTGCTTTCCTCTGCTGTCGGGCCTTTATGTTGTAAGAAATCCGATAGGGGCATTCGTGAATCACTGAATAAGTGTTTCCAGATGACAATGTCTTGCGAGGCGAAAAAAATCTAGAAAAAGGTTTTCAGCTTGGCTCTGTGAAAAAATCTGTCCAGAAGCACTCATGCTTATATCCTGCTGGCACGACGAGGCACACCATTAGACCAATGACATAACACTGCAACAGCATATAGACTAGAGGGAAACAGCTATTCAAGTACAAAACACAGAAAGGAATTATGTGCAGTGTAAGGTCTGGTTTCCACAACCAATCAGAAAGGCTTGATACATTTGAAATGTGGGGCCACAGTCAAGGTAGCTGTCGGAGTAGACTCAAACCCTTGAGGACCCCCAGCTGCCTAGGGAAGAGGATGCTGGGGCACACAAACACAGATCCTAGCTGGTTGTCATGGATACCCTGGGTCGCAGGAATGAGCGAGCCAAGGGCCTTTTCAAACTCTGAGCCTGGTGTGACTAATTGCACTTTAATTGACAGAGTAGCTGTTACAGCGGAGCTGAGGCCAGGCTCCTGTGAACACTGCACGGACATATACATGAAGCCTCTGGCTCTGGCTTTTGACATGGGGGAGAAAAATGGTGCCAGCTTTGTCTGGTTGCAGACACAAAGTGCTTGTACAAACAGTCAGTACCCCCTTTGAGGGAAAAATAATGGATTTTCTGGATGTCAGGCCAAGACCATGGGCTAGGTTAGTTGAGTGGGATTATTATTGTGTTTGTGGGTAATGCTATTTGAAGAGTCATCTTCATCAGGTAGTTCCAGAATTAAATGTATACATTGTAAGCAGTGAGAAAGAGCTCAGAGGTAGAGCTGGAACTGAAGTTGCAGGAAGTGTGTGAAGCTCTCCAGACACCTGGGATCAGCCCAGACAGCCTGGATGGTGGTTTGACTGTGGGATCCAAGAGCCATACTGGAGACAGCCTGGCCCTCTTGCTCTACGACATGGACTGGGGACTAATCCCCCACCAGCGTATGGTGGAAAAGCAGCAGCAGGGGTTTTGGAGTGCAGTAAAGGAGACATGTTTTTACCATTTTACAAGACACAGCCAATGAGTGAGAAATTAAAGAGAAATTCGGAATCCAACTAAAATACAAAAAGCAAACCCTAGATATAAGACCATGAAGTCACTTTTCCATCTGGAGGTACATAGTGTATGCTGGGGCACATAGTGTATGCTGGGGCACATAGTGTATGCTGGGGCACATAGTGTATGCTGGGGGCACATAGTGTATGCTGGAGGTACATAGTGTATGCTGGGGGCACATAGTGTATGCTGGGGGCACATAGTGTATGCTGGGGGCACATAGTGTATGCTGGGGCACATAGTGTATGCTGGGGCACATAGTGTATGCTGGGGGCACATAGTGTATGCTGGGGCACATAGTGTATGCTGGGGCACATAGTGTATGCTGGGGCACATAGTGTATGCTGGGGGCACATAGTGTATGCTGGGGGCACATAGTGTATGCTGGGGCACATAGTGTATGCTGGGGGCACATAGTGTATGCTGGGGCACATAGTGTATGCTGGGGCACATAGTGTATGCTGGGGGCACATAGTGTATGCTGGGGGTACATAGTGTATGCTGGGGCACATAGTGTATGCTGGGGCACATAGTGTATGCTGGGGCACATAGTGTATGCTGGGGGTACATAGTGTATGCTGGGGGTACATACTGTACACTGTTGGCAATAACAGCCATAAATAGGAAGCAACATCGTACAGTCCATGTGGGATAGGTTAGCGGTCCACATCTATGCAACCTCTACTTTGCAAGCTTTTTCTAAACCAGCCTATCAAGCATTGTGTTCTGAAACAGCCCCAAAAGACAGGAAGTATTTTCCCGTTCTTTCGTTGTGGAGGGTGATTGACTTAAATGGAAAAACTGGTGGAAATTGATTCACTATGACATACTTCTGATGTTCTTGATTATTTGAATCTGGAGATTCAAAGCAGAGTTATAAACACAAGTATCAAAGGAAACCTGAGAAAGGCTTCAAAGGTATGGCTTTTGAAATAGAGTACCATTTCTTATTCCAGGGCTCCTGGATTAGTGAAGCAGAGTTGGATAATTAATATAACATTTCCTCAACTGTTTTCCCTGCACTTTTCCCATATTTCTCCAGACGTTTGCCTTTTATAATGAATTAACATGATTGAAAGAGAATCTTTCAAAAATATTGGGCCTTGTCCTAAAATTGATATCTCCACACAGCATTCATCAGGAAATGTTAAAGCAACCATGCTATCTGTAAGATGCAGAGACATGTTTGTCCAGACATCTTACATTTACTATCAAGGAAAGGTATTTAGCTGATGAGTTACAGCCATAGTCAGTTTACCTTAAGCCAATCATTGCTAAGTAGCTGCACATTGCAAAGATAGTGAGGTTGGATTATTTATTATTTAATTATTCTGCATCCAAACATATTTATAAAACACTGGACCACTGCTTACAGGCCAGGGTAAGTTCAGCTGTTTATGGTTAGAGTCAGGACACTAGAGAACTTCCTGTGTTTATCACAGGGAGGGCCGATGTGAACTTCCATCCTTGCTCAGACCTCAAATTCCCATCCCCCACTCAGCAGAAATGTCTCTCTTTCTTCAGGTGGTATCCGTCACTGTGAGTGGCCATGTCTTCTGTCCACAGAGGTTACAAGTGAGGGCAGGCAGCAGTCCTGGGATTGATGTAGAGTGCTCTCTTAGTAGGGGGCCTAATATTATGGCTGAGAAAGACGTGTTTATGTGAGGGGGTTTGTTTGGAAAACCTGTGATACATCTAATCCACTGAAATCCAAAAAGTCTGTTGATACATGGTCAGATTTATCGTATTGGGTGGTTTCTTGAGGAACAAAAAACTTGGTTCTGGGCTGAATTGCACATTCAGTGGAAAATTTGCTTTTCAGTTGTGTGAGTAGCCCCTACATTTCTAGCCAGCAAGTAAGGTGCAAACAAACCTCTAGAGTTACAAGTGTTGATTAATTATGAGTGAAGGAAAACACATAAAAGGAAAAATCCACAAGGGTGGAAGGCAGTAATGTTATATAAGACATCTCTTGTGTATGATGTATTAGTGCTGATGTCTGCACAGTCAGAATAACTCCAAGCCAGAGGAAGGGAGGAGAGGAGGGAACGGTTCCAAACTGAAAGGGAAACCACTTGGCTGTGTGGTTTTTGAAGACTGTTCAAGAACAACACAAAGGCAAGATAATGCCCTTGGTTGCAGACATCCCTTGAGTGAGTCCTGCCCGTATTATTTAAGGAGCAAGAATGCAATGGCAGCACCTGCTCTTCCAAGTGTTGCTTTTCTCACATGAAGGCAGATAAATGACCCACTGGGCCCTCCTTTCTCCTCCTCTCTCAGGCCCCACGTAGAGAGCATGAAAAGCCATGCAGATCATGGCTCCCCAGAGCCCAGCATCTTAGGGCCAAGGGTTAGAGGCACACACATATGTACATGTCGCTTCTACACAGAGTGTGTTTAAATATGCTCAGTACTAAAAGAGTAAAGAGTACCAGAAAATATCAAGGAATCAGGTTGTGGAGCTTCCAAGACACAAATTGAGGCAACACTTTAGACAATAACACAAGACAAAAGACTTGTGCCAGTGTTGTGAGTGATTTGGGATTTCCACTCCGGATCATACTAGAATGTTGAACCACAGACAAAGAGGAGGGAAAGATGGATGACTCTGTTCCTCTCATGTGAGCCTTGAAAAACATGTCCTCCGCTCCATGAACAAACACTTGAGTGTTTGCTTCTTCCTCCAGATGGTGGGTTTTCCTCCGCCTTCTTTTCTTTTTGTTCCTCTGGCTATGCTCCCCATTGTCTCTGGGTCTGGTCCACAGCACTCTATGGGCTGAACTGACTGATTTAGATCCTCACTACCTTTTGGAGTTTAGAAAGACCCAGAGCTAAAAGTTACACTCGGTTGGCTCTCTCATTTTTCATGGTAATACACTGAGCAGTTAATTCCTGTTCCCACCAATTCTCCTGTTGATGGGGCGGCTCCCTCCCTCCCATCTGAATCCCTCCGCTCTCTTTTAGCATATGATCTAAACCTTATGCCATAGGACTCTCACTTCTTGAGTTTCAGACTACAGACCACATTGACTTCAAGTCTGTTCCAATTCAACCAGTCATGGAAAACTTGAGTGCAGATCCAGTAGTGCAACATTTTTCAACAACTAACGTGCATGCAGTATGTCATGGCGAAACTCCCCTCAGCAGTTGACACTGTTTACAGTTATTCCCAAGGAATGTGAAACCTTTGTAATTAACTAATCTCTGACAGCATCCCAAAAGTTAATCCTAGTATTACCATCCAAAGCAGCTAGTGTCACTTTGGTACAATTTGGCAACACATCACTGCACCAATCATGTACCACAAATTGGACATCTGATATGACATACTGCAGCCAATTCAGTATGTGGCCCGTTGAAAAATGAATTACCCTATCACGTTCCAGACAACTGCTGTTTGAAAATTATTTTGTGAGTACACATGAAACTAATACACATTATTTGATGCGGGTGGGAAAGGTGCGAAAATCTGAGGCAGATTGCACAAACCCTGTCCTTGACAGGTAAAGTGTCAGACAACTCAAGTAGATGGAGTAAAATAACAGATGGGAATAATAGAGTGACAAATACATACAGCATTTGTGTGCTCCTGAAAATGTGAAAGCTATCCCGCTGATTTTGTCAGCTTGCTTAAGAGTCAATATCCTGTATCCTGATCTGGGAGACTTTCAAAAAGACAACAACGTGCTCTGAAAGATGCAAACAAAGCAACAAACACTGAGTAGAATATCTGACACATTCTGTCAATAGGGTTTCAATGAGCAATACTTTGGTGAGAGTATTCCTGGAGACTTGTTGCTAGGCTCCATCTGAGGGTGTTGAGTATTCTGCAGATTGATGGGAACATTCAGTCTGCTTAGGTCCTAGCTCAATGGAGAGTTGAGCCTATTGTGGAACTGAATACATTATTTGGCTGAAGAGTATCAATAGACGGGGGTCTTATAAAGACTTATTGGCACAGCCTTAAAAGTTTGCACAGCTTTGTAAGTTTAAGGTTACAAAGTGGTACTGTGTCTGCAAAACATGTTTCAGTGTGCCATTCACTAAAGAAGAAGCCAATTTTTTGCATTTGTGTTTAGTTTCCTAAGTGTCTAAGATCTGTATATGAAGAACGGCTCTTCTCTGAATCTTGTCACATGCTATTTACACAGTCATCTACACAGTATACCAATTCTGCCATTATTAATGTGTTAAACAGACAAGACCAAAACACTAAGGACAGACACAATAAACGTTCATGGCACAAGGCTTTGTGTTTCCAGTGCAATTATGAACAAATAAATTGGGCCTTTCTTCAAAGTTAATAATTCCCAACAGTAGCAGCACACAAACAGGACACAACTTACCACACACATTGTCTGTTAAACCAACCCAAACAAAACAAGGCTGAAAATCGAAATACTAAACCACATCAAGAATAGTTAACTACTTAAATAGCATGGTAGAGTTTTCCAGGCATGGAGCCAATTGTAAATAGGGAGTCATTTTATTCATGGGGAATTCAAAATTCATTATGGTTTACTTTAACCACTAAGAGCTCTATGATGCAATGTGTTACCAAAACTACATCTTCTTTTTCATAAGACATAACAAACATCAGAGGTAGAACCACGTATGGTGTGAGCTACATGTTTTAGTAATGCCAAGGATGTTAGATTTAATATGCCTTTGTTGTGTAGTATCACTGCAGTATTTCTTTCAAGAAAAACAAGTGGCCAAGCTTGCTTTTCTCCTGAAATACCATAGTAACATGTCCTCATCATCATGCATTTTTATCATGCATTTGAATAATGGATTTTTCTCTCATGACCAATTAGGTACTGGGGCAGTTTTACCTGTAGTAGAGGAGCTGAGACTCTATTTGCTGAACATGTCGCTGGAGTACTGGGACATGGCTTGCTTTGGCCTCCAGCTCCTTCACCTTGCCCAGGCCACTGAGCACTGCCTGCCTGGCCTCTTCCACCTTTTTCCTCATGTCCACTTGCTCCTGCTTCAAGGACTTGTTACAGTCCTCCAAGGCAGCCACAGTCTCCCTGGAGCTCCGCAGCTCCTGCACCAGTTTCTGGTTACACAGCATGGCCTCCTCAATCTGGCCATCCTGAGAGCTGCAGATCAACTCTACCTCGTGGAGGTAACTATTGAGGCTCTTCTGGCTGTCATATCTGCTGGTTTTAGTGCAACCATACATGCCTTTTTTCTGAGCAGTTTGTTTCTTGTGGACAATGAAACAGCCAGCTTCTGGTTTGAGTTTAGAGTGACTTTTCCAAAGTCCCACCTGTGACAACATAGAAATATAGTCACTTAGTTACATGAACAAAGTGATAAAATAAGTCATAAAACTGCTGATGCTAAGGAAATCGTTCAGTAGCGTACCTGGCAGACAGCGACGTGAATTCTATATTGGTTCCATTGATTCATTTACGCTTACCTGTAAGGCCAACGACCGGGCATCACTGCTCTGAAGAGCTGCACGCATGTCCTCAACTAATTCTCTGAGACTTGCATTTTCCTCCTCCAGTTTGGTTATCCTGTCTTCAGCTTCTTCAAGTGCCACTATTTCTTCGTAACATTCCCGTGGGCACGACCCCAGTTGTTTGCAACCCGAAGCATGTCTTTCCGAGGTAGGAGAAGACCCTTGGCCCCTTCGTCCACTTACGCCTACAGAGTATAATCTTTCTCTCCTCCGCAAAGGACTCCTGAGACGGATCTGCGTTTCTATATGCTCGCTCTCCTTCCCAACGAGCAATCTTCCATTATCGTATTGGCACCCTGCTTTAGTGCTGAAGTATCCACATAGTTTTGCATGAAATTGTCTAAAAGTAAACTCGTTTGGCAAATTGTCCAATATACCAACACATTCCTCCACATTTGAGTCTTTGTTCAGTCCTAAGATTTTACATAAAATATTAAAGTCCTCGACAGGAATTTTGCCGTCTCCTTGACAGTCCATATGATGGAAAATCTCCTGCAAGTACTGATCCAAACCTGTGGCCAAAACTATTATTTCGTTCTCGACTCCTCGATCCAATCCATAATGGTAAGCCAGAGTACTTACTATCCATTGTGTCCTGCGCGCGGGTCGGCTGTATGGATCGTTGGTATCGGCATTATCCATATTTATTTGTCTATCAACTCTGCATGAAGCCTACGATATTCTTTAAACTGTGTTTGGATGATAAAACTGGGTGTCTACTAGCACTTGATGCATCCCACGCCAAAGCCTGCTTTTTCTGACCATTCACTTTGAGAATGTAGCTATCCAAGTGGTTCTATGAACACGGGGCGTTTCTTTGAAGTAATGCTTAGCACTGCCCCCCAAATTCTTTCTAATTAAAAGGACATTCTTGACCTTTTTTCGTAAAAGTATAAATCGAGTTCAATCTAAATATTTATTGACAATTGAATATTATATTTAGACATTTGTTACAACCTCAACTGAATGATAAAATAATAATAGGCTATGCAAAATATATAGACGGTAGTTTGAACGTAAGGTTATTCCCGTAAGGTTATGCCCTTAAAGTTATGCCCGTAATTGAGGTTATGCCCAAAATAGATAATTAACTGCATTAAAGTCTCTTATTATTGTGTCCGTCAAGACCCAGTCTTGAGCATTCTTTAATCTAAAGGGTTTGAACAAAAGTAGGCAAATTTAAGTTGTAAGTAAAAAAAAAAAGTGTTTGTGACATAACATTCATTGTTGCACTCTATTGGTGTATCATAACTTCTGCAACGTGTTTAATTCCATTGTGATAAACAATAGCAACCATGTGTCAGTTGACTACTTGTTTGTTTTTCTTACTTTTTTCAACGTTATTGAAAGAGCATAAGTATAAATGACAAATACGTACTGTGACTCAGTAATGCAGTAAGCTTAACAATGCTAAACAGTTGACTACTGTTAGTTTTTATAGGAAGTTAGAGTAACCACCATGCCCTACATTGTGACGCTGGTTGCCAAGGCGACGAGATGCAATGTGCCAGTTCATTTGGTGACAAGTTATTTGCAAAATAGTCTAAACAAGTTAGCCTAACACAGTTGATTTAACGTAATTTATATTATGGGGTAAACTGAGGTCCTCATGCACAAAACACATGACAACTTGTCTTTTTGGCTCTGAAAGTCAAATAGAACTATTTAATGCCGCGGAAGTATCTTTAAATTCACGGTTTTGTGGAAGGATGATTAAAAGTAAACTTTACCTGTCCATTTTCCAGAAAATCTGTTTGGCTACAGTAGCCTGTAACACTGCAGTCGGCACTTCAAAGCAGTACGTGTATCGAACAGAAAACAAACGGTAGGAATGTGTTTTAAAGTTTAAAGGACGTTTTAAAATGTATTTTAAAATCTTCGAATTCTGCATGTACTGAATAGTACTTATCTGTATTGAAGGTTTAAGGTAGGCTATTAAATTGTGCTTTGTAAGTTTATCACAATACAATGCAAATTATTTTGTAAAAACTTGTTTTTTGTTTTGTATTTTCTGTAAGACTATGCTCCTCTTGTCAGACTAGTACCGATGTTCTATGTAAATTTTGCCAATAGACACACTCTTTAATGGAAGCCAAAGAAGTATGTGAGTTCTCAGACTCAAAGGGAAGCAGCAAAGTGTCTATACAGTGTCACTCAGCCGAGTTTGACATTGGAGTCTATCCTGACAATGGTGTCCATGACAGAGACACAGAAAATGACCAGTTGGATTCCCCAAGTGAAGTGCAACATATGGACCAAGGCATAGAAAATTCACTGTCAAAATCACATCTCGATAAATCCACACAGCAAGTCAGAGATGATTCACATAATGTCACATGGAAAATTAGCATTGTTATAGCAATTCCAAAAGGTAAGTCATTCTATTATGTAAATCCTTAGCTTAAATTTAAATGGAATTTAACAGTTTGATACATTATTGAACTGGTACATTATTCTGTGATGGATGTCACCTATTGTACAGATCTCATATTTAGCTGCTTCCTGTTGTAGGAGAGGATGAGGATCATGTTGCTATTGAAAAGGAAAAGAACAGGCCAAAGAAAGTGTTGTCCAGTGGTGTTTTTGAGGCTCCCAAAGCTCAAGGCTACTATCACATAGAATATAACTTGCTACCAGATGATCCAGAGCCAACCAAAGTGGACCTTGTGATGTTTGGGCTCGCAGCTAAAATCTACATCGACAATGAAGCAAAGGTGGCAAGCAGATGTGATTACATGCTGTGCAAAAAAAGGGATAATGATACAGTAGACCACTACATTGTGTCTTATAACAGTGTTGTAAACTAAGGCCAGCTTACTGTCTGGCTGTGTTCCACTTGCCTTAAGTATGTATGAAGGACTAAAGGTCACTGTACAAAGACAAGAGGGTTTAGAATGTCAGATCAGGATTATTATACACTTCACAACACACAGGCACTGATTTCGTATGGGAATGTAATCCTGCTCATTTGCTAGCTCCCTCTGTTAACTATTGCTGTGGGAATTCAAGGACTTTTGTATACTTAAAACACCGTTTAAACTATTTTGGAGGGCCTCATTTGCATGTGTTTGTTCTGCAGGTGTTAAAGCCATGGCATGAGGGAGACCAGGTGTGGCTGGGCTGGTGTCAGTCTGTCAAAGTCAGAGTCACTCGAGAGCTACTGATTAAACTAGCGTCCCACAAGGTCACATTTAGAGTTTGGGACACAAAGGACAGAGTGTCTACCAAAGCCAGAAATGACCGACCCAAAGCCTTCAGACTGCCACAGACCAGGAGTGGGGAGGAGAACGATCATTTAGGTAGGAACTTTGACAGCCATATATCTATCTTGCCATGACATTACTATTAAGAGTAATTTGAACAAGTCCTCTATTATTGGATTATCTCCTCTGTTAATGGATGACAGATCGAAACAATAGTAATCAGATGTTACTCCTTTCAGCTTTGCTTTACACTGTGGTCTGATTAAAGGATGTTCCATTTCCTATGTCTTCATTATGATTGTTGTGTTATGTGAGAATGTGCTAATGAGTTTCTTGTGTGGAATCTGTGATGGCAGGGGCTACCCCAGACTGTGAGGCGGCGAGATACGGTAATCCTGTTACACATCTGGTATGGTGATGTGGTTGGTTGTTCTGTCTTCAGGAGATCATTATGCTGACAGCCCCACTGAGTCCCATTCATCTTTGTCTATTGCTGCTTAGATTCAGATTGAATTAGAAAATCTAAATATAAGTTTCAGAAGTATTGTGTGAAATACAGTTTTTCTAATTGATGAAATCCTCAGACTTTCAGATGAAATCCTCAACTGATTATCTCTGATGAACTCCTGTCAATTTGAAGGTGGTGTTAAGCAGATAGTGTATAAGCTGAGATCTGTCTTTGAGAAAGAGAACCCAAGGACCAGATTATCTTCTAAGAGACGTGGAAATGCACCATCAATAAATTTGAAGAACTCTGAGATGAACTGTGCAACAGGTGAATCGTCTTTTCTCTAAAGAATTCCAGTCCAATAAATCAATTTTAATATCTGTTTTGTACATTGACAAATCCAACCTCTCAATGTGAGGAGTTTGTTGTTGTTGCTATCGTGTGATGGCATCACTCTTCCATATTGCTTCTGCCCTCAATGTGCCACACTAGACTCAATCTTGGGTCCTCAGAAGTACACAGTAAACGTGCAAGTGAACACCTTCACTTTAACAACCATGTAGCTGTGCCTCAAAATAATTTGGTGCTGGGAGTCTGTATAGAACTCAGGAGTGAGTTTAATCTATTCATACTATACAATATGGTGCTCATCAAACCATGCTTTCCTCAATTTGTCTCAGCTGCTATGAATAGCAGCTCGGTGAAAGACAAGAACCTAGGGGTTTTCAGAAAGAAGGTTCTTCAGAAACCCACTCAGGACAATGCTGCTTATCTGGAGAACATCCAGAAGAACGGATCAGCATTGGTGGAGCTCAGTCTTCTTCATCTGCTGACAGGTAAACTGTCAAACAATTGATAAAGATTTACCTTTTTTTTTACCAATTCAAATGTAGTCCAATTTAACATGCACAAGTGGTCCCTGTCAAGAAACATAGGGCCAGTTGCAAAAAATGTCAGCAAGCATTTTAAATGTTGGTCAACGGTAGCTCAGGTTTGTTCAGTGTGTGTTGTGAAGGCACTGTTTCCTGTTTATTATGGCACGGTAACTGTTGGGGGTTCCGCTGCTACCTGGGAGGGGCCACACTGCTCAGCTCTTTAATTGGCTATTGTATGGCACCAGCACAAGGCAGTCTGCTGCATTTGATGTGTTCCTCTAACAGGCACAGTGGGAGACCCTGATGAAAGCCTTACCTTTGGGAAATTCTTGGGTTTTTCTTCTATAAACTGGACCCAGACAAATTACACATAGCAACTTTGCTGGGACAGAGATTCCACAGTTGGACCTCCATTACACCACACCCCATCATTATTTGTTTAGAAAATGAGGATGTTTCTGTCAGACAGTACTAAATTATGGCATTCTCAGAGATTATGCTTGTATACTGAAATAAGTTGTTTCAATAATATCATTTACATGGCATACCTATAGATATATTTATAGTATCTTTACATGATTTTCAGTACCCTTTATATCTAATGTTAGGAGAAAGGTCGCTGACTGATTGCCTGGTCACCTGTTCGTCGGGAGTGTATGAGGGCCTGTGCAACATAACTGTGGACAGGCCACTGATCTCAGAGGAGCTGAAAGCTGAGCTCAACCCACTGGTCATCACAATCCTGTCTGCTTCCTCCCTGCCCTCCACTCCTGTCCCCGTCCAAGTCTTGGAGGTACTGTACCCACAACACAAGTCAATTACATTAATTACAGTACTTACATAATGCGCTCAAATAGCTACATTTGATTATACATTTCCAGTAGTGACGTTTATAAACAATATACATGTTTATAAGATCACATGTTGTTCTTTTTCCATAGGAGAAGTGTCTTCCGGTGTATTGCCAGTACAAGTTCCACAACTTGAAAGTGCACAGGTCTAAAGGCAGAGAACACCGCTCCAACATCTACTTCAAAGACGTCAATGTGATTCTAACTGGCCTGCTGAACCCTGGGGAGCTGCAGGAGTTCCTCCAAGGCCCTCCGCTGGAGATAGAGGTCCACGACCGGGACAGGAAGGTGGAGAAGCCTTCCTCCGGACCCGCCCTGTTTGGTACTGAGCCCAATGATGACAAACTGAGCAGCGTGATCCTGGTCAATGGCAAACGCACCACCTACAACCCCTTGAGGGCAAAGACCAAGCAGTACAACCCATACGGCATAGCCAGGCTGAACCTGTCTGGCCTGCTCCATGGCCAGAGCCGTGTGAAGCTCAACATACCTATCGAATGCTGCCGTCCACCACAGCTGCTGGGAAATGAGAGGAATGAGTGGGAGAAGAACTTGACGGCCATGCCAGGCGTGGTTGAAGGAGCCCCAGATCACGCCATGCCAATGGGGCATTACTTGGATGCCAACTCCCAGCTCAAAGTGCAGGTTGAAATAGCTTGCCCTTTCAACATGGAGAGCGGCAGTGAGGGGGCGCTATATTCCCCGTTTGGTCGCATCATTTACATCTTCAGATACACCAACGTGTCTGTCGTGGCCCAGCTGAGGTCAGAGATTCAAAAGATCAACGCAGCAGCTTTCCAGCTGGACTCCCACTCAAACGAGACCATTGAACGAATCCTTTCCAGTTACAAAATGACAGCCCCGGAGAGGGGGAGTGTTGATCTGGACACTGTTACTGGATTCCATATGCTGGATAAGCACATACACCTTTTTGTCCTTGAAGGTCTAAAACATAAAGCCATCAAAAGGCTCTGGAAAACAGTCCCTATAAAGTAAGACCACGAAGACACTCTTAACAGTTGTCAGCTGTGTTGTTTATTGGGTTGAATTGTAGAGGTCACATTCCTATGTGGAACTTGAGGTTGCTGTGATATGTTGCAGGCTGATGGGGAGTGAAGAGGAACAGGTGATGGTTCTCTACAACTCAGATCTGAGCTTCTCCAAACGCCTGTATGACACCCTGGACATCAGTCTGAGTCCTGTTCACCTCCACGAGCCACTGGAGGCCATCATGAGACAGCCTCTGGTCTATGTCAGAGACATGGTCCCCCATACCTGCTTCCAAGCCATGTCACGGTATTAGCTCATAACCATAACTCATCTGTCCTCTAAGATAGTACCATCAGTTAACCTCTGTGACCTGCACTATTATGTAATCTAGGAGCCTGACAGCAATGTTTACAGTAATAAAATACCGTTAGAGATAAGAGATATATTTACAGGTCATTGCCATGTCTAGCTGCTAATATATAGAGTAGAACTTCACTTAAAGTGTCCATCACTGTTTAGATTAAGCGTCCTGTGTAAACTGCGGAAGCTGAAAGATGTGGTGAGGAACAACCTGTTCCCCTCAGCCGAGATGGTTCTCAGCATGAGCAAGGAATTTGGAATAGTTCCTGGGAAATGGGAGCAAAGGCTGATGGCAAAGACCCAAAAGGAGCCTGAGTTCTCCCCCATGCATGCCTTTGAGAACACACGCAGACCCCTCAGCACCTACAACTCACGCTACATTCAATGGAAACAAGACGTTGCCGACAAGCAGCTGCTCAATCAGACCAAAGACTTCATCCAGGTTGGTGTGTCCACAGAAGATATGCATGAGGTTTTTAGATCAGGAAATACCGTATGTCATACAATAAACCAAATGTATTTCAGGCTAACATCGAGGAGGTGCAAAAAGCCAGTCTTCAAGTAAAGAAGCCAAAGGTAGCAGTACTAGTTGCTGAGCAGGCTAAAGACAGTGCAGCCCACAACTACAGTATCCAGACCAAGAACTCAACTGAGCAGGCTAGGGAACTGCTGCGTAAGCAGATGGCCAAGGTAAGTACGTTTGTGGTAATGCCATGCTAACTCCCTGGTCTAGAGGAAAAATCGAAGAACAAGACTGGAAGATGGTGTAACATGTCTCAGTTCACCCCTATGGATAGGAACCAACTCGGAGGTTCACCTACAGCCAGCAGTACCACACAGCCACAGTGGATCCCAGAGATGTGAAGTCTGAGATGATAACCTCCGAGGCCAGGTCCAGGTCGGCCTGGCGCACTTCCGATGGCTTCATATACCCGGGCTTCAAGAGCAGCATCGAGTCCAATGAGCACCCAGGACATCCTGATGAGGCTCGTGTGGAGGCCCTGAGAAAGGTGATGTCACCGACAGGAGCTGAACTCCATCACCCACAGAGTCAGGTTTCACCCAAATCCCAGCAGAATGAAAATGCCATATTTTATGGGCATTCCTCAGCATTGGGGCAAAGAGATTGGGTTTTTACTGCTGTTTACTTTTGGGCTTCTCTTCCATGAAAATCCACTGAGCTTAATGGATAGGGTTACACATAATGTGAAATGCTTAATGCTTACTGGATTGATCGTTTTTGAACAGTAGTTTTGGCATGCTCATGATTCTATTCTATTTCGTCCTACTTTAACAAACGCAATTGGCAAACTTTTACAACAGTTAGGGGTTTCAAAGTAAAAATGGTCCCCTAAATGTACATGATCATTCAACATATTATATTTTAATATAATTGATTTGATGGTTTAGAGAACATTAGTAAGACTATATTAAAGATAATGGTGTGGAGAGGGGGGCTGATAGTGCCCTTCACCCCCAGCCCTGGAGGGAGAACATCCTGCATGAGAACACTCTGAGGCCCACGCTGCCACGGGACAGATGGCCCTGGAGTGAGCGCCACCAGGACTTTCAGCTCTACACCCAGACTGATCAGGACCTCAGTACTGGGAACCCTGTCTCCATCCACCTAGCTGGTGAGAACCTCTCCATACACACGCTGACCAAACTACAGCTCTAGTTCCAGGGTACATTCACGAGGGTAGTTCAAGCTTGACAGTGTGTGTCTCTCAGCAAGACCCGTGGGGTGACCTTCTCATCCAGACGTGTGTGTCCCCCTCCAGGAGAGCGGCTGAAGCAGGAGCAGCAGCAGGCAGCCTGGTCTCAGTACTCCAGGTGGCGGAGGAGGGTGCTCCCAGGCGGCAGCACCGGGTCTGGCAGGCGGGTCCCAGAGTTCAGGTGCTACATGGGGGGAGCTCCAGGGCAGCTCCCAGGCAAGCTCCAGAACCTGCTGAAGGATCGGCCCATGAAGTACTCCCTCAGAAAGCCAGGAATGGCCCTCAAGGTAAGGCTCTGAACATCTCAGTCAAGTCATTATGTAAAGATATATCAAAATAGATTATTACATTACATGTGTTAAGTCAAGTGAGTAATTGAGATAAACCTGAGGTGGGGGCTTAGACTGAGTGAGTCTGTTTTTGTTGCAGCCTGTGCCTTCACTGTCTGTGGTTCAGAGACCTCCATCTTCAGAAAGGAAGACCAACATCGCATTCGCGCCAGGGCTTTTCCAGGACCAAAGCCTGATGCAGGATAACAATATGATACCAAGACACAATTCCCAGTACAGCAAGTTCCACTTCAGGCAAGTTGGCAAGCTTTATTATGAAAGACACCCACAGAATAAATGCAACAGAGAAGTAGAATAGTTGTTTATATAAAACAATGTTTAGTTTTGTTTTCCATTCTGATAATTGCAGAGAGTTCTGGAGGCCACACCATTTCCAGCACAAGAGGGCAATTGTGGGCCTAACCGAGGAAGAGAAGTGTGTGCACGTCTTCCAGAAAGCAGCCCCCAACATCAGAGTGCTGTCCACACCTGTCCTACCCCAGCACAGCAGCAACATCGTAGAGACCAGAACCCACAAGGATGTCACCCTGCATGTCCACTGAGGAACAACCACTTCCTGTTCACGTCCACAATCACGTAAAGGCATGTGCAAGATCAGTATCTCAGTACTCAGGATAAAAAGCCCTTTGAATAACAGTGTTCAACATGTATTCACCCCAATATACTATACAAGTTAATTCCACCTCTCCATTGTCAGTAACATTCTTAGAACAATGAGAAAATCATGGATGTAATACATGTTATATACACAATTTAATTAACATGACATATTTAGTATACAACTGAGTGAGGGCACGTGCACAACTGGATGAGTGCAATATTGGCATCCCATTCCACCCAATCAGAAGACAGGGGGCGGTGCCAGGGAGCTCCTAGGTGGGGCCTCAGAAGGTTCTGTCCAGAGGGTGAGAGCAGATGTATGCCCTCTGCTCCAGAACAGCCTGAGCTATCTTCTTGATGTTGGCATCGTTGTTCTCTGGACTATCTATAACCCACAGGCAAACAAGCAATTAGTATGATGCATAAAAACATCTGAAATATGTTCTTTCTACACCATGTCACAATCATTAAAGTAACTTGTGCAGTGTGGAAATCACACCACACATACACACACAACACAGAAGTTTGGCTTAATGGTTTGTGGGGTCAATGGATGTATTCTGCAACATATGCAAGTGTTTGGTACTGAAGGTCTAGCCTATAAAACCTGCATTGAGCTGTTTTCAATAACCATTGTGTGCTGTACTTACTTTTCTGGAGCTGGAACATCAAGTAATTGTTTTTGTGAAAAGCTTCTGTGCAGAAAGTGTTTGTGAGCAGAACCTAGAAAAATAGAAAACATACTATTTCACTCTTTCAAATGACAACAGCATTTACCAGCAGGTATGAGTTTTTTTTTTTTTTCGATAAAAGCTGCCAAACAAATCCTGGCATTTATCTCGATTTTGTATTGTCTCACATGTCAGTAAAATGAAATCCTTCCACAGTAGTGGGAGGACCAGCCTGCGGGCTGGCATGACTGTCATCCAGTTACTACTCTACAGGTCCTGTGTCGGCCCGTCCCTCAAAGCACAATGTGAACAGTGGAGTCTACAATGCAGTACTCAGAGCAACAGCTCCATGCTGGTACACTGTGGTGGAGAGTCTGGCCGCGTAGAGACAGTGCCGCTGTGGGTGCCAGGTGTGCGTGTGTGTGTGCGTGTGTGTGTGTGTGTGTGGTCCTGTACCTCGTGGTCGTGGTTCTTCAGGCCAATCCTAACGGAGCGGCTGGTTCTGGACAGAACAGCTGTCATGGCGTACAGGTTGATGAGGATGTCTGCTACACGCTTCAGGACAAGCTGCTCGTCAACTAGAGTCTGACAACACACACACACACACACACACACACTTGAACCTAATCCATTTACAGTATATTGTCTTGCACTACAATACTCTTTACAGTATTTTCCAGTCCACAGATATTTCCACAGATACCACAGAATTAGTGAACATTATTGAGCATTCCGAAATCTGCAGTGTTTGCAAGTGGTTTATTGCTGCTCCAGTGGAGGGCTGATTACAATAGCATGGCCAAATAGAAGCTCATTTAGGGAACAGGCCCTACCTAGGTGCAGCTGTTCAGCACATGAACATTACATCACCCCAACAGGAAAAGAGGGAGTTGAGAAGAGGTCCCAACTGTACTAAACTGGCTTAGAATAATTAGGTCTGCAGTCACTATGGGAACAACGTACACCATCATGTTCCTGCTACATTTGTCTAATGACATTCTAAATATATGAGAGGGATTCATTTATATTTGTCCCCAAAATATGTCTGTAAATGCTAGCTATATAAGTGTATGACCAAGAAGTAAATAACAGTACTGTACCTTGCCGTATCTGTAGAGTAAGCTCTCCACTGTGTTCCCCAAAAACATAACGCTTTGTTCCAACTTCTTTGTACTTTCCTGTGAGGAATGAAAAATCCAGCAAAGCTCTCAGAACACAGTTCTAAAAACAGCTCAAGCTAAACCAGAGTTAAAACACAGTCTCTGGAACGTAATTGTCTGAAGTATTGACACAGGTGGGCAGTGTACCGCAAGACTGGGGTGCACCACTCCATCTGCCCCAGTAAGGCCCATGTCCCTGGGCATGTTTGCAAACTCTCTCAGCCTCTTCCCAACCATATCTGCCACCACACCAACGTTGCCCTTCTTCATCTCTCTAGGGGCAGAAGAGACACAGTGGGTGTGAAGGAGTGCATCTGGAGCGGTCTCCAACGCAAGTCTTCCAAACAAGGAAAATTTAACGCTCACTTTATTTTCCCTGTCAGAATTTTGCCAGCATACTGCATCCCAGTGAGAGCAATGTACATCCTCAAGATCTCATTGGTCCCCTGAGAAAGGACAGATCATCCAGAATAAGATGAAATCGCAGCTTGGTACTTGGTCGAGTTGAACATATGCCCTCTAGTGGTCTCTTATAATATTACTTGTCAGAAGAATGAAATCGTTGTGCAGTCCAACGTGATACCTCAAAGATGAGCAGGATACGACAGTCCCTCAGATATCGCTCGTAGGGGTAGTTCTTGGTGTACCCCAGGCCTCCCAGTACCTGTAGAGCCTCACTCACACACACCCAGCCCCCCTCTGAGCTAAACACCTGCACGTACACACACACACACACACGTTGACCAGGAGGCAACTCTAAGATAACACCATGGAAGCCCTTGTGGTATCCGTCTCACCTTGACCATGGCAGCCTCCAGAGAACAGTCTGGAACCCCAGGCCGATCCATCATGCCTGCTGTCAAGTAGGCCATGCTCTCCATCACAAAGGCATTCTGGGCCATCACTGCAAACTTCTCCTATACCAAGGAACATGACGGAAACATTTCATACACTAGTTATCTCATATGATTCCATTTGGGTAACCCATAACCCTGGTTCTATCCCTCCTTACTTGAATCATTCCAAATTCACTCAGTTTCTTGTTAAACTGCTTCCTTGTACCAGCATACTCTGCCGTCAACTCTGCAAGGGGAAGAATCAAATCACAACAGTCCCAAAAGTCCATAGATTTCCAACTTGATCAGCCCTGTACTCAGGGAACAGTAGTCTTACCTATCAGCTTCTTTATCATTCCAGCACCTGCACTGCCCATACTGAACCTGCCCGAATTCAGGATATTCATTGCTACCTGCGACAACAGAACACAGAAACAAAAAGGAAATGTTTAGTCTGACATCATCATCATGATACTGTACTTAGTAAGTGATACAGAGAGGCCGTGTAAAGTGACCTTAAATCCAGCTCCAACTTCTCCTATAATATTCTCCACTGGCACTGGGGTGCTGTCAAAGGACACTTCACACGCTGGGATGAAGAGCACAAGCGTTACAAGACAACACTCAAAGGTGCCCAATCTGTCCCAGCAAATAGTGTTCCTGAGGAAATATCACAAGTCAAATGTACATGTAAACAATTGTTCTTACTGTTGGATCCTCGGATGCCTAGTTTGTCTTCAGGCTTGCCACTGGTGATGCCTCCAAAGGCCCTCTCCACAATGAAGGCTGAGATCTTGTCCTTCTTTACACCATCCTTGTCCACCACCTCGGTCCTTGCAAAAACTGTCATCACATCTGCCATTCCCCCGTTGGATATCCAGATCTGAAACACAAATCAAGCAATATACAGTTTCTCTTTATTACCATGTACAATTCAATGCAAACGAAAGCAGATATCAATGCAAACCACAACAATAAATCAGATATATCATGGATTCAACTCCAGGCATTCATTCTCCTCACCTTGGAACCACTGATAAGGTAATGTGTCCCATCTTCAGAAAGAGTGCCACGGGTTTGTATTGAGGCAGCATCACTTCCACTGAAATTAAAAAGCACCATGATATTATTTCTGATCAAATTCAAGATATTATGTTATCACTGCAGTAACAATGGTAGTAGATACAGCACCATTATTACTCAAGCTGTCTGTTCAAAGCCATAGCCAGTCTTAATGAAGGAGTGGAGTTTAATCAAAAGAGTAGACATTTGTAATGATGAGATCCCACAGTGGTACCAAGCCCTACCTTCCAGGTTCAGTGAGACAGAAGGCTGCTACATGCTCTCCTGAGGCCAGTTTGGGCAGATATTTAGCCTTTTGTTCTTCATTCCCTGCAATCAGGATCCCCTAACAAACAACCAAAATGTTGTGAATTCACTGTCTCATTATAAGGTGATGAAAAGGTAATATTGCACATGTGGGTTTACCTTAAGACCAATGGCCTGATGGGCTGCTAGTGTTACAGCAATGGAGCCATCCAAGGAGATGATCTCTCCAAGGCGAGCATACATGGTATTGGACAGGCCAAGTCCCCCTGGAAACACACGGCTATGGTGACTTCCCTTACAAGGTGAGGAAAGAGGAGGGCAATCCCATGCTCACAGTAAAACTTACCATATTCCTCTGGCACCTGGATCCCAAACAGCCCAAGCTCTTTCAAACCATTCAAGGTCTCTGGTGGAATCTTGGCTTCGTGATCAATTCTCGTTGAATCAACTAAGAAAAAAATATGTATATGTATATTTTGCATTAATCATAGGGTAATCATGTTCTGTCGTTTAGACCTAATATTCACAACGTGAGATACATCTATTTGACTTGATGACATTTCAACTTTTCTCTTACCTTGCTCGTTGAAGAACTTCTCTACTGGTGCAACAAACATATTCATCTCCTCCAATTCTTCATTTCCTATCTCTGGATACGGGAACACCTCTTCCTGAAAGAGATTGCCTGATTGAGATCACTTTGACAACCTCTCCTTTCAGTAAAGTAGTAGGTTTTCTGATAACCCTCCGAGAAAATATGACACTGTTTGAAATCCAGTTGAACTTAATGAGCTAGATATAAGACATCAGGTACACATGAGGCGACAACAAATATTAGCAAAGATATTCTCTTACTTTATTTACTTTTCCAAGGAACAGGTCCTTGGCGTAGGCAAGATTCCTTGCATTTGTTTTGAAGGTTCGATGAGGACAGTATGCAGTATGTTTTCCAGTATGCCGTGCATTAGATGTAAGCAAACTCTTTCCAAATTTGACAGATTTGGAAAGAATGATAAGTCTGTTTATATTCATTGTTCTAAAAGTGTGCCCTCATCTACCCTTCAGTGGCTAGTTTCGGAAAATGGATATACGTAAGTATCCGGAGACCTTTCCCCTCATTCTGTCGCACGTATATGACGTAATTACATGTTAAATAAAGTGCCGGTCCATGCAACTGTTATTTCATACCACTTGGTGGCAGTATTTGTACCTGGTATGGAACGTAAAATATATGTATGTAACAGAACACAATGTGCGAGCACACTATTGAATTGGGGCTTAACACGAACAAACATTTTCTTCCAAGGTGGTCCAGTTTTTGTATAGTAGGCCTAACGTTTTTTAGGCTATTTTTTTAATCGTCTGTCCACTGTTATAAAACCGTCAATAACCGTACCCTCTCTGCCAATCCCTTCATGATGACACAGCAGGCAGGTCTGCTTACAATGAGGTCATGCCCCTCCGAGCAGAGATCTATATTTAGTCCATAAACTCAAGGGCCAGACAGACAAAAGAGGCACACAGTCACTCACAACACCTGTCCTTGAGCGTGGACTGCAAAAATAGGAGTAATGAAACCCTCAAATTTCCCAAGTAATAACTTCATGACAATGTTATGATAGATAGAGGTGCCCCCCCCCCCCACACACACACACACACAAGCTTTGAAAATTGCCAGATTTTCCCCAACCTAAGACAATAACAGATAAACACATTATGGACTTAACAGTATATTGTTTTATTTTGCGTTCTCAACATGGTCACAGTAATAGTTTTACATCAATAAGGTCTCTTGATCTACTTAAAAACAATGCATATTAAAATGAAAGCTCTCCTCTCTTCCCTTTAAGTTATAAAATGGTCTGTGAGTGTAAGAAAACAGAAGTGTCTCAGGACAGAAAGAGAAGCAGTGATAATTATGTAACAGTCTGCTGTTAAGATCTAGATCCTATCACAATTTGATACAGTTGGAGGCTAAATAAAGCAGTTGATGGATCTTTTGAAGGCTGTAGGAATGCACCTTCAATGTAACTGTAGACATTGAGTACTAATCATTTACAGACTATGTACAATTGATCACCTCCAGTTTGAGGAAGTCCCACCCCATCAAATTCCTTCCCTTTATGTAATTGCCTTTAGATATATGGTTTCCTTAAATTTATTCCGATGTGTTTGTTATATACATTTAGCAGCATACTAAAGTCATATGTTCACAGCTGGGATGGGGATGAAATAAATGCTTGAGTATAATGACAATTTAAACTGTAGGGAAAAGAAGCATCATTACTAAATCTAAACAAACATTAACCAGTAAAAAATGACAATGACATAATAGCATTTGAAACAGTATGTGTGCATGCAATGAATAGTCTATGATTTATTGAAAGGTTTTACCATAGATCATTGTGCCAACGAAGTGAAGGGAAGATGAGTAACTTTTAGAATCAAAGCCATTTTGATATTAAGCATGTTTCAATCTACTAAATGACCTTACAAGTGTGACATGGACCATCCCTCTGCATGTCGCAATGTGGAGATCCCTCGACTACTTTAATGTGCAAGTTTCTGGCCAAGGCTGTGAATTTATCAAAAATATAAGTATTGTATGTGATAATACAAGTAATTATGGATGTTTTGTTAAGTAATACATTGTAAACCACCAATTCCCTATGACGATACTGTACACATGAAGTCATATCAAATCTAGACATAACACAAATTTGTTGTTGATTGTTAACTCAAAATGTTGGCAAATAAAGCTTCCATTAAACATGACTGCTGCTTTTAATTACCATATGTAGATAGTATGTAAGCTACCTTGGTCAAGTCATCAAATTGATTATCCCCTGGTGCAACATTGCTACTGTACATAAAAGACTTCAATTACTAGTGTTGCTGTATTAGATGAAGTCGATGCACTTTAAATATGTTACCATTCAATTTCAACAATTGTCAACTGTAACACTGATATAGTTTGGGAATACATAATATTTAGAAAATAGTTTCAAAATACAATGTTGCATGCAAGATTATGTTCTTGACATTCTTCGTCACTGTTGGAAGGCAAATACATACAGTACCTTCTGAACAATGGGGAGACTTGAGAGTCACTGAGACAGAAATCACTGAGACAGAACAAAGACCATGGGAAACACAACTAACACAATCATATGAACTAAACAAAACCAAAACAGAACAACCACTTGACTGCAATTGCTCTATTACAAAATAGTACGTACATACATATTGCACATACAATGAGTAAAAAATCTCTTCATCTTAGCTGCAGATCTGACTCTCAATACAGACTCATTCCACTGATAAAATAAACTGTATGATAACATGTATGATAAGTGTTGTGTCAATCCCTTTCAAAACAGCACAACATACAAGAAACCTTTCTGCAATGACGAGTATTTCATCCTCACTCCTCACCCTCCAGTGACACAACAGATATGATACACCGACGGGCAGAGAGTGTCTGTCAGCTCAGAACAAGCACAGTAAGAATGGTGGTGATATGGTACTGTATAAAAAGAGGAGCACTGTTGTATGTGGCCCATAGTGAGGCTAGAGGAGGCTATCGCCATCACCAAATAATACCTATGTATGTGCTGTCCAGGGAGGTACTGGTAGAACATGCTGCGTAGACAGAAGTAGCAACACTATGCGACTGTCCCATTGTTCAGGACACACCCTGAAACCACTGAAGGACTGAGCACACTCAGCCCGCTGAGAGCTCCAGCAGCATACGAGACACTGCCACAGTCATGTTGCTGGGTTCTAGTTGATGTGCTCCTTCTCTTTCTACAACAGGAACTCCTGAAAAAGAATAGTCTTCAGAGTAAAACAGGCTCTTCCTAAAAATACATCTGGCAGAAGCACACCAATGTAGTCCCATTACAGTGATCTGTATAGTATTCATTATTGTTTTATTCTCTAAAAAAATAGTTTAAAAAAATGAAACAACGGTGGACAAGCAGCCAGGCCCAGTGGGAGGAGGTCCCTGTCTCCCCGGGAGCTCCAGAGCCAGGCTTGGCTCCCTGGCCCAGGCCAACACATGCCCCGCTCTGAGCAGGTACACTTACATCTGCAGTGAAGGAAATGATAGAACCACTGCAGAGTTCTAATCCAAAGGCAACCAGATCAATTCCAACTGAAACACTTGGATAGGTTTCATAATAGTAAAACTACAGTATGTCACCTAAGTAAGAGTATTACACTGAGATTTTAGTTGATGTCTTAGACTGTTTTGCTCTATAACAATAATAATAACTGTTGCTAATATAATTATCATTCATTTACAAAATACTATATTCAAGATATACACAAAGCAAATCTTGTGACTACTGTAAATTAGTAAATGCTTGGATAATTGGCACAATTATGACAGCTAACGGATATCACAGTGGACTGTAAGCTACAGCTACATTAACTACTGGAACTACTTTTGTGACAGACTTCTCTGTCTACCGGTGACTGTGTTGTTTTAGTTACTGTTCCATTGAGTCAAATAGTTTACCTTAATAGACATAACTGTTGAGACGCATAATTTGCCTCTGAAAAAATGCTACTAAGCCAGTGATTTGATAATGCTATTAGGTTGCCCAGTCAATGGAAAGAGTAGCCATGGCCTTTTTGCATGCTTCACTGTTCTTTGAAGGATGAGAAACACAGGTGTTGGTAAGTAGAGTCATTAAAGGAGCCACCTAGGTGAGACAGAGTTGTTCTGGCAACCTACTGCTTAACAAACAGTTGTGAGGAGGATGAGGATGGGACACAGGACCAGTCCGGTTCTAGAAACCTCTCCCATACCCTGGAGGAGGACATCAGACATGCCCAGTCACCTTCTACTCAAGGGTCTGTGAGAGGAAGGAGAGTTCAGTCAAGGCGCCTTCAGTCGTTGCTTTTCTACTCCAGCAGGAAGAACACCTTCCCAACTAAGAACAGCCCCGCAGCCCGCTGATGTCCTTCAGCTCAAACCACTGTGCTGATGCCACTGTGTTTGGGCTTGGTGCTGCTGGGGGCCGGGGAGGGGGCTGCAGGCTGGCCATGGTGGTGTGAGGAGGGGTGCTGGGGGTGAGGGGGGTGAGGAGGGTGAGGAGGGTGAGCGGGGTGGCCTGGGTGGCCATGCTGTGGGTGGGGATGAGTGGAGTGAGGGGGGTAGGAGGCCTGCTGGCCGTGGGGGGCAGGGGGGTGATACTGGTGGGGTGGGTGCTGCACGTGGGCAGGGGGGTGGTAGTGGTGGTGGTGGTGATAGGGCGGGGGGTTCTGCTGTACGTGGCAGAACTGGGCGTGATGGGGGTGCATCTGGGCCTGGGTTTCTGTCTCCACCCGGGCCGTGTGGTGAAGGTTGGATGGGTGGGGGGTGTGGGAGATGAGTGTGGGGTGCTGGGGCTGGGGCGAGGGGCTCGGAGACTTTGCCCTCTTGGAGCCGAAGATGGATCCCAGTAGCGAGGAGGAGTTGGGGAGGGACTGCTGGCCGCGAGAAGGACAGTCCCGGCTGGAGGTGGCTCTCCGCCTCATGTGGGGACTGCTAATGATGGAGCCCTGCGGAGGACACGCACAGTGAGATCACAAAGTAGACCATCCTCCAGTCTGCACACACACACACACTCACACACAAACTCGTTTGTTCCTGAGAATCCTGTAGCTCATTTTTCGCATACAGTACAGAATACAATACTCAGGAAAGAGGCACAGTTCACAGAAAAAGGAAAATGGATGCTACCAGTTACCAGTGTGTTTCAAAGGAACGAAGCAGGTCATGCAAAACATGCAGAAGCTGGAAAGGAAGGTATGCCATTCACAGTTGACATTCAACAAGATTAATGGATGCAGTGCTTCAGTTTGAGTGGAGATATGAACACATATGACGGTCAAAATTGAATCCTGATAATTTAATTTCATGTCAGGCCCTAGCTTTGTGATTTGATAAAAGCACATTGACAAACAATATCTGTAACTCATAAGGTACAGCCTTGAACCGGGCTCTAATAAAACACCTTGGTTTCATCTTCAATCTCCACCTTGGTTGTTATTAAACACTAGTGAGATAAACCTGATGTTTATTATACATCCTTATTTCTGATTGTGAGCTAGTAGGATGCTGTGTTTTTGTCTGTCAGCTGATAAGGATTTCTGGTCATTCTGGTGAAAGAGGGATGGGAGAAGAGAGGAAAAGAGGAAAGGAGACAGGCATGTGGGTGGGAATGGGGGGTTCAACAGATTTTTCAGACATGATCCCTTTAAACTTCACAAACTTGAGTAACACAGGCTCTTAACACAGCGTCACTGCCTTTGTGCTCTCAAGTAAACCGAGCAAATAATGGGTTAAATAAAGCATCCCAACCAGTGAACACCAGAGTGAAGAAAAATGACTAAAAACTACAAAAGAAACCGGTATAATGGAGGTCCACCATGAGCCCAGTGTCCGGGGAGTTAGTCGTATTAGTCCCGGCGTGCTGCTCCAGTGGACGTTAAGAGGGCGATCTAACGCCGTCCCTTCCAGACAGCCATGCATGCACAGCGACCAACACAGGCAGGTGATCATAAAACACCAAACACCACCAACAAAAATAAATGCCGCAAAGTAACATGGTGCGGGGGCAAAAGTAAAAGTAAGAATTGCGTTTCAAAATGCACAACATGACAAAGAGCAGCTAGACATGGGTCGGTTCCAACTTACTTCCATATTGCTGTCTAGAGATCCTGCACTGCTGCGGCGGCCACGCTTGCCTGCCCAGGACATGCAGACAGATTAGACAGGTCAACACACCTGGGAGATCGAGAGGGGAATCTAGACCCTTCCGCCTATTCTAGTGCTCTGGAGGAGAGCGGCAACACACAGCCAGCTATCTGCAGCTCTACGGGGAAGGAGGGGAGGAGGGGGAGGAGGGGACGAGGGGGAGCAGGGGAACAGGGAGGGCGGGGCACTCCTACTGCACTCAGCTAGGCCACGGGCTCCATCCAAGGTTGACCTCTGTACAGAACACCATGAGTCAGGACTGGCAGACCGTTTCTATGGTTCCAACAGAGATCTGGCCTTGCAGAATAGGTCAATCCAATGAACTTGGAGAAACAATCTGTTCAAACAAGGCAATTCTTTACAAGGAACCAAATTGCCCTCCCTAAAGATGAATACGTATCGATCTTGTGCAATGTGTGGAGTACCAGATGACAAGAAACACAAACAGTTGTTCTAGATAAGCCTCCCAAAGGTACAAAGGGAATAATGCACCAGCAACTCCAACCCAAACTCATTTCAATCAAAGGCACATCATTGTGAAAGTTAAGAAACTGAAAATGCCAGAACAACTAGAGAAAAATAAGAGAAATGAGTACTAACAATGCCCAGGCAAAAGAACCATTTGTTTTGATTGAAACACAGAAGAAAAGGCAAGGAGGGGAGAGTGTTCCTCCATCAGATGTATCCTCAGGCTGTGGAGAGCGTCTGACAGAGTCAGGGCCTGTGGCTACACTGTGGAGCCTGGCTGCAGGGGTCAACAAGCCCCTCCCAGCCCTCAGACACATGGTCATTTATCTCCACCAACTACATAATGCCTTCTGTTCCCTTGTTGCCACGACCAGGGTTAGCAGTCAATAGTGCCCAGTCAATTACACCCAGGTCCATTAGTGAAAACATTCATCTCTCCCTGAGCCCCATACATACAAGAAGCTCTCTATTGCTGAACTCCTCTCTGTATTACAGATGCTACTGAGGTAACTTAAGGACAGACCTGTTGCCTGGCTGGTCGCCTGCAGTGGCTGTGGGCCAAAACAGACCTATAGAAGGTGTTCATCTGCACACCTGAACACTGCTCCCAGCTGCCAGTGAGAAGAACATCATGCCAGAACCTAGCTCACGGTTTCCTATCACTACAGAGGGGATGAGGACTACATGGGTCTATATGTAAATGCAGGGCTCTAAGTTGGTCTGGCGACCCCTGACCTCACCTGCGTCCGAGAGGTCTCGCAGGGAGCTGCTGAGGGCGCTCCTCTTCAGCCCCTCCCCCATGGCGTAGGTGTCGTCCAGGCTGCCACGGCTCAGGTTGCCGTTGCCCGCCTCCTTCTTCAGGCCAGAGCTCTGGGACAGGCTGGGCCTCACCACCCCCTTCTGCTTCTCCAGCTCCGCTGCACCAGCACAGCACACATTTGCAACAGTCTTTACCACTTGAATGGGTTTACCCCTTTGACAATCCAAATTCAATTCAGCACATTTTGTGTATTTCCTTGTCCTTTTTTCTACTTTAGTCTTTCAACTGTCATGTCTGGAGGGTAGGTAAATGATGTGCTTGGTGGGGGACGTCTGCTCACACTCTATCCGGTACTTCTCCATCTCTTGGATCTCAGCAATGGACTCGCGCAGGTCATCTGTGAACTTCTTGCGGTCCTGGGGGTTGGGGGCGTTGAAGTTGATGAGGACTTTGACGTCCGCTCCAGGGATGGCAGATGTCAGGCGCACTCCATTGGGATAATCTGAGAAAGGACAGCACAGGTTCCAGACATCTCACTGTTATGCTCCTAGTTCTTAACAGCCCTTGTTACTGGTGGGACCATGTTAACCAATCTGGGGAGTGGGACAGGCCATGTCATCATGAGAAGGGGCCCACAGTGATGGGGTCACACATTCATGTTGAATCACGGTTAACAGGTGCATAGTCAAGTGGAGACACCGCGGGTCAACCTACACTGATTCTCAAACAGGAGCACCTGCATCCCATACAGAGAGAAAGACTGTCTGAAGCTGTACGTCACCGAGTTCTTCTTCTTCTGAAATATCTTTGTGACCTGGGAAGGAATGAAAGATGCAAGATAGAAAATCTAGGTTTGCATGAACTGTCATTCCTGAGAGTCCTGCGTCACAGTTCAGAGCAGACAGTTATCTCAGCTGGAGACATACCACCAGCAGGTCGTTGAAGAGGAATATCTCTCTCTGGTGCAGACCGAGCTTTTGAGGCTTGTTGGGGTCGGGGACTTCAAAGAGTCTGCAGTAACACACCAGCCTCCGGTGAGGTAAGGACAGCACCTGCAGGCCCAAACACACCCGTCACAGACAAGTCAGAGCCCCAGTCAATGCTCAACTTTTGATATACTGTCTATACTGTATATATATGCATATTAGAAGTGCCAAACCTACTAGGTATTTTCGATGTATGTTTATGTCGAGTAAAAGCAATACTCACACATCCTAGACCATGGTGCAAAGAACCAATCTAAAACATGAGAACCAGAAAGTAAGGGACAAAGAGAGAGAGAAAGAGAAAGATTAATTTACTATTGTCTACCATTGTCTCTGGTGTCCAAAGACATGTATTCCTGCCTTGGTATTTGACCTATTGTTTTTATCGGTGTTCCTGTTGAGCTCTTTTCCTGATTGGGCTTGCTGTGACACTGCACATTTTTTAACCTTTTATGTCAGAGCAGCCAGCACTGCCACACCCTCTATATCTCCTGAAGTGTTTGTGTGCATGTTCACCATTGGATAATTAGTATCTCTGTGTGCCTTGTTCTGAATCAGGCTGCCCCCCCCGCCCCTATATTTTGCTGAATCATCTCAGTAAGGTAAAGTCACAATCATTATGATGATGAGTAGACAGAAAAAGAAAGGGACAGAGAGACAGAGAATGAAAGAGAGGGGAGAAAGTAAAGAGTGAGGAGAGAAAGACGGGAACAGAAAGTAAACAACCCACCGTGCAACTTATCTCTGTCTGTGTGATATTTACAACTGGATCGTTTTATTCATCATGCAGTGTGTCTGTATTTACAGCAAAGTACCTCTGCACACGTCTTTTCTGGGCTGATGCTAAGGGTCAGAGATACAAATGGAATCACCCAGCATAAAGGCCTCCTGTCATGAGGAAAATTCCAACTAGAAAAGCCTGTCCTGTTAAAACCCCTCTCTAATGCTCCTTATTTAGACACTGTTGGATATGAATAACGCAAGCCCTTTCCATGTATGACAGATCCTGATAGGTTGCTCCGGTCCTTGCAGCGTGTGCTGTGTCCACTCAGAAGGGCTCTGTGTGGACTGAGTGGGCAGGGCGGCAGGAATGGAGCTTCGGGTACTCCTTCTGTACTGTACTGTGCTGTGCTGTACTGTGCTGTACTGTGCTATGCTGTGCTGTGCTGTGCTGTACTGTGCTATGCTGTGCTGTGTTGTGCTGTGCTGTATTGTGCTCTACTGTGCTGTGCTGTACTGTAGGAACACACGTACCGGCTTTTTCCCCACAATGAGCTTTTCCACCTTTTGGACCTGAGAAACGTGGTCTTCGTTGGTCTTGAGCTCTCGTTTACGGATCCTCTCATAGATCCCAATCAGCATCTCTCTAGGGATGTCCTCCCCATCATCCACTCCTGAGAGAGAGAGAGAGAGACAGAGAGAGAGAGAGACAGAGAGAGAGACAGAGAGACAGCCAGAGAGAGAGAGAGAGAGCGAGAGAGAACGAGAGAGAGCGAGAGAGAGCGAGAGAGAGCGAGAGAGAGACAGAGAGAGAGAGAGAGAGAGAGAGAGAGAGAGACAGAGAGAAACAAAGAGAGAGAGAGACAGAGAGAGAGAGAGAGAGAGAGAGACAAAGGGGTGGCATCATAAATACAAAAAGATTTTTGAGCGATTTACAATTTTAACTACTTCAATTGGCAGATCATTTCATTAGGCATGCTGTGAACTCCTGCTAAAGCTTTAATATCTATTTTTATTGAGGGCAACTAAACAAATTGTAAAATAAATTGCATAAATTGCAATGGGGAACCATGACTCATGGATGCACATGCTTAATTTGAAAGGAGCAATCTCCTTGGTCTGTCTGACAGCACTGGGAAGTGAATGGTGCTACTATACCTCTGAGATTTTTGACAAAGTCCTCCAGCTTCATCTTCCTCTCTGGTTTGACGTTGGGGCTGTACATGTCTGTGTTGAGGAGGATGATGGCGAAGGCCAGGATGAAGATGGTGTCTGGGTTCCTGAACTGGCGCACCACACCTGGGTTACAGATGCAGTAGCGCTGGCTGGGGGGAGAACAAGAGGGAAAGAGAGAGAGAGAGAGAGAGAGAGAGAGAGAGAGAGACAGATTGAGAGAGGAAGATTATTCTATTAGAAGCAGCAACATTACACAAATATCTATAAACTTTCTCTGAGAACAGATGGTGACTATCAAACCACACACAGCATCAGTATCAGAACAACCACAAGTAAATCAATATCTGCCCTGAGCCATTGGTTCCTTTTACACGCAGGGGTGTCAATATTGATATTGGGCAACAGTGCGGTCTGTGGTCATTAGGATGACCTTCCTCATATCTGAGCCAACTGGCTGAGGAGTTTTTCTCTGTCTCAAAACACTGGTTCTGGCCCTCAGGCAGTCGACTGGAAAATAATAGAACTTACTGTTCAGTGAGTCCATGATCATATTACTGATGGGCACGGGCTGCACCCAAAGACTTGACTTGTATCATCACATCTTTGAAATGCATCAGCCCCTGCTGTGTTTACTGATACAAAGTTGTTCTTACTCAGCACAGATCGAAGTGCATTCTCTCAGGGCATGAGAAGGCTTTTTAGGTCGTTAGGAGATTAATTAAACCAGGGCCAACAACAGCGGCGCCTCAGTTTGCTGTGGGGCTATGATGGTTTTTCGACAATCGTTGGATGGATTCCACCCACAGGACTGTCAGAACGTACTCTTGGCCAGCAAGTGATGCCTTCAGTCTTACCTGTATGCTTCTATGAGGCGCTCCACCTTCTGGGCCTCCCCCTGAACCCTGATATGAGCCTGGAACTTCCTCAGGGCCTCGTCCAGCTCCATGGCTGAGAAGTCCATCTCATCAACGACACAGCTGGACACACACACACACGCACGTACACACACACGTACGCATGCACATACACGCACACATACACACACAGGAACACACACACACAGGCTCAGTGGAAAAAAACAGGAACAAGCATAGTGTGGCACACAAATGAGCGCATAGACACACACGGACACACAGAGCCATTTCTCCTGGCAGTGTGATAATATGCTACAGTAAAGTCCTAAAAATCTCATTTAAAATCAATCGAGGCATAAGTGGGTTACAGCGATGCCGACTTTGATGCGCAGATAGCATCGACTCTCCAGAAAAGATGAGATCTCGCTCGGATCTACAGATGCGAGGAAAATAACCCTTTAAAATTCCTGTCAAATTGAACCGGAGGAAACATGTCTGGTGTTATCCTCCCCAGAATCTTGATAGGTTCTACTGGAGGGTGTTCTGACTCCCAGCCTCAGTGGCCAGGACTAGGGCCACAAAAGACCCATCAGTAACACTCAGCGAGGTCAAGTGCTCCGGACCACTTGAATTCTGTCAGAGTTGCTGGACACAGACCAATTCTCTATGTGCAGATCGTGTCTGCTTAAGCGTTTGAGCCATGACTATGTACTGAAATAACAGGAATGACTCACCAGCTACATCACAAAGATGAAATTATTCATAGAAAAACACACTTAATAGCACCACCTCTATTTTCAAATATCTGCAGGCGGAAATATCAATATAGAGCTGTTTGTTTAGACAGATCATGGACTAAATAAGAGTTTTACAGAGTTGGTTTGTAGATAGAAATAACATGCTCTGTGCACAACTGTGCTCTTCTTTGTTGTTGCTGCATATTGATTATAGTCCAACTCACTCCAGGACATCTCTGTTGAACTGCTTCTGTCTGTTTCCCAGGAACTCCCCAATCATCTGCCGGCTCAGCCCTTTCCTCTGCAAAAGGAAGTGAGCCACACCCACAGGTGTGTCCGGAACAAACCCTCGCTCAATCAGATACTGGACGCCCTTCTCTGGTTTCCTACAGACACAGGGAGGAGAGGAGAAAGGGTTGACTTTCTGCCAAATTCATTGCTCTGCTAAAACGATGTCTTATTAGAAATGTGTGTCAGAGGAGCAACAGGATTTGGGGTGGGGGAGGGGTGGGCGACAGCCTGGATTCGAGCAAAGCCAAGCACAAATGATTAAAATGGATGTGGTCCTCTACAACATAAAAGCAAATCCACAATCTGAAGAAGATTAAACAAAATTGCACGACAGAAAGAGAGAGCTTTCTCGTTAATCACTGTTATCACATTTTATACAATTCTCTGTGTAACAAAAATGAAGGCGCTATTTAACGACATCCGTGTCTTCTGAGTAAAAGGACATTTAATGCAGGGGGCTCTCATTAAGACATGCCTTTAATCTGTACTCTGTGGAAGGGTCCAACTCAGTGAGCCCTGCTCAATCGTTAAATAAATAGCAATTTGGTCTTTAATCTTTCCCAGTCTTTCGCAGAGAGTTGATTGCGAGCACTGATTGCAGATTGTCATAGGTATGCCAGTAAAGCACTGGGCCATCGACTTAGTGTGGAGCTCTGTGTGTGAGGAGGGGAGTGTGAGTGGTGTTCTGAGAGCAGTGGGGCACGTACTTGTTGAAGAGGTTGAGTCCGATCCTGTAGTGCCTCTTGCGTATGATGTCGTTGCTGAAGGCGGGCGAGTCCCAGCTGTTGCGGGTCTCTTTGTGGTACGTCTGCTTGCTCAGGGTCTGCTCCCTCAGGCTGTCCCTGGACGACGACTCGGAGCTGCAGTTGATGGTGTCGTTGGAGTTGGATGTGCTGTTGATGCTGTCGTTGTCGCCGTCGGAGAAGTCCGACTCGGACTTGCTCTGCCGGTTGGCCGTGCCGTTGATGGCCAGGTGGCTCTCCAGCTGCCGGTGGCGGTGGCGCGGCACCGCCGCCACCGCCTCGTCGTCCCGGGACGGCCCCCGAGACGGCAGGGCGTGGCTGATGTGCTTGGGGCTGGCCTGCTGGCTGCTGCGCTCGTAGGCGCTCTGCCTCTTCAGGGAGCTGCGGTCGGAGCGGTCGCTCAGGTCCACGGAGCTGTCACTGGGGGGCTCGATGGTGAGGAGGGGCAGGTGGTCCACCCGCAGCCTCTGCTCCTGGCACTCCAGAGAGGGCGTGCTGCGGCAGCTGGTGTCCGTGTCGCCCTTGTCGTCCTTGTGGGCCAGTGACCAGTACTCCTGGGAGGAGTTGAGCGAGCGCAGCCGCAGCTCCGACTCGGTGCTGGAGGGCCGGTCGGCTGACTGGGACAGTGGGAGGGGCGGGGACAACTCCTCCTCGTCGATGTAGAGGGTTACGTCGCTGTACGAGGCCGTCATCTCGTCCAGCTTGCGGTGCTCCGAGGAGCTGTGGGAGGGTTTGACCTTGTAGGTCACCTCCCTCTCCATGTCTGGAAGGCCCCTGGAGGGCTCCGGAAGGCTATCGTCCCCGTGCAGACTGCGACAGTTCAGGGCGTCGTCTATGGACTCTGCCAGAGACTTGACCTGTCTGGAGAAGGCATCCTCGAGTTCTGTAATGGCGTCTGTGAAGTCATTCTGGGCTGCGGGTGACGTCATGATGGCAGGTACTCCCATGTCACCGCACTCTGACTGCACGAGTGCGCCAATCTTAGAGCCATCGTCTGTTAGGGAGACCTGCTTTCCCTCAAAGTAGGAGCTGTGGACTTTTTCAGGTCCTTCAAAGGAAAACTGCATTCTCATATTGGACAAGACGATTCGTCTGGACATACGGTTCTCTGACATAGAACTTCTGAGCCGTTCAAAGTTCTTGTTCATCTGATACTGGCGGAAGGCGGTCTGGATGGTGCGCGCTGCATGGCGGGTTATAAAACGGCCCCCATACTTGCGCTCTAGCATCTCCACCTAAGAGACAGCAAACAGATGTGATGAGAAGACCACACAAGTATTACAAACCATGACTAATGGTTTTCTGTCTCCCTCTATGTTCCGGACAGTGGGTGATACTCTGAGAAATACAGGATCTATTATAGAATACAATGAGAGGAGATACAATTATGCTCATGGAGATTTGTATTAAACTACGTATTCACCGTTTTGCTGTGACTGAAAGCTCTGATTTTGATTAAGGATGGGATTGTAAGGATGCTATTCAGAATATCAATCATTAGTTCGTGAACAATAGGGCGCATAAAAAGGTCTCAATGGATCAAAGTCGGGCGAGTGTAACCAAGTTTAATTGGATAAACTCACTCATCAGTGTACATAACGCCCACCTACGCCATCAGAGAACAGAGAAGCCCTGTCCTACCTGCTTGTCCTGGAGGTCTGAGGAGAGCTCATAGCTCTCGGAGAGCGAGCGGGAGCGTTTGATGGCCTCCTCCTCGGCCTGCTTGCGGAGGATGGACTGCGAGTGCTGGAGCTTGGGCCTGCGTGGCCGCTGGACGTGTCCGTACAAGTGGGCGTTGAAGTGGTCAGGGCCCAGGCCGTGGCTGACCGGAGGGCGACCGTAGACCGCGCTGCTCTCCAGAGAGGTGGCCGCCTCGACACCGGGCGCGTCGCCTTCCACACTGCAAGGACAAACCGACCGAAGACGCTACATCAGACCACACTGCACACGCACCTCGCAGAGCGCCAGCATGGCTTACTACAGTGCCGTGAAGATAGTGTTTACGTCGATCGGCCAGCCTGCCTGGGTCAAAGTCCAAGTTGTTGTTGCAGTATTGTTTCTCAGCTAGGCACGTGGTACACCGGGTGAACTTTAGCACTGTACACAGGTATAAAGGGACCGAGGACAATCATAGGACCAGTATGAACAACTCGAGCCACACACACACACACACACAAGATCCTCCTCGAACACACTCTCCGAACGCTCACATCAGATGTGTAAACCGATTCAAGGATCAGTTGAGCCTTATTCATTTCAGAGTACTTTAATAGCGTATAAAGCATCTGCATTTAGGCTTTCCAACACTGGAGGAGACATGTTGATCATTGCTCAAACTCCATCAAGCTGTAGATCTCAGAACGCAGCTCCGCACAGGCCCATAAATCAGCTGGTGGAGCTGTTCTGCAGCGCCAGCATGCTGCAGAGCTCTGCCTGGGACAGTGTGGCTCTGAGTAGAGGTGCTTTTAGGTAATTCAATAATAAACTCCTTTTAAGGAATGAACCATGTGTCATGTTGGGTGGGGACCTTAGTAACAGCTATCTATTCTGAAGAACTCTTTTGTTTATGCATCTGGATCGGCTCTGTACCTGAACCACAACCGCCATTGACATATGGTCTTTATCAAACAACAACAATGTGTGTTTACTGCCAGGTAAGGTCAGGGCTTGTTTAAATATGTTCTGAGGTTAGTGCTTTGACAGCATATTCAGTCCACTGTTCGTGCCTCAGTAAATGCTGTGTACCATGTTGAGATCTAACAAAACTACAAAAAAACTGACCCTTGGCCAGAAAATATGTCCCATGATTCCCACAGGGTTTCAACCAAACGGTACAGGACTTAAGGGCTCAGTGTTTGTGAGAGGCTTGTGTACTGCAGCTAAAAGGGATAAAGCCGTTGCCTAATCACACAACAAAAAGACAAATCCCAGAATGCCATTCTGTGTGGTGTGCAGTGAGTGGGTTATCACAAGAAATCACAATGATCATCCGTATGACGGACAGTGCTGTTCAACTATGAAATGCACCAATGTGTAATAATGACACGAGTCAGCAAGGAGGAAGCTTGTCCCAGGGCAGTGCTTCCTGTTGTCAGTTAGGTTAGGTTCCCATATATCAGTTAGGATTCCTTGCATCACAGACTTTGTCTTCTGAATACTCGTCTGTAAAGTACAACATTAACATTAAAACATTCTGTCAGGTTAACTAACCTCCAAAGACAGATGTGAGGTCACAGTGGAATTTAAAGTGTTCTTCCTGACAGTTAACTATCTTAGCTCGGGGCCTGAGCTCTGAGTTGTTTTAGAGGATGATTTTGATGAGTTATTTTCTATTCCGTGTCTATGCTTCACCGTTCTCTGCAGAAACCTATTATTAGTAGAGAGATTTCCTCCACAGGCTGCCTAAATGATGGATGGCAACAACATCTCACAACTCACCTTGCAAAGCAATACTGTTTCACTGTGTGTCAAGGTTAGATAATAAAAGCTGAATAAAAAAGTGTAATAGGAAGGTTTTACGTCCGCCAGTAAATCAGAAGTCTGCAGGTCATGTTATGGTTTGACCTCTAGTTCTAATGTTGTTGTAAATGCTATGCATAGTAAATGAAAGTGTTAATAAAACCTCATTATGGAGCATTACGCAAGCCAGAATTAGTTAGCACCAGCTTTCTATTCTATCCCAGCTTTTGTTATGCAATAGAGCTTAAGTTATTAGATGTGGTAGGTGAGTAAGGTGTTTCTCCACTGAACCACAGAGAAAGAAAAGGGCCTATCTAGAAGAAGTCAGATGTCCCAGGGGAACAGACAGGACCTGGCCTTTACCCCATTTCCAGGAGCCCTCAGCAAGGTGCTCACAACCCAAGCAGAACCCATTAGACCCAACTACACCAAGGAACTGAAGATAAATGTGTCTAATGAGGAAGAAAGACGGTTCTTAATTGGACAGGAGACCATGCTATAATAGTGTCAGTGGAGGAGATGGGGAATATTCAGGGAGTGAATGGAGCCAGTGAGTGTTGAAGGCCAGCAGCAACTCCGGCTTGTTTTGGCCTCACTGGCCTTCATTTCCTTTCCTGCTGGCTGCTGCTTCTGTTGTTGGAGCCCCTGTGTGTTTTCCTGCCTCACTGTAAGACACATGTTAAGAGATGGAGAACCTTTGAAGCGCCTTGGCCTGTCTGACGGGGCCCTATTTAAACCATGGTGCTTGTCACATTCTGCTGTTGAAGATGCTGTTACGAATGTAGTCACTCTCCCTGGCTGGCAGATAGAATCAATCTCAACAGTATAGTAGCAGAGCGAGAGAGAGGGAGAGAAAGAGAGAGAGACAGAGCGAGAGAGACAGACAGAGCGAGAGAGAGAGAGAGCTCGGGAGACCCATCACCTCTCTAGAGCCAAGCAGCCATGAAGCCTCTTGAAAATTAATAACGTTCTAAAATCCCATTTAAATGCAGAAAAAGGGGCAAAGGAGAGTGAATAGGCTGGTCAGAGACCACCGTCATTAGAATATTCAGAGGCAAAAGGGTGTTTTATATGAAATTGAATGAGGAAAGAAAGAGTATTGAGGTCTAAGGTGGGGATTCAGATGAAGGCCTTTCAGACACTGAGGGGGATGAGCGTCTGACTGGCACCCGGACAGAGCCTGGGGGGTTATCGTGCCTTTTGACTGAAGATGTCCCAGTGATAGCACAGCTGTTTCTTCTACTGCAAGCCTTCCTATGCTTTCCCTCACCCCCTCCACACCCACTCTCTGTCTCTGTCTCTCTCTCTGACTCAGGAGAGAGGAGTTTGTCCCCCTGGAAGGTATCGGTGTGCACTAATGTCAAGGCTGTCTTTATCAAAGTCTACCTTGTGCACAGTTGATATTGATGTATGTCAGATATCAAACCACAATCGCCCCCTTGCAACCATGACATGACGAAAAACTTGGGATCATGCTTGCCAAACTATGTCAGTTATGCATTAGTACTGATTTAGAACTTTATCTTTTTGTTAAAAGCCAGTAATAGTCACTAATGATATTACAGCAATTCCAATGGAAATCAGCAGATAAGGTTCATGCTGACGAAGGTTTAAACTAGTGGATTACAGTAAATCATCTGACAGGAAATGGCAGGGCTGAAACTGGGTTTGTCTACAAAAAAAACATAAATACATACCCTCACATGCGCGCAGACACACACAAACACCCACCCACACACACACACACACACACACACACACACACACACACACACACACACACACACACACACACACACACACACACACACACACACACACACACACACACACACATGCACACACAGACCCTCGGGCTGTTTCCATTGATTTACTGATGTTTGTCACTATCCACATTGAATGTTTTCCACCTGCTACAACATCGAACCTTTCACAAGTTAATTACTCTCACAAACGAGTTGATTAAGTGTGAGTTAGAGCGTATTAATAAATGAACAGTTAAATGTGACTAAGCTGCATTGACATGCGCAGCACGCAGCAGGAAGATCAACTTGCAGCCTACTGATGGAGCAGGAAAAGCTAAGGCATCATAAATAAAGCCCCCTTTGTTTACACAAAGCTCCCTCTTTATAATTTCATCACACGCTGTGTCCGGGCGCTACCCGCATTTTAATAAATGGAATTTAATATCTAATAAAGGTTAGTGGAAAATGTCCTTGGTTCCTTATTTCTAATGGTCTCAGGCACTTTGGCAGCCAGGCCTCAGTAAGGACCTGACATGTGCTGTACATCACACATCCACAGGCATGCTCCATGCCTGACTGGAAAAAAAGAATGGTGTATTCCCCACAAGCAGACACCCGCATGTACCAACACAGCCACACACACACTGCTTACCCGCTGTTTAGTTCCAGCTCCAGCAAGGATTGACTCCTGTCTGACGCACAATGTAAACACCACATTTTTCTGTGTGAACGTCTACAGCATGACCAGCATGACCAGATCACTGAAGCTCCATCACAAGCCCAGACCGAGCCCCAGAACAGCAGCGGTCCCAACACCACTCATCCAGCTCAGCCCGGCAGTGAAGGCTCTCCCCTCCTGCTGTAGACTGCCTCTCCTCCTCCTGGCCCTCCTCTCTGAGCCGGCTCAGAGGGGCGCGCTGCCCAGGAAGAGAGGGAAGGAATTCTTCCAGAAGGAAATTGGGTCGTCTGGCAGCGAAGGTGATGACCCGGGATGAGGAGGTTGGGAGCTCGGAGCGGGGCGCGTGCTGCCAGTGGAGACAGGGTCACAGGGCTGGACAAGGGACTCCAGGACGCACAGGAATGTGAGTGGGAAGCGTTCCCCAAGCAAGGCGGGTTATTAGTAGCTGGGAGGATGCGGGCGGTTGGGAGTAAGTGGGAGGCAGCCCCTCGCTTGTTTAACACTTCAGCTGCCATTCCTGTGGCCGTGGAAGTCCCACCGCAGTAACCTGAGACCAGGGTCCCCACGGCAGAGCCCAGCCACATGGGCTCCACAGCACCACAGACCTGAGCTGACATACATACTGGATATGTCGGGCAGATGTTACATCACAAACACAGCTTTAGCAAGGAGACTGAAGAGACAAGTCCAAATATTGAGTCATTTGATCAAAAATGACGTTCCATCCTGCAACAGCTGCAGATAATGTGACTTGAACATGAACAGACGGCCAGTGTCAGTTGGATCGCTAAAATCTCAGTGTGCTGATATTTAGATTGACCCTCCCCCCATTTCCGCCCATCAAGAGGGTGGCTTGGGCTTTACGCATTTCCACATAATGACATCATTACCAAAACAATGGGCGTAGGTCCGCCGGAGTGGAGATCCTATCATACTGTGAAAGCTGGGCTATAACTGTGCATGGAGCTGGGCCAAAACATACCTCATATGGCCCATCATGGCAGAACATTAAAAAAGATAGCAAAATGGCTCCCATCTGGGGGGAGTTCACAGGGAGTGGAGCACTCCACATCCGTCTGAACAGGGGGTGGTGCCTGTCTGCAATTACTTGGGGAGCTAAGCCTCTCTCCCTGGGGAGACATAACTCAACCCCTCACCTCTCCCTGCGCACGTCCTCCAGAAGCGCAGACCCCTTGCGGAGAAGTGGAGGTGAGCCTGAAAGGCAGCCCCCTCGTGGAGGTGAGCCTGAGAAGCAGCCCCCTCGCGGAGGTGAGACCGAGAGGCAGCCCCCTCGCGGAGGTGAGCCTGAGAGGCAGCCCCCTCGTGGAGGTGAGCCTGAGAGGCAGCCCCCTCGTGGAGGTGAGCCTGAGAGGCAGCCCCCTCGTGGAGGTGAGCCTGAGAGACTGCCCCCTCGTCGAGGTGAGCCTGAGAGGCAGCCAGCCCGCGGCGGCACGCTCCACATCTGTCTCATGTCGCATGCAGGCAGCTGGCTGCTGGATGTCTGTCAGAGGGATCTCGCTCAGGGTTTTGTTCGCACTGCTCCTCTCTGTCAACACTGCAATCCTTTAGGAGTGGCGTGACGTCAGTCCTAGACGTATGAAGTGATTATAAGACAGCTGATTTGTTTTGTAGTGGCTTCAGAGACAACTGTATTCCTACAGGGTGCTGTGGTTCTATATTTACAGAGGAACAGAGAGACGTCTATTACAGGTCACCTTTCTACGACTTCATCGTGCAGTCTGTCATGGTTTTTGTCCCTTGACAGATAAGACAGATCATAGTTAAGATGGTATTTTGAGGTACAGTCAGTACATGTGTCATATTTTCCAGCTGATTTGCCTCTAATTACTACATATAGTGTAAAACAATCAGAATTACAAGAATAGTTTATAGGGTATATATTAGGGACACAGAAACACACTGAAAGGCAGTTGCTTTGAAAGTCAAACTGGTCTTTCTCAGAGAAACCCCACCACCAGACAGCCCTTTAAGAGACACACACACCTGTCACACACTGTCTGAATCCCCAACAGGGTGGCATATAAAAAGCAGACTGACTGGCTTTCACGCACTCTCTCTCCATCTGTGTCCTTGTACTAATCTCTTCATCCATCCATCCCTTCATCCATCCCTCCATCCATCCATCCCAGCTGCTGCAGGGAGAGTGACAGCTCTGCACTGGGGGAGTGAGGTCAGAAGTCAGTGCTGACCAATAGGAGCGCCTCCCTCTACATCCTCTCCTCTCAGGCTGATAGAGAAGCCTTCCACCGTTTCCAGGAAACTGCTGTTTTGTTGGAATGTTGACCAAAATAGCTGCATTGACAGGCATTTCATTTTCTGCTCTGCTTGGTAAGTAATCTGCTGCGTCTGAGTCAGAGGGACTGAGACAAATGTGTTTGGAGGACCTCTACTGCAGATGTCTGAAAACAACCAGAATGCTGATTACAAACACCAGAACACAAATGCTTTTGCCATCCAGGGCATCTCTGTAGAAGGTCTACCTACTCGATAACCCCTGGTTACACATAAAACATACTCCATGTACCTGTAGTACATGGAGTATGTTAAAGTGCTTTGTGTTCAACTCCATGTTTACAGAACATATAGTTTGTAATTGTTTAAACTGCATTTACAACAAAATACTACAGCCTGTATTAATTGCTCTCCATGCGTACGAACAAATGAAAAACTTGGCAGGGCATTTATTGTAGTCATAAATGTTGTTTTCCTAACCCCTACAGCATGGAGACCTGTATGTTTACACAATCTTTAAACTGTTATCGTTAGGCGCCAGCAATACTAGAGCACATTTGCAATATTTCCAGATACAAAACAATTTCCTGTACTCCTGAAATTATTTTCTATTTTTATTATTTGGTCATGGAAAAAAATTGTTCAGTTCCTCTTTTTCCACCCACACCTTACGCTTGGCCAATGCATGCTGTATGACCAGCTCTCTGGCCACACCATGTAAAGCTGTTTGGCTCCTTTCCAGTCCCCTAATCCCTGAGCCCTGGGATCCCACCCACGTGTGGGCTGAGCAGCCCAGCCAGGCTGGGCTAGCCTCCCTATCCTCCTCCCCAGCCAGGCTGGGCTAGCCTCCCTATCCTCCTCCCCAGCCAGGCCAGCCTCCCTATCCTCCTCCCCAGCCAGGCTGGGCCAGCCTCCCTATCCTCCTCCCCAGCCAGGCTGGGCCAGCCTTCCTGCCCCTGTCCTCCACTGCCTGCCTGCCACCAGGACAGGGAATGAACACTAGTGTAATATCTGACTGGTGGAGACAGCTGACCACACGACAGACATACTGTACACCCCACACATATTACACACATATTAATATGCAAACAACCCACATGCCTATATGTAGACTCACGCATACCAGATTACCAATTATCCTGAAAATAGAAAAGATAAGCCTTTATATGCTGTTGTTGATTGCCATATGGCATATTTCTTTTAATATTTATCTTCTAGTAGTTCTTCCCCTCGGCCATAGGTCTAGTTCCTCCAGCTTATCTCCACTAAGCCTCAGTATGTGACAATCCACACATCCTAATTCAGATTTGTCTCTCTAACTCTGGTAGCATACAGTCCCAATGCCATAAACCCCCAAAAATCACAATAAGAACCTTGTTGTACAATAAGAATAATCCACCCAGTACATTTAGACATCAACACAAGTCACAACACAGAGGTGTAGTTAAATAGGACATCATTTGGGTAGCGAAGCAGAGTAAAGTAGATTTATCATTATTCAATCTTCCATGTTTGTTTAGTTCAGACTGAGCAGTTAGCAACAGCCAACTGAGAACACAGGAAGCACATTAAAACACATTAGAAATCACCCGTCTGGAACGGTTAACAGACAGACACGAGACACAGTCTGAACATGACTTTCCAGTTAAACCACACCAAAGCGTTCCAGTACCACTCAATATCACCCGAGTACACACCTCTGCTGCCGAAAACAAAAGAATATTACCACTTAAGTCTCTGCAGTCAAAGAACTGACAATGGCTTGCAAGTTGTCATGAAGTAGCAATTAGTGCGGTGTGAAGAGCATGTGGTCATCCACACAGCGACAGAGAGCTGCCCCAGTGAGCACATGAACACCCTGCTGTCACTGGAACAGCAGCCGTACAGAGCGTGCCCAGACACTGTCTCAATCTGTGTGTGTGTGTGTGTGTGTGTGTGTGTGGGGGGGGGGACTGTGGCCAGCTCATACTGGAGGATTGAGCACATCTGGCTCTGGCTGCAGCCAACCCCAGGATAGATGGAACATCGTAAACAAAAAGAAGGGACAGCCTAATCGAATAACTGAAACCCCACCCAGCAGCCAGCCAGCCAGCCAGCCTGCGTCGGGGTCACCCTGGAGGCTCTGTGGACTGGTAAAGGAGCGAGGATGAGGATGGCTCAAGGAAGGCAGGGCTCCAGAATTTGGTGGTCTAAGTAAGGTCCACATCCCACCCCTACCCGCAGCGCTGTCAGCTGTCTGATATGTGATCCAGGACCAGCCATCACTTTGGACGAGCAGGGAACTCACTTCAAATGAATGGAGCTAAACTCTCTCTCTCTTCATCGCTCACCGCTGACACACAGTGCGATGCTCCACTGCGTCTGCCACACAGACTGATGGGTAGTGCCCTCCACAGTCCAATCTCCATCGCAGCCATCAGAGAGGGATGAAAGCCTCCTGAGCTAAGGGCTTAAAGAAACTGACGTGATATGGATTGGTCTGCGGCCCCTTATGGTTTCAAGGGCATGTGATCCATGGCAGTGACTGTGGTCTGTCAAATAGCTATACAGACAATCCAAAGGGAGTTAGTCAATGTATGGCCACACTATTGAGTGGAAAGTCCCTAAGATTCTCGAAACAAAGGGGGAGTCAGATGGCTGAGTGGTTAGGGAGTCGGGCTATTAATAAGAAGGTTGCTAGTTTGATTCCCGATTGTGCCAAATGATGTTGTGTCCTTGGGCAAAGCACTTCACCCTACTTGCCTCGGGGGAATGTCCCTGTACTTACTGTAAGTCGCTCTGGATAACAGCGTCTGCTAAATGACTAAATGTAAATGTAAAAGTAATGATTATGTTATGACTAAAAAGTACCAAGCTGTTATGTGGAAATGTGTTGGCTGAGAAAAAGGTTTGGCAAAGAATATATACAAACACACACACTGTGCATACACACACTTCAAGAGTATGGTACATAATAGGAAAAGATAAGTGAGCTCTGGACCTACCGTAGAGGAATATGTGAAGTCCGTCACAGCAGCGCTAGCAGCAGACCTACTGTTCAGATCAGTTCTCCAGGACAGTGTCCAGTCTGGTTCCATAGAGCACCTCTCATCAAACACTACTGCACTGTCAGAGGATCTTGGGGGATTTTTCAGAGTGGGCAGTGTGCACCACCTCTCTCTCTCTCTCTCTCTCTCTCTCTCTCTCTCTCTCTCTCTCTCTCTCTCTCTCTCTCTCTCTCTCTCTCTCTCTCTCTCTCTCTCTCTCTCTCTCTCTCTCTCTCTCTCTCTACCTCTCTCTCTCTCTCTCTCTCTACCTCAGGCCCTGTATGAGGGTGTATGCCACATGGCACGCACACTGAGGCTATTGAACACTTCCTGGTCCTGTCGTCTGCACCAGCCCTTGGCACTGTTGACCTTGGCACCTGGTATAAAGACAGCCTTTCTCCTGCCTGTCTTGCTGTGGGGGCTCTCACCTCCTCCCAGGACAGAGTGAAACTTCTAAAAAGGAGAACTTCTCTGTGCTTGAATGATGTCACAAGCTGACACTGTCAGACGAAGGGAGTGGCTGTTGACACACTTGATTACTGTTGCTGAATAAGAACAATTTTAGGCCTGTAATAGCTCACTCTTCTCATAGAATAAGACTAGATTGACTATGTGGCTAGGGGTACAGCATATAGCCTGAAACATTTGACTTCAACAAAAGCCCTTACCAATACTGAAACGGAATATTTCCATTATACTGTAACTAGCCTATGACTAAGTGTAAAGCACCCATCTCCTTTTGTGTGAGAAGAGCACACTACGTATAGGCAAAATGGAGAAGTGTTAAACACGTGGGAACTCCCCACCACTCAGCGAGCTCTAAATATGAAGAAGGAACACAAATAGCTCAGTGTGCCAGAGAGGGCTGTAAGAGTGACTTAAATAGGATGAAAGGCTAAAGGTGTTTTCCGAATGTCAACTTTAATCTAATTAACCTAAGTTTCTTAACTGTCAACCGCAAAGTACAGCTAGTAGCAAAAGCTGCTTATGGACACATTTGAATTGCATTGACCTCATCTGAGTTGTGAGAGAAAAACAGTAACAGAGGCCATGTTAAATGTATCTTCCAGAGTAGAAGATACTTTGTGGGGACTGTCCAGATGAAAGTAAAATAAAGGGTTGCACACCTTTAGTCTCAGAGTTGTTTTTCAAAGACAGAGAGTGAGAGAGAGAGGGGGTGAGAGAGAGATTACACCCATGGCCTATACTATCTATTACTTAACTATAATGGACTCTGAAATGGGCTGTACATCAAAGATCATACCGTGCAACATTGATGGTCTCCGCTTGGTAACAGCTTACAACAATGGCACCCAGACAGATTCTTTTTCATTAGTTTATGATAGTTAACATATGCAGAGTAATGATGTCAAATAGCCTTTTCTTGGCACAAACAGGGAGGCTTCTAATGGCTTCAGTGAAGTGACCTTTATCTAGATGTTGAACTGAGGAGCAGTTCACCACTACTCTTTCAATGCTCATATGTAGAGTCTCTTTTCATCCAATATAATAGTGTGATATAAAGAGGGGCTTCTTAAACCATGCTAAGCAACATGAGATGGAAATTGAGAACAAAAGCCTGTAAAAGCAGTCATTAGTTTTACATTTACGATCAATTTGTTCAAGTTCTTTCTATCAAGAACATTTGTAATTACACTAATTGTTAGACCCATCTGGGAATTGTCAATGTACATTTTTACAAGGTTCACAAACAAGCAAGACCTATGTCTTTTGCATACCATCATGTGTAAACAAAATGGTAATATGGAGAGGTAGATTAGAACAACATGCAAAGCCACAATACAGCATCCACAAAGATGTTTTGTCCTTGGCAATGGTTCCTGTGTATGTTCCTTACAACTCAGTGAATATGTGGTTACAGCAGCTTCTCAGGAAAATGCTTCTCTATCACAACATTAATGTGTCAGGCCGATTCTGAAAAGTCTGACTCAGTATTTCTGGATCTTGAGCCTAAAGACAAACAAGGTGAAAGGAGGAGGAGGCGTGAAGAGTTGTTTGGCTGACTTCCTCTCAGAGCCTGACAGCCCCAGGACACAGGACACCTCCCTATGGGCAGAGCTCTTCAGAGGTGACCCCTGTTTCCCCTGCCGGCTGCCTAAACAGAGCGAGACTGCCCAGGCCTTACGTGCTGTGTTCTGTCTGGACAAGTTGTAGTGTCGGGCATTTGCGAGCCTGTCAAGGATATCCTGCCCTGCTGTAAAGGCCCCCTTTTCACCTCAGTAACAAGACAAATCAAAGCTGACAAGTGGAGCGCTGTTCAAACATGCCAGTCGTGCTGACACATTGCTGAAATAATGGTTACCACAGAAGTTTACAATTCCCTCTCAACAGGGTGTAAGTGTAACAGGTTTGAGACACCACACACTCCTATTTTCCAAATAGAGTATAGGCCCAAACTATAATCATAAACATAATCGATAAATGTTCAGAGAAGAACTGGCAGTCTGGTACAGCATCACAACTAACCTACTCTCTTCCTTTCTAAGTAATTGCTGAGTAGACCTGGGAGACACAGGAAACACTGTCTCAGCATGGCTAGAGGGATGCCTGAGATTCATGTCCTGGAAACACAGTTAAATCAGGGAAACTTTCCGTTCTACTAAAATGTCAGTCAGCTAAAATTATTCAAGAAAAAGGAAACACATTGTTACTACTGGCTATCAATGTCAAGAAAGCACTTTTAAAGCCCGCTATGCCTCCAGTCTCTTGATAGATTTCCAGCTCATGTGACTGGGCTCTATATCATTCCACCAGTGACTGTTCATCCCGATCAAAGCAGGAAAATATCCAGAATACTGCAGTAGACTTATGGACTTGATGTCGCCTGTCAGAGTTCACATAAACATGCTGAAGCCCACTTCTACAGCCTCGCTGTGCAACCTCACAAACCCCAGTTCACGAGTGGTGCTGTAAATCACACAAGCTGGAGTGCACGCCCTGCCTCAGGCTAGCTCTATAGTTGTCCTGGACTGACTCAAAGAAAACAACTGAGCAAACTCCCAGACCTGGCATGTCAACCCTGTTAGCCTGAGCTGCTACCTTCCACAAGATGACCCTGACATCCCCTGTCCTCAAACACTGCAGGGTCCTCTCAGGGAACGGTCATGCAAGGTGAGGTATTTACCTTCATTGAGGTGAACTTGAGGTGAGTTGTAAGGTAATTACTTTTCACTGGAAACTTGCACGCACGCACGCACACACACACACCCCACACACACACAGAGAACATGTTGGTAGAGTTATCTTTTCCATGCAGTCTAGGGGAAAGAACCAGCTCACCATTCAATTTTTCTTGGAAGGGTTCAAGAAGCAGGAAGTCCACTATGAGAGTACCAACCTCATGGAGAAATGACAACACACAGATTCATATTTTCAACGTATCGTTCAATCATGGAAACATGACAGCAAACATTTAGAGTTACAGTCAATATTTGTCTGGCCGTGTCTTAGTTAGTACTTTTCCCAGCAGCCACATTAAAATAATTCCTCTGAAAGAGACTCCAACGAGGTTGTTTCACGTTGATTAGGTCCTCCCAGACAGAAGCAAACATCAGTCACCTGTCCATCTCCACACCGTGAGCCAGGAGCCCCTCTCTACCATTCATCATAGCTCTCCTCCACAATGTCATGTGACAGCAGCGAGTACCTGACACTGTCTTACGTATGTGGAAAGAAACAGCCTCCCATCATTCACTCTGATCTACTGCTTGTGATTTCCAGAAGCACATAGGGAATCCCATTTCCTCCACAGTGTGGACTATATGTTGTTGTGCTCGGAGCCGTAATTACGGTAGCGATAAATACATTTCCGTAAGAAGGGAGCAAAATAACCCCAAACAGCTTTTCCGGACACATGTTGGGTGTGACTATGGCAACCTGTTGACACCAATTCGATCCTCAGCCCCTGATAGGCCTAGCCGGGAAGGGGTATACAACATGTGTTTGCTAATCCCCGGTCCTAGCCCGCCTTCATGAAGCCCCTGAGCCCCTGACCCCTGCATGGTGGAGCCCTTTAGCCATGATCCTCATTATGACAACACATCCACAAGAGCAGGTGTGTCTGGCTGCTTTCACAATGCCAGGAGGGGAGGACAGAAGCTCACTGTGGCCACAGCAGAAGACGACTGCCTTCACCTGGGCTGGGTTCAAACACCTTGAAACACCAACATCTGAATCAAACCTCTGGTGATGAGACGCATGCTTTTACTGTAGATGTCGTCGATCAGCTCATCAGCTCCTATTCTCCAAGTTGCACAATTTGCTGACACAACCAATGCAAGGCCAGCGTTAAAGAACACCTCAAACGCACTTTCATGATGAGACTCTGTCCGTGGACTTCCACTCTCGTCAGCTCGATGGAGCTCCAATTAGCCTTATTTCTCTTCAGTTCTCCTCTCATCTCCACTGCTCTTGCCTCCTTTCCTCTCCTCCAGTCTCCTCTTCACGCTTTTCCCAATCTCTTCTCCTCTCCTGTCAGGCTGTGATATGACCATTACACAAAAGGGGAGCCTTGCGCCCACAATGCACACACAGCACAGTCATGCTGCCTTTGAACTAGGACACCGATGAGTCATCATTCGTCTACTCAGAGCCCCTAACCCACTATTCTGAACATTCATTCTCAGTGCTTCAGATGGTGTGTTATCATTGTTTATTTGCGACATACAGTACATTTTTCATTTTATTTATTTTGCATTGAAACAGCCTATTTGCATGCATTACGGTTAGTGTAATATAAAGAGAGGAGGGAGGTGCACTTCCAATAAAGAAATGCAAGGTTTGCCAAGCTCCCAGCCAGCAAATACTGCATAAGAACAGATCATGATACTGTAGACAACTGAATGGCTGACTTGCACTACACATGAATGTATTATGGAGAGACATTACCAAGGTGTCTTTGCGAACAGGAAACAAGTCCGTTGAATCTGTCCAGAATCCCAATCACAGAGGTTTTCATTGTAGTTGCATTATCTGATACCAAACAGATTAATGCTCCATAATCTGGCAAATCCTTCCCCCAAGGACGAGACTGGGAGCCAAAAAAACAAGTCTGGCCTTGGTTAGCAAAACGTGTCTGTCAAGATCAGATATATCTCACTGGCTCAGTCCTGAATGGGAGACAACATCAACTCAAAAGATAGGTGATGTGTCTGATTTGCATGATCCCCAGCTGAATGTGTCCAGACTGGAAGTGAGCAGCTGGATATGAAGCTGATTGTCAGGTTCTGTTCAAGAGATCAGTCACCCAGGCTGCCTCCCTCTGAGCAGTCATCCACAGTCATCCACGGACTGAAGACCTTGTCAACCATCAGCACAAAATCAATGACCCTCCCTGCAAAGCCACTGTGAGGACGTAGAGAGAGAGAGAGAGAGAGAGAGAGAGAGAGAGAGAGAGAAAGAGAGAGAGAGAGGGAAAAAAAGATAGGGAGAGCAACCCCCTCTTATAACAGAGACATGGAGGTACAATGACACCAGTGGTGGTTAAGGTTAAATATATCTGTTCAGCTTACTTGGCAAAAACTACTGGGTGTCCTCCAGCATTGCTACATCAGTAGGTATGAGTATGACATCAGACCACAGAAGAGAGGCAGAGAGAGGGGAAAGAGAGAAAGAGAGAGAGAGGGGGGGGGTGGGTAGAGATAGATAGAGAGAGATAGCCCCGGGGTGGGCAGCGCTCTGCAGCTGCTGCAGATCTCTCTGCCAGACACTTGCTAAGACATCGGGTTTAAACGCAGACCAATGCAGCATGAGCACACACACACACACACACCTACCTCTAGTACTATTGCCGTTCCGGACAGCCAGACACACCACAAGAAGTAGCATTCAGGTAGAACTGTATCTGCCCGGGAACGTGCCCAGAATTGCTCTGTGCAGCCAAAACTAAAACAACAACAACCCAGCGAAGACAAGTCCTGCGGGCGGACTGGCCCAAACAGCTCCCGTCAGAGGACCACAGGAGATTCACCTACAGCGTCAGTACGGTGGGTTGGGCCCTCGGGCTCCCCCGCCTCCTCTCGGCATCTCTCCCTGCGTCCCTGTCTCTGTCTTTCACGTTGACTTGTTCTCTTGAGCTGCTCTCCCTCCCCCTGTCACCCTCTCCACACGCGCCTCAGCCCCTCCCCTCTCTGTCTCTCTCCGCCCCTCTCCCTCTCCAGCCCTCCCCCTCTGTGTTGCACTGGGAGCCTGAGCTGGGGGGGGATCTGGTGATGAAGTCTGTGTATATCCCGTTTCGCATGTGTGGTGTGTGTGTGTATGTGTGTCCTTGTGTGTGCGACAGGGGGAGCCATGTCCCTGGCCTCTATTGCAGAGCTGCAAGGTCAGGGTTTGTTATTTCCTCGCCTCGCAGCGCTCCACAGAGCCAGAAGAAGCAGAACAGCAGACACACTGACACACACACGGTCTGACCACCCACTTATATAAGTCGACATAAACACAAGGCTTGGCATGTCGGCTTCGCTACTCCCCCAACTCATGAGACAACACATTACAGAAAAGCAGAACGCTAACCCTAACCCTTTTCGAAATCCTAAAGACTCACACGAGTCGCAACAGAACGGCTGTCCTCTTCCCCATGTGAGCAACGATCCCAAACTTACTGCTGCAGTTGCAGGTTGCAGCTGGCATGGAGAGGCATGGGTATCCAAGAGAGGTGTCCTTCCAGTGGGAGGAGGAGGCAGAGGGGGGCCAGACCACCCTGGCACTGCGTTGTGTTCGCACGACGAGACGGAATCAAGCAGCGCTGGAAATGCCAGGGGAGAGCGGTGTGTATTGTACTCTGTTCCAAGACAGCTGGGATTAGACCTAATGGGATTTCCCACGAGTGGCCTCTTCTGACAGGTGGTGTCCCCGATTAGCTCAAATTCAGCTTGGGTTATAAAAATATCAGATGGTTAAAAGCTTTCCCCAAAGCCCTTCCTTGTTCTCCACGTACTGTCTGACAGACACACGCGCACACGCACACGCACACAGACACACACACACAGACACACACCAGATCATCCTTCTAACCCAACAGCAGATGGAGAAATTTCACTTTCAACTTTAAAGAGTCTCTTTCCACCCGTGGGTATTCATCTTTGAACACCGACAAGTGAGCCTCGGGGTGTGATGTTCACGGAGGTACTGGAGAGAGGCGAGGTGGGAGGAGTGGCGCCGTGCCTCCGTAAGGAGCCGGCCAGGTGGGGCAGGATGCAGGAGGAGCAGCTGGGGCCTGGTGGATGAACGCGCTCACTCCTCACCACGGCCTCGGCTCTTTCTGTCCCACTCGGCCGCTTCCAAGTGTCCTCGTCGCGTATTACCTGCGTCTGCCTCAGCGCGGCGCGCGGCGCCTCACCGTGAGACGCCATCACACACTCTACTGTACACAAACGCCTTAGGGGGGCGGAGGAGAGGGAGAGGGGGTGGGCCACCATGGAGGGGGGGGGGGGCGTGTCACAATGTTCTGTGATGATGCTAATGCGGTTAGAAGAGCTTGTCCCTTCCACATAAGTGGCTGAAAGAAGGATACACCTGGATGCACCGTCACAAAGATGGCTCTAGTCTCACACACTGTGAGGCAACATGGTGCCGTGTTGAGGAATTCAAGCTGAGACGAAAAGGTCGCTGGTTTGGTTTTTACAATTTGTCTATTGTTTGAGATCCACAAGAATAGTATAAAACTATTTTTTTGAAATACCTTACTGCCTCTGGTTAGTAAAAGCACAGATCAAAGTTAATGGGAATGTCCATCTGAATCTCCGTGCGCCAGTACGATCAATGATTGTATCGTAAAAGATGAGTCAGACAGCTGCACACAGAGCAGAGAGTCTGGCAGGGTCCCGTCTGAGCGTGAGCGCTCTGGGTGAGTCCATACAGGGCATCACAGGACATCCCTTCCTGTTCTCAGACACCAGCCCAGACCCCAGACTAGATCCTCTACCGTCAACCACAACATCAGAGAATGGCCAGCTTGATCCATGATCATTGGGCTGAAATGTTACCTTTATCCCAGTGACTTCCTGTCTGTTCAGTGGGTATGGGGGGCTGGGTTTAAGAGGCTGTGGGGATCAAAGGGGGCTCAGCTGCGCCGTCCGCTGTTCTGAGCCCTGCTAAGACCCTGGTGACATTGGGGAGGGCTGAGCAGTCCTGCTCGGACGGAACCAGACCAGTAGAGGGAGCCATGAGCCCAAGTTCTTTTCTTTGCTCCCCTGTTGGATGTTGACCATGCTGACAGCGCAGCTAGTCCAACTTTGAGGATTGAACTCTTTCAGAATTCATGACCCTGAAGTCTTGGCTAAAAAGACCAAATGGAAATTGGTTTGGACTGCTCGACCCATATCTTTAAGATCTACAATACTGATATCTAGTTCTTGGAACGAGCCAACAATCCAAGTTCCTAATTAGGGTGAGAAGCTAACTCACAGATGAGGCAGGGAGGGATTTTTGACAAAGTAATAGTCTCCTGTAAATCGTCAATCTCTCTTCTCTTACCAATTAAAGTGGGAACATGTGAGAGAGGGAGCGAGAGAGGGAGCGAGCGATGGAGGGAGGGAGAGTTGAGGTGTCTCGTTCAGGCTGGCCACTCAGGGGAGCTCATTAGAGAGAACTCCTAGCTGGCTCGCCTTCTGACGACACCTCTGCCTGATGACTGGATCCCACACAGCCAAACAGGAGCGTTCCACTCAAACTCCTGACAGCCTGTCACCGTGTTTACCAGCCCAGACACAATAAATAAGACTCCAGCCTCCATCCTCACAACGCCACTGACTCAAATCCTGATGAAAAGGATTCAAGACCCTTTTTTTCCCTTTATCTCTTTGGGTCTCTCACTGATCAGAGGGTACGATTGCAGGTAAGAAATACTGGCTACAAGCGTTACAGTCTGAGAGCGTCTTTCACACATGCCAGGAGAGCATAATTACCTTGGAAAACCGAAAAGTGCGCTTTGTAATTGACAGTTCCTCTGCTTCGTGAGATTCTCCTCTTTCCTGACTCGCCGCTGCCTCTCTGCTGCCTCACCGCTGCCTCTCTGCTGCTGGGAGTCTTCCACTTGGAAAAACGTGGCGGCCTCTTGGCTGCCCCTGCCTAAACACTTAAACATATGCTCCCGAGGAGGTATGCAGGAGCAGTGAGCTGTACTGTGGCTCCCCTCGTCATCCAGGCCACATGGTAGCACATGCACTGGAGGGGCTGAGTGGAGCTTTGATGGCTACCAGAGCTGGCATCCAAGGTAATGAAGCATGGCATAGATGAGAGCGTGCCAGGCCGGTACCTGCTCGGAGAGAGCCCCCTGTAGACCACCCTGCCCTGGATGAGCTGCTCCGCCCTGCCTGACACTACCCACTGTTTGTTTACGCTAGATCAAGCGAGCCCTGGCTTTAACAACTGTTTACAAGCCAGGAAGAGGTAGACCCCCCCCCCCCCCCTCCCACCCGCCCTGCTGACACAACACTACAACCCTGCCATCTCTCTGCCTACCCATCATGCAATAGCCAATTTGGTGGGACCTCCCTCCTGCTGAGAGTGGCAGGGTCTGACTCCTCTTCTTCTCTCGGATAAGACAGAGGCCAGGGGAACGGTCCTGTTGCTCAGAGCTGGCTGGAGCCAACACAGATCAGCCATGGGGGGGATTCAGTGGTTCTGCTGCCTGGGTCCTAAAATTGGAAGTGGACAACAGAGGGTCTGTTTCCCTGGGTCAGTCTGGAGGACATGATAGATAGATAGATAGATAGATAGATAGATAGATAGATAGATAGATAGATAGATAGATAGATAGAGGGTGAATGTATGCTTCAGATACTGTTTGTCATGCAAAAAATAAACCATATATATATTTTCTTTCATCTTGAGTTTCAAAGTTTGAGATGAAACCACCCGAAACAGACAAACATAGTGCTTCAAGGTGTACTGTAGGAGACTGTAGATCTATGCAATTGTCAATTGCTCTAGTGGCATGCCAGTACAAAACTAAAGCTTCAAAGCCAAGTCATAGAGATGAAATTCCAGAGCTCATTTTTGGATGGTCTCTTTCAATTATGAGAACTTCTGAAAAAGGGATGAGACAATGAGACTGATAGCAGACCGATTGCCAATAGCTCTGACAGCAACTCTTATGAGCTTTGCAAAAATGAAAAAAATGAACAGTTTATTGTTCCCTTGCAACAAAGCAGCTCTAAAATGACATTGCGCCAAGGGATATAAAATGCAGACTACATCCATTATCTTCTTGACACCTATTATCAGCTCACTTGAATGAACAATCTGCAATGCATTTTTAATGTGGCCTATCTCTCTGATGACATCACATAAGTCCTCCTGGCCCATCTATCAAACAGGGGATGATCTGTGGGCTGCACTGCCTGCACACCCAACATCCTCCTCATCCATCCCTGAAACTCCTTCCTGCTCATATACAGCCTCATATACCCACAACTAATAACTGTGCCACATATCTCTATCTATGATACCAAATTCTCCATAAACTTTGCCATCCTAACATTAAAAGCTAATTAGATGTTAAAATCCCTGTCATTATGGCTGGGGAAGACAGATTGGTGTGTGGGGACCACACCCTTTTATTACCACCAGGAGCTGAGGTCAACCAGCTGCCCAGGCCATGCCCTCTCACTCACTCACTCACTCACTCACTCACTCACTCACTCACACTCTCTCTCTCTCTCTCTCTCTCTCTCTCTCTCTCTCTCTCTCTCTCTCTCTCTCTCTCTCTCTCTCTCTCTCACTCACTCACTCACTCACTCTCTCTAACACACACACACACACACATAGCCAAACCTCCCCCACAGGCTACCTCCCTAAATGTCCCTTACCCAATCACCACACAGGCACCATATGCACCGTCCTCACTTGCTGATTGATCCAAGGGGGAGAGAGAGAAAGAGAGAGAAACAGCAACACTAGACAGACAGATGAAGAGACAGAGACATGCCCATAGAGACAGAGATAGTTTACACATTACACAGAGAGAGACGGACAGACAGAGAGAGACACACAAAGGGAGACAGAGAGATGATATCAGTGGAGGGCAGAAACAATCCTGAGAGGGTCTCTTTTAGTGCTAATGGCACGGTTAGGGGATAATTGCACAGTTTTATGTTAAACACAATTCTAACAGAGAGCGAGCGAGAGACAGAGACAGAGAGAGAGAGAGAGAGAGAGAGAGAGAGAGAGAGAGAGAGAGAGAGAGAGAGAGAGACAGAGAGACAGAGAGAGAGAGAAAGAGAGAGGGGAAGATAGAAAAATTGATGGATAAGTCAGAGAGTAATACATAGAGACTTGAGGTTATTTGGTGAGGGAAGACTTTACAACAAACACAGTCCCACAGTGTGTGTCATTGGCCAGGAGCCCTGTTTGACCACAGTGAGGTTGGAGGTCAAACAGTCAGAAGACAATGAGTTAATCTAGCTTGAAACGAACACACAGTCTGCATCACCTGTCAAACAGAGCTATGTGAATAATTATGATGATCGCAATAAAAGAGTGTGTTAACAAAGGGGAATTGCAAATGAGCTCGAGATTGATTGGGCCTGTTCACTCTGTTCAGAGAAGAATTGATTGTTGGCTTCCCTGGCAGTCTCCCGTCATGAATAGTAAAGAGCTAGAGGCAGGTGTGTGGGTGCAAGGCAGCCCAGCCCAGAGGGCTGAGAGACACAGGGAGCACAGCCCAGAGGGCTGAGAGACACAGGGAAGACAGCCCAGAGGGCTGAGAGACACAGGGAGCACAGCCCAGAGGGCTGAGAGACACAGGGAGGACAGCCCAGAGGGCTGAGAGACACAGGCAGCCCAGAGGGCTGAGAGACACAGGGAGGACAGCCCAGAGGGCTGAGAGACACAGGGAGGACAGCCCAGAGGGCTGAGAGACACAGGGAGGACAGCCCAGAGGGCTGAGAGACACAGGCAGCCCAGAGGGCTGAGAGACACAGGGAGCACAGCCCAGAGGGCTGAGAGACACAGGGAGGACAGCCCAGAGGGCTGAGAGACACAGGGAGGACAGCCCAGAGGGCTGAGAGACACAGGGAGGACAGCCCAGAGGGCTGAGAGACACAGGGAGGACAGCCCAGAGGGCTGAGAGACACAGGGAGGACAGCCCAGAGGGCTGAGAGACACAGGGAGGACAGCCCAGAGGGCTGAGAGACACAGGGAGGACAGCCCAGAGGGCTGAGAGACACAGGGAGGACAGCCCAGAGGGCTGAGGGACACAGGGAGGACAGCCCAGAGGGCTGAGAGACACAGGGAGCACAGCCCAGAGGGCTGAGAGACACAGGGAGCACAGCCCAGAGGGCTGAGGGACACAGGGAGGACAGCCCAGAGGGCTGAGAGACACAGGGAGGACAGCCCAGAGGGCTGAGGGACACAGGGAGCACAGCCCAGAGGGCTGAGAGACACAGGGAGCCCAGAGGGCTGAGAGACACAGGGAGCACAGCCCAGAGGGCTGAGGGACACAGGGAGCACAGCCCAGAGGGCTGAGAGACACAGGGAGGACAGCCCAGAGGGGGCTCCAGGAGAGTTCACTGACCTCTACTTTTCTCTCTTTAAAGAGAACTTAAAAAACTAAAAAACTAAAATTGCCTTGACAATTAAGGGTGCACTATGAATAAAATGTTTAATTATGATCATTCTCCATATCATAATCCACACAGAAGATAAGATGAACATTATGGTTCTTATTACAATTGAGACCATGCCGTCATGTCGATGATTGGGTGAATGGCACTGAACCCAGAGCAGAAAGCTGCAGGAGGTGTTCTGCAACAGCGGGGCCACTGTTGCCTTCCGTGATTGGCTACATCGTTACATGTTTGTTCAGCCACACTGCATTTGGCAGTTTCTGGGGATGTAGATCAGGGTTTCCAGATGGCATGTTTGATGAGAAAAAGCTTCAACTTTTCAACCCATCAGAAATCTGACACACAACACTCCACCCAAGGCTGGCCCTGACTGCTGCATGAGGGATTCCTCTGTGTGCTGTTTGCACTTTCCTGAAAAGGATACTTCTGTGTAAAGTTGTGCATGATGTCCATAATATTCCAATCAATGAACAATGTATGATAATAACCAACAATTTACATGAGTCTATAAACACTTGTTTCTGCTTCATTATATATTTCCTTCCATCTGTGTGTTTTTAGAAGATTGTGCCCAAAATATGAAATAATACTCAATTAGGTGTGGTTTGGGGGCAATAATACAGCAGTAATGATGGATGACATAACAGCATGTGACCAGGCAGCCAGCTGTTAGCACTGCTCTGTGGTGCACAGAATCACAACATCCTCAATCCCATGTCCCTGTGTGGGGATTCTCCCATGTTCTGTATTCGAATGGTTTACATAAACTAGACAGGACATAAAGAGGGCTCCCTCCCACGGCTGCCATGGGGCCCTTTAGAGATGTGTTAAGGTGGCAGAGACCTTGCTCCCTGCCGAGAAAGTAATGGACTTTCATTTGACACGCTGGGAAGTCCTACCTCAGATAAGCCGAGAGCAATGACAGGTTTTTCCTTTTTTTTTTTTACCTTTAAAAAGAAGAAAAGAGTGAAGAGAAAAGCAGCCAGGCTCAACTCTATCAGCCTCTCATTAGCTGGCGGCGCATGGCTGTTACCAGTCTCAGAGTGGTGTCAGCCCACTGTGGATGCCACAGGGCAGGCTAGCCCTGGTGGATCTGCCCTGCAGGCACTGGTGGGGCCCACACGCTGACCTGCCCTCTCTCAACACCGGGGTCACATTGGCCGTGAATGTTGGATGAGCTGGGGAGCTTGCCAGCGCTCATTGGAAATGCATAAAAGATGGAGATGGAGAGGAGGCCAGGTGGTGGAGAGGTCTCTGACCGCAGAGCAGAGAGGCAGCTCTGACCGGCCATCACTGTGGCATTCAAAGTCATGGCCATGACACAGGGGCACCATTGGGCTGGATAGGAGCCTATTACAGCACATACCATTAAAGTTCTGTTAAATCAAACTTATGGTAGAGCCCTCTCTGCAGTCGTGAAATTACCTATTAAAGTAACATTCATTAATTATTACGTGAGATTACGTTCATTAGAATCTTATCTATAACACACAAGTGGTTGTTTAAGTGATACTTTATATCTAACTCACCAATTGAAACATAATATTTATGGTTATTCTGACCATAAAACTCCCATTTGAACAGAGATAATGAAGCCAATACACTGCTGTACTTAAGACCTACTAATGGATCCTACATGCCATTTTCTTTAGCTAGGACAATCTCAAGAAAAAACATCAATTTCAAATAACCTGAAATGTTAAAATTGTAATGACATGGTTAATTACGACACTATGATAGTGTCCAAGCTGCAACTTACAGCAGGAGAATGCTACCAGCCTATTCTTTACTTCAATTAACTGAGAAAACAAGACAGGAAGACGTCCAATGAAACATCTCGGGAGTGTTGTACAGGCAGCTGTATACAAAACACTCCCAGAAGACCTACATGCACGACTGTTTCCATCATTCAGGAGACAAGCAGTTGAGACGGATTAGCCTTTACATAACACAGCACAACCAAGAGACCAGAAGACACAAGCTCAATTATGATGAAAAGAATTCCAGACATAGTTAAGACCAAAGCGTGACATTCCTTGGGAATGGCATAAGAAAGCAATTGCTAAAGGACACAACTTCTGAATCAATTCAACACAGATAACAACTTTCTTGACGGACAGCCCAACCAGAGCAAGACAGAAAGAGAGAGAGAGAGAGAGAGAGAGAGAGAGAGAGAGAGAGAGAGAGAGAGAGAGAGAGAGAGAGAGAGAGAGAGAGAGAGAGAGAGAGAGAGAGAGAGAGAGAGAGAGAGAGCAGCAATATTCTCCAAACCAGGAAAACAGTGTTCCACATGACTGGGAGCACCTAGTTTGTTGAGGCTAAATATAACCTCAATCCTGGGTAGAAACCCTGCTTGTATAACCTGTTCTCCTAGAGAGCCAAGCTGACTATCTCTGTATTAGACAGACTGAAAGCCTTACTCACCCACAGTTCGGTGGAAACCAGTGGCCAGTCTGGATGGCTTGTCAGGCACTGCTATTCTGTTACTTGCTATTTCAGTAGACCTGTGTTATGTAGTAAACACTGACTACCTCCTGTTTACCTCAGGGACCTGTCATATGCTCTCTCTCTCTCTGTCTCTGTCTCTGTCTCTGTCTCTGTCTCTGTCTCTGTCTCTGTCTCTGTCTCTCTCTCTCTCTCTCTCTCTCTCTTCTCTCTGTCTCTCTCTCTCTCTCTCATTCTCTCACTCTGTCTCTCTCTCACTCTGTCTCTCCTGTGCTGGAGCAGGAGCGGAAACACGTTTTCTCCTGAGTCATTGCGGCTGCTAAAACAGAAGAGTCCTGTCAGGCCAACCACCATGACTCCGCTACTGTGTTTACGGCTCCATGGACCAAGACAACCATGAACATCAGACCCACTGACACCACTCAGGTTAGAGGGGACGGGGTGCGCTGAGCCAAATGACTTTACCTTTCAAGCCTGGGTCTGTCTCCAGCGTCTACTGAAGCAAACGGATGATGTCGGCCAGGCGGTCTTCGTGGAAGACACAGCAAAGATCTGTTGTGGGCTCACGGTTGACTCCTTTCTGCTCCCCTAACAGTCTGTCTGGTGGGCAGGAAGCAGCTTGCGTCTGGGAGACTCCTTAAGGTCCTGTGCAAGAGGCCAGCGTTGTGCCGTGAGCGGCAGAGATATGATTCCCCTCCTCAGGGAGACGTCCGTCAGAGCAGCACACAGACAGACAGGCCACCTCCAGTGGCGGCTGGCTCCACTGTGTGTCTCTGAGTACATTAATAATACCCTCGGCTTCCTTGGCCTGCATTTGAAATGGCCAGATCAGGTTCCCCGGGCTCTACTGTTTCACTGCTGTCCTTTTAAAGCGCCTGGAAGCTTTGGAATCAGCCTTTGAATATGTTTCTTACCAAGCACTATCAAAGACATACCCCCATAGAAGGCCCTTTAAAGAGAATTTATTACAAATGGTTCAAGTGAAGCGGGTTAGCTGTTTCCCAGCAGCTGCTCCAAGCCTACTACTGAAGGGCTGAACAGGGAGTGCAGTAAGCAGGGGACTAACACACACACAACCACAAAGAGCACGTATTCAGACAAGTATTACTACCAAACCAAAGCCACAGCTGGTTACAGCTGAACATGACACAGGATGTAAAACAATTTGAAACATTCCGAGGTATGACTGTTGACTGTTTAGGAATGTTCCATCCCAGGAAAGGCCCGCCTGTGGCTAGGAGAACTGAAGAGACGATCTTCTCTGTCAGGAAGAAAGAACATCAAAGGGGCCGTTTTGCGATTTCAAACAAACAGTGTAAAAGGTTTGTGGAGGAGACGAGGAGGACAGTAGACTGCTATCAGCCAGTCCTAAATGAGAGGCTGCACTACAGTTCAAAGGTCACGTGATTCCAACACAGCAGACATGACAGCAGCTCATACCTGTAGTTTCTGCTCACTAATAGCCTTACCAAGTTTAGAAATGTCTAACACCCTGGCCTTGTGGTTTGCATGTGAGTGTCAACATTACAGAGACTATGTCAAGGCACACTGTGAGTCAGAGTAAGGATGGGTGTGACTTCCCATGAGTGTGCTGGCTCTGGGGACTGATAACATGCCTCAAACACAAGATGGAACGAGAGAGGAAAACATGGAACTGTGGGCTTCATGGGAAATTAACAGAGATGGAAAAATACCAAAACAGAATCCGAAATTCAATAAAATGACGGTTTGACTTGGTACGAGAGAGGAACAGTTCTGTATGAAAACCCAAACCATAACTGCGGTTGGCTAACCTCAAAGATTTAAATTACAGACCTTTAAAATGTTGGGTTGCGATTGGCTGATGCTGACTAAGACAGCTCTAGCCTCCCTGGCCACTAATTTGAACCTTGGAGTACTGAAATGACTAGTTACAACCATTACTGCTTTAACTCCTCTTCTACTGCTTATCTAATGGCAACTCTGTGATACACCAGCCCAGGCAGGCTTGCTTTGCAGCTCAACTAAAAAAATAGTTTATACTTGAATAAACAAATCAAGCAATACTGAAGGCGATTAGTATTGTGAAATAAAATCTCCAGGCAGTATCTGCCAAATCCAAGTTAGTCTCGGATTAGTACTGTATGTATTTTCTTAAAAAAGTTACCAGAATCTTTATACACCATGTGTAAACTGTCATAAAACCATATTAATACAACTATAGAAAGTCTATAACTGTGGACCATCCCATCTCAAAAATTAAATTAATAAAATAAACCTGACTTTCAAACAGCGTGGTTGTCCATGTGAAAGCCATAAACGTCTGGCCCAGGTGTGTCAAACAGCATAAGAGAGAAGAGGACCCTTCCCCTGGCTGTGCCTGCATGCACCAGCCCTGTCTGATGGGTTTCCCAGTAGCACTCCTGTAACAAGATCTCCTACCTTATCGTCCGCACTGAAATGCAGTACTTCCACATTAGATTCCACATGGCACAGACATTGCTTGGCTGAAGACTTCAGACTTGTTTTTGAGAACTAAAAACTATGAGTAGGCCAGACTAACAGAATGTAAAACGGCAAGCATGACAAACGATCCCTCTACCAACATCCAACCATGCCACTACTCTCTCCCTTTACTTGAGCACCAAACATGCCTCTCAGTTTTTTCCAGACTTCTGTGGAAAAATGACTAGTTCTCTCTACCGGGGTTTGGGTTACAGCAGCGACCCATGTGTTCTGTCTAGCAAAGTGTGAGCAGCCAGACTAAACTGTTCCCCTCAGAGAGCCCAGCCTGGTCTGATCCAGCATTACCAAGTAAGGCCAGCTGCTAAGTGGACTACACAGAGACACACTCGTCAGTTTACTCTTGTAATGCAAGCACATGGTCGCATTCCAGAAGCCCACTGCAACCCCTAACTCTGTAGCGGATCACTTTCTCCAGCCCTCTTCTGGCTACAATACATTCTAAATCATCTAGACATGCTGGTCTGGGGTTCCCCACTACACTACCGGAGGGCTGGTTGGCCGGCTTGTTTGTCCCATTTTCTAGAAATCAGTGACAAGTCTACCCATGGCACACAGGCAAGGGGAAAAATCCCATATGTGTCCGATAGTCATAATCAGCCTCACTGAAATGGCTGTGAAAAAAATATGGAATCTGCGTTATCTCATTGTGGGTCTGAAAGTATTGTACTCCCCCAGATCAGAGACACACTCAGTAGCTGTCAGGTCACAATTAAGGAACGGGTTTGAGAACAAGTGTCTGGACTAAAATAATAGAGGGGAAGAAGAAAAGAGCAGACTATTTCAAAATGTAAAGATAATGATATGATGATAAAGGGCATGTGAACTGATAAATACACCAAATATTGCCTTTGGCTAAAGAAGAGGGCAGGGGAAGGGGGCTTCGAACGATGTTACCACCCAACCGAGAACCTTTCATGTTTTATTATATTGTTTTGTTGAGAGAAGATACATGATACATTACTTACTGGAGGGGAATTTAGAAACCATGCTACCCAAAACCAACAGTTTTTAGGCATAACATCTCAATTGTGGATACACTTCACCCCACAGCATAGCTTCTCAACCACTTAAAATCAAACAAGGAATATCCCACGGAAAACGAATTATGAATTTTACATTGAGTGAAAATGCAAATTCCAAGTTCACTTCAAAGCCTGCCACGTGTGTGTGTGTATGTGTGCATGATGTGCTGGGCTCTGATGCAGCCTTCAGGGCCTAGAACTGGGAACAGCTGCATCGCCTACAGGTCTCTCTTCCATCGTCCACTGAGCTTTGAGCCTCTGTGTGTACTGTGCCAACGTAGGCCAGGTTCTCATCCAGGCAGGGGCGCAGGACACCTCCTCAGAGATGGGAAGACGGAAGGAGGGAGGGAGGGAAGGAGGGGCGGAAGGATGCCCTGGAGGATGCGGAGAACATCAGGAGCTGTCTGTTCTCTCATTATTTGTCCAGATCCCCTTGCAGGCACCACAGATGTCCCTGGAGACCCCAGGGGAAGTGACCATCCTGCCAGTTACTGGGCAGCAGCTCTGTTTACTTCATCTTCAGCCTGAACCCCAGTCAGCTCTCACGGAGCCCACCACCATGGCCAGCCTCTAGCAAGGTCAGGCCACATGAACGTTTTATGTTTTCATTTGCAATACAGTGAGGCCCACCGAGGTTGTCGGTGTGACAGGAAGGAGAGAGAGGTGCCTTTCATCTATAAGATACAGTAGGAGGCCCGTGAGGTGATATACTGTCCACTGAGATGAAAGATCCAGTTCTCTTCAGTGTGTAATGTCCATTTCATTACTGAGGGACCACACAATGCTTGCATAGGAACTGGTCCTTCTTTTTACCAACCATGATGCCACTGTGTATCTTGACTGATAAAGCAAGGTATAACATGCTATGGGTTTGCTGACACATGGTTATGCAAAGGCACTGGCATGCTTCTAACGGATGGCTGCCTTTATTATTTTAGACATTTAAGAATAGATGTGTCTATTTCCCTTCATGGTCAGACTTTGTGGCCTTTCTCGGAGCAGCTGCCAGCCTGGAACGCACACACACACACACGCACACACACACACACGCACATGCACACGCACACACAGACACACACACACATCATTCATTCCACATTCCACCCCTGACATGATTGTGTGCAATGTGGAAAATAGGAAAATATATTTTCCTAAAAAAGTTTGTGACCACATAGAACCAGCCACATACCCTAATACCACAGATAATAAGGGCTTATATATAAACATGGTGTACATAACAAGAATAACAACCGAATAGAGACAAGAAAATAAAGGTGCCAACAGTGGGGTAGACAGCTAACAAAGTGTCCTCAATGATAAGAGATTGTAAAGTTTTGGGATCACAGGGATGAATGGCACCCCCAGAAAAAGGCACTCTTAGACAAGAGTGGTTCCATTTCAACTCAGGAAGATCAGGATTTATAGAGAGAGTGACTGGGATCAAACTGTCTGCTACTAGACATGTCTGCCACTACAATCCCTGGAACAAGCTAACACAATAAACAGCCTCCAGCTATGAGTGTGAATGAAACTGGAGAAGATCCTGAGAGAAGGAATTGTATGCGTGTGTGTGTTTCTGTGTACCCAATAGGCAAACAGATTTACAGGCCTTTGCTGGACTAGAGCTGAACATTAATGCAATTAGCACCTCATTAAATATAGGTAAGCCTTATAACTGCAACATTGCATTTCACACAATGCAAGACACTCCTCTAAATGCAAGGTCATCTCTGCACTGCTGTATGGAAAGTGATGCATTCTCTCATAAAATTAATCGTATTAAAGCCACTCCCATGAGATGGGTAAGTGGGTGTTGAGCCTAACCAGCTCTCTCTGTGATTGGTCTGGGACTTCTGAAGAGTAGGGCTCCACCCACAAGGGCAGCTCAAAGGAAAACCAACAACATGCTCCATGACTTCAGATGGCTCCTCTGAAATCCTATGGGCACACTCCTTGAGCGCACATTAAAGTGTGACGGGTCAAAGAGCCTGTCTGTTAACATCAGATAGGAAAGCTTTAATCACACTGACTACACAGCATACATAAACTCTTGTGATCAGAGGGATTGTCCGTAAAAAAAGACCCTTTAGACGCTATCATGCCCCCTGCCATCCCTATGATCATATACAGTATGTGGGTGTCTTGTCAGGTGGGCCTGAGGAAAGTGGATGAAGCGGAGGTGGAGAAACACATGGAGAGGGAAATATGTCCGGTGACAGGAAGGCAGTATGCTTCCTAACAGCTTCAATGTCAACACACCATAAGAGCTTCTTCACTCACTGCCTCAAAGCCCACCTCCACACCCAGAGCATCTCAGCAGCCCTCACAACAATAGACATTATTGTCAACTCAGGCTTTTAACACAGGGATCATTTATTTGGCAAATAAAGTACGACATTGTGTGACAAACCACAGATGGGTTCATTGTCATGATGAAAACAAAGTTCAAGTGCATAGATGCATAACACAATTGTGAAAGCAGTTGATTTTCTAACCAACTGAGATGTAAAATGCTATGTCATTTTAAGTTCTTTATGTACCAGCTCCCTCTAGCATTTCACCAGAGCAAATTAGAACAAAAAAATGATTTAATTTCAGATGCTGCTGCATCACCCCCCCCCCCCCCCAAAAAAAGAAAAAAACACATCCAATACATAATTAATTAGCTATGTATTATTGCAAACAGACACAACCGACCAGTTGGGAATATTAATAGAGAGGATAAGTAGGGACCAGTGGTGTGAGAAGGAGAACATCCTAGAACCCCAGAGACATCCTGTAAGGGAGGGGGGAGGGCCCATGCAACCCGGCCTCACGGCTGTGAGCTCACACACAATAGAGGGGATAAAGTGAGCTGATGTCTCTTATCAGGTCACAGTAACACAATCAAACCCCCATTCAGATGGGTGGACCCTGCTGACACACCATCCCTATCCCCCTCTCAGCCCTGGTGCAGCCTGGTTCCGGACACGGACTGGGTGGGCCTCTGACCGGACAGTGAGTGACACTGACTGGAAGCTCCATCAAAGTTATTAAGTTATGTCCCTTTGGCAAGTCCATTCAAACTGGGCTAGTCCAACAGTGTGTGTCATGTCAAGCTGCCACAGTTGACTGTGAAACATGAATCCATACACTGTCATCTCCATTATGTCCAGACACACAGTTACAGCATGTACACGAATGCAGTACTACTCAGTTGTACCGCTTTGTATAAAAGCGTCTGCTAAATGAATAAGTAAGTAAATAAGTAAAAGTAAAAGTTGTAAGATGTATACTAAATTGTGAGGGAAAAACTCCACAGGCTAGATTTGTAGCGTAAATGTCCCATAACATCGAACACTGTCAAGTAGGAGGGGTGTTTTGGCCTTACCTTCTGTAAAAGCCAGTCAAAGGCTGCAGACAAAGAAACTGCCAGTAATCCAAACAAAAGGCTTTGAACTTCAACATTGTTCCTGATGGACTCAGAGGCTTCACAGATCAGGGGTTAAAAGCTCCATAAGGGAATGATGGTTCTTCCAGAGATAATAAAGCTGCCATTCATCAGAGCTCCTGTGTTTACAGTGTGTCCGTTGCTCTGTTAAGGACGTGGAAGGGTTAACTGAAACACCCCCACATGGCACAGTCCCATGTCAGGGCATGTGGCTGCCAGTCAGCCACATGGTCGAGAGAGCTGAGCAAGCGTCCGTTCTCCAGCTGCAGGTATGTTGCTCTCCTACCCAGGATGTGACCAGACTCCAGGTGTCCTCTGTCTGTCACACCTTAGCTTCCTGGGTGTTTCTGATAGAGATGTCACACAGCAGCCGTCAGCCCGTGAGCGAGTCAGCAGGCTGCTCTGCTCTGCTGCCCTGCTCCTCCAGGCACAGTGTGTGTGTGTTTAAGAGCAAGAACGCTAGAGGACCAATCCTCCCCCACGCGTCCCCCACAAACGTCCCCCTCCTCTTCTGTCCCGGCCGGGCTGCTTTCTTCTCCTCGTCCCGCTCCTCCAGACTCACTCTATCACAAGTCTCAGTCAGTCTGTCCACAGAAGAGGAGGCTCCTCTGTCCATGTGCTGCTCTGAGCTGAGTTACAGCTGCTTCCATTGTCTCATCAGCCACAAAGACAAGGTCCAGCCACGGCACGCCTCGCTGAGATGACAAAGCACACAAAGGCCTCCCACCATGGCTGTATCAATTATGTTTTATCAGATGCCGCGCAGTCCTTGCCAGCTAGGCCCGCCTAGAGAGACGCTAATCACCAGCAGCACATGGTGCACAGTGGGGTGGGCAGTTCACCAGAGGGGCCCGCCTCACTCCACCACACACTCCCCTCTCACACACACCCAACCACCTTCCTGCACCGCACCCCCCCCCCCCACACACACACACACACGCGCGCACACACACACATGCACACACACACACACCCACACACACCCAACCACTCACTATAACACATACAGTGCCCAGCTGGTTGCTGAGGCAACTGGAAAAAAAAATACAAATAGGACCTTGATGACCATTGGTGATTGGTTTGGGAGCAGGGACAGAGAGGAACTGAGAGACATGATGTGACGAAAAGAACAGACTGCCATGGTTGTGGTGAGGAGTAACCCCTCAACAATGTTGTCTGCATTTCAGTGTCAGCTAATCAGTTTATCCAAACAGAATCCATTCAGAGTGCTCCCCACATTAGCATAACGTGATGAACTCAGCTATTGAACAAGGGCCATGGAAAAATAGCCTCTCCACTAAGCAATTTAACTTACCATTGAGAGAGCTAAAATTTGTAGACAACACAGTATTAAATACACAGACCTTTTTTATTAACAAATTGCTAATGTCAGAGTAGGTACGCAATCAGAGATAGGGAACAAGATGTATGTTTGTTCTCAAATGAAAGACAACCAATATTAATTAGCATTATGCTAACAGAGTAGGCCATTCTTGGCCAGTTACCAGTACTGTGAACCACACAGAGAGAAACTAATGTGAGTGTATGTTTAATATCAGTGTTGACTGGCTCACTAGCCTCTTCCACGAAAACATGTAGCTTCCATTATTGTCATTTCATTCGTCAAGTTCAGTAATTTTTTTAAATATTTTTTTCTCTAAATCTCAGGATTTGGTTTTATTGCAGTTCAACTGGGTATGAACCAGTACTGGATTTAAAACATTAAAACAAATGCTAAATACGCTAAAAGTAATAAAAGATCCAATTAAACTTTAGCCCTTATTTATGACAGAGAGTTGTAAGGCACGGTAGATGTGATACTTCCCTGAGAATCTCTCAGGCATCTCTCAGTAAAAGCTAATATTGTCCACAACGGTCAGGGTTGGCTAAAAGTGTAAGAGTTTGGCACTTCATCAATTTGCAATTTTGTAGCAGGTGGTTTAATGTATGTTTTATTTGTTTAGGACTATAACAGACACGAGCATGAGGTGGGCCACAAAGTCCCTCTGCCTTAATAAGGAGCCCTGGAAACACTTTCCTTTGTCTCTCTGACACTCTGGGGGGAGGGGGGATCCTCTTCAGGGGGGCTAGGCCAAGGACTATTGAACAGATGGAGCTGCCAAATTCATCATGTGCAGTCCAGGGCTGGGGGTCTGCCATCCTATTTCAGAAAGCATAGAGGGGCGATCAATGCCTGATCACCTCTTTACCCAGGGTACACCTCTCTGGCAATTTACAGGAAGATTGGGGACTGAAATGGAAAAACGGAATGGGATTGTACAGAAGGAAGATAGACAAAGGAGCTTCCATCCCTAGCCCTTTTAACTGGAATAGTGTTTGACCCCCATTTAGCGATGAACAGCCCATTACAGACTTCACAGCCAATGCCTCAGACTTAACAGGAAGATTACTATGCTTGTCAGACAGTATTATACTCACTCCTCCCTCAAAACAATGAACAATAATATGTCCACACTCCTCTGGAGATAAGCTTGGCAATCAGACATAGGCAAGAGTATTACTGGCTATCCCGACCGACATTTGATCACATCTTATTGGGACGAGCGCTACATCTCCTGCCAGCCTGCACCATGATAGTACCCCAGGTGCAGCACTGGAAGTGCCCAGCTGTGGCCTCCTACTAAACGAGCTGGAGGGGGGAGCTATGTTAATGAGTGCAGAGAAAGTGCAGTCACCACCTGGGTAGGCACCACAGAGCAGGGAGCCTTTTAGCCACCACTCAATAGCATGGTGGGAGCTCTCGGTCTGAACCAATCGAAACACTTTTACTGACAGAAGCCAATAGCCTAGGACTGTTTAAGCAGACACAGAGCTGGAGTGAGAGTGTTCAAAACTGAGGGGAAGCCCTATGCAATATGATGACTCAACCAACGCCTCCGTAGTTTAACAAGAAAAGGAAGTTGATATGCACCTTCTCTGTGTCTGAGGAGCAGAGGTCTCTCAAGCACAGGTCATACAGGCCGACTTCGCTACAGAAAGCAGCGCGGAGCTCCAGAAAGAGAGACTGGATGATATTGTAAGAGCAGTGAAATAGATTCAGTCAGCAACATTTATCTAAGCCCCTGCTGAGCTGTTTGACCGCTGCTTAGCAATTTCAGAGAATGGCTTCACCCCAAGTCCACTATTTACAGCTATCAATACGAGATGTGAGCAGCTTTCAGCAGTCATGCAAGTCTGGGACAAAAAGATGAAAAAAGTGTGAACAACTGCTAGAATGGTGGGGGCTCATCCCTTTGAAGATTGATGAAACTGCTTTTGTAGACTTTTCTTCTCTCTTTTCATTCTGTGTAACATCCATAACCCTTGTTACACCGAATAGAAAATGTTTCTTTAGTCAAGGTAAAAGTAATTTCAATGTTTAAAAGGTACAATTGCACAACTCAAAATAGAAACAGCTAGAATGTCTGTTTTTTTCAGATTGTTAAGCCTGCGCATAATACCAGTGGGAAAACTGGATCAGACAAGACTTGTAGACCACATGATCACATTAGACATCCCTTATCCTCACGACACACACACAGAGCCCAACCCGTTTCATGTTTCAAGAGAATGTTCTAGTTTTTAACGCATAGGGTACCAAAATGCTTATTTTCAGAAACATCAAGCCTGTTTACATTCTCCAGCTGCACAAACAAAGCCCTATCCCATCGCCACAGGACTTTGCTGATGCAGGAGTCATAACAGGTTATATAATCCAGTTTATCCTCAATTATAATGACCTTAAACTCATATGACCATACAATCGACACGTTCTTTCTAGAGTCAGACTAATTGAGTACACCCCCATTGAAACATTTGCAATGTTCTTCAAGCAAAAGAACATGTGGGTCTTTTGTGATGTTGCTCTCGGTCGATGACAAGCTTTTAGAGACAGACAGGCCTGATTGAGACCCAGTAGGAAAGCTGCCCTCTCAGGGCAACACCTTCCCTCCCTCCCTTTCCCTCCTCTATGTTCATTACTGCTGTTTAATATTGTGTTTACTGTCAGATAGCAGCGTGTTGCCATCTCACCCAATTGAGGACGCTCTGCTAATTCCCCACTGAGAATAGCCTCTGTAGCAAGTGATAGCGACAGGGCAGACTGGTTATCTTCCCCTCGAGCAAGGATACCCAGGAAGCCAAAAGAGAAAGAAAGGGAGCAGCCCAGGACGGCCCTAACGGCCCCCCAGAGTCCACCTGAACCTTTGGAGACTGCTGCCCTTGTAATTGCAGCTATTGTGTGGGCATGTGGGCCCAGCTGAGGTCCAGGATGGAGTGATGAGAATCAGCCTAGTGTGTCCTCACTTGGCTCAGACAAGACAGTGAGTAATGGCTATCTGTCGCCTGCAGAGTGGGAGACCACAGCCTAAGTCCCTAACAGCCCAGGGCACTGCAGCTCTGTAGGGCTGCAGACTAAAGCTCCTCAGGCTAGCTTCCTGTGGTAACCAACAAGCCCTACTAATAGATCTGGGCAAGTAAAAACATGCAGAGAAAGGTCAGTTGCGAGCGGCATGGATGATGACAGTCACACATAAAAAATTAACCACTCATTGGCACACAGACTGGAGTAATTTACTGTAAATATTCTCCTCCAACATTATGCAAAGAGACAAAACAACGTTGCCAAAGTGCTAACCCTCAGTGGCATGTTTCTGACTCCCAAGATAGTCATTAGTTGGATCTTGGTCTTTGAACTGCTGGGAGCAGTGAACCTCTGGTGGTTTTCAGGACATTTCTACTAATGTTCTAATCGCTCTCTTTCCATCAGCTCCCTTATCTCCTTCTCGGCTTGAACAATGCTTCTCTGCAGCAACTTCCCCTGAGCTTAATTCAGTCAAAACAATGTGGAAAGAGCCTTAGTTTCATCTCTACAGTGTGCCATAGGCTGCAGTTCAGTCAACTCTGTAAATAATGAACTTATGTCAACCCCATTTTTGATCACAGCTCTTGCAGTGATGTCGAGACATCTCTAGGTCTATCATGTATTCCCTGTCAGGAGCTACAGCCTCGAAAGTCATGTGATGCTTGACCGAAGCCAGGGTAACCCATTACAGATGCCTTAGAGCTGTGCACCCTCTAGTGGATTCCGCCCTGCAGCCCAACACGCGTACACAATAACACCACAAGTAACCAGACTGATCAATAGCTCTGAAAGAGCTGGAACCACACGCATCGTTCACCAGAACGTTCTGAAAGCACTGGAGCCAGGTAAGAGAAGGCTACACAGATGCAAACTTTTGAGATGTGACTGTGTCCGATGGTGGTGATCCAGTGTTGTCAGCGGTGAAGAGGCACACACACGTGTAGTATTGCAGCAGAGCTGAGGCCTACTGTAACGTGTTCTTTGTTCCCCTGGCAGAGCAGAACACAAGAGGCTCACTGGTCTGATCGCTGCTCTGAAGTACTTGTGAGGAGTAGGTGAATTAGATGATGCCACAACAAGATGAAAGGTAAATCAAATGTCACTGCATTCATGATGTTCAAGGACTGATCTCTTGACTGCTGCTGGACTCTGGGAGAGGGCTTTTAAGAGCTGGCACTTCAAGAGAGAAAAAAAAGAGATGATATTCAATTTAGGTCAAGCAGTGAGGCGCAGACGTCAGACAGTGTTATGTGCTCAAACTCAGGCACTCCATAGAGCAGGGGGATAAGAGAGATTAATAACGTTGCCAAACTGGTTGAAAGGCATTTTCCTTGTATTTTTTAAATATTTTACAGTTTTCTCTCTGTGAGAGCTCCAGTACTGTAATTACAGAAACATGAAAGCATAGTGGCTTTTGCTAACACGCAAATGTATGGGAATCAACATGAGCGCTCCATCAATCATCTTCATGAGTGCCATTACCCCCGGAGGTTGGGACCGCAGCCAGAAAAAAAGTGCAGAGCAAGATGCCCATATACTGCACTGCACTACTTCCCCGGAGGCCTGAGTCAGCCAAGTGCGTGGCCTGGGCGGACAGGGCCGGTGTCCTGGAGGGCCGGCCCACTCTGGGAGTCTCAGTAATACAGCCCAGTAAGAGCACCAGGATCCCACAGGACCACCTCATCTCATTGCTCCGCAGAGGAAATCATCCCACAGCCAATTAGCAGCCCCCCAGCACTTCTCCTCTTCCGAAACAATCATTGATCTACACACACAGTTCACATTTTGGAGTGCTGGCTTCATAAATATGACACACACGTCCTCTACAGTAAGCAGAAAATCGGGTTACGTTCCCTCTACTAGTTACTGTACAGTGTGAAAATTCAATGATGAATCCATTGTGCTTCTCTCTCTCTCTCCCTCTCTCCCTCTCTCCCTCTCTCCCTCTCTCCCCCTCCCCCTCCCCCTCCCCCTCCCCCTCCCCCTCTCTCTCTCTCTCTCTCTCTCTCTCTCTCTCTCTCTCTCTCTCTCTCTCTCTCTCTCTCTCTCTCTCTCTCTCCCTCTCATATATATATATATATATATATATATATATATATATATATATATATATATATATATATATCCATCTCCATTGAGTACGGTGGCACTCCAGAGTAGCCACAGAGACACTGTGTCTCTCTGAGTTAGCCGGGTCATTCGCCAGACTGACATTACTGTATAGAGAGAAACATTAAGTAGCAGTAGAATGGCGAGGGGAGTTAGCATTTTCCAGCTATGCTCCAGTTGTGTCCCAGCCAAGCCCCAAACATTTTAGCCATGTCGCAAGCAGGTCTGGGTCCAAACACACACAAGGAACATAAGCATTAAGGAACCAGTCTCTGGGATGTGTCATCAAACCCATGCTCATTTAATTAGGCATGAAATAAGACATGCTGGATTGGAATGGGGGATTAATGGATTTGTATAGGAAAGGAGGATAATTGCATTAGAGGACTCTCTGTTAGAAGACTACAGGGGAGCCAGGGTGCATACAGTGTGACAGTGGTGTTGGTGTGAGGTGTAAGAAATGTCAAAGCCCATCACATGATTCCCCTCATATTACGCCAGGGATGGGAGAGAGGGACTTTGAGTGGCAGCTACAGACCGAGACAAGAGTGGCAGCTACAGACCGAGACAATCATCACAACATGATTGTGATGATGAGAGGTCGGTTGTTTCATGTGGACGCAATTCTGCCTGTCTGCATCTCTGCTTGTCTGTCTGTCTTTCTGCCTGCCTGTGTGTCTTTCTGCCTGTCTGTGTGTCTGTCCATGTCTCTGCTCGCCTGCCTGTTAGCTTGTAAGTCTGTCTATCTGTCTATCTGTCTGTCTATCTGTCTGTCTGTCTGTCTGTCTGTCTGTCTGTCTGTCTGTCTGTCTGTCTGTCTGTCTGTCTGTCTGTCTGTCTGTCTGTCTGTCTGTCTGTCTGTCTGTCTGTCTGTCTGTCTGTCTGTCTGTCTGTCTGTCTGTCTGTCTGTCTGCCTGTCAGCCAGCATGTCTGTCCTTGCTTCTGCCAGCCTATTTGCACCATGCTGTCTGACTGTTGATGGCAGGGCACTCTTTGATCTGAAAAGCCCTTGTATTAGTTTATACTCTCACACAAACCCAGCCTCCACTGCCCTGAGTGATACTTTATAATTAAATCAATTAACCACAATCAATGGGGGAAGAGGGGAGCGAACGCAAAGCCTGTGCTATTTATGGCTTGTTTACACACATGATGACAACAATTATGTAAGGTTACTCTACTCAATAGTCATCTGCAGAGGTTCACATTCATGCATATTTGCTGTTAATTACCAAGGCTTAGATTGTAAATACAGCTATGGTCCTGTGAACCACGACCGGTATGCCATTGTATTTGTGCAGTGATGGATGAAAAGGTTAACACACACTTCACTACTACTGTATTGATTAGATATTAGTCTATCATTAGTCGTTTTTACAGTGTTGTTACTGGTTCTGATACTGTTTTTTTCAGATTATGTAAAAAAAAAAAAAAAAATCATTGTTGAACTTTTAATGTATACCTTGTGTAGGTAGTGATATTCCAGAGTTATTTACTCTTTAACAAAGAGTCTAAAATAAGGAGTTAAGCTGCCTGCCAAGACTTCTTGAGTTGCCTTTAAAGAGACACTGTCAAAGGCAAGCTGTGCCGTCCAACCATGCGAACAATGCATTAAACTTTAACTGTTGGGGGTTCCTAAATAATTTAGTGATTTGTTCATGAATTATAAACAAGCTAGAGGGCATCTCTGGACTGATTTGTCATTGTGATAACATGCAACAGTAGACAAGGCAAAGGATGCTTTTCAGTGACAGTATTTACCTGAATGTAAATATGTTAGACCAGAGCCGTGTTAGACCAAATCTACGTACTGGTACACATATAAAGTAACCTGAATCTTGGTTCTGGACTATACTTCCACAAAGGTAATTTCTGCTTGGTTAGGAACCTAACCCCAGGCTGAGATAGTAGTTACATGCAAAGCACACACACACACACTCACACACACACACACACACATGCCTAAACTACGCAATTCATTCATTCAAGACACGTTATAGACAACCACAACATGTAAAATATGAGAATAATCGAATTTATAAACCAGAGGACCACATATCATCAAACTGCTTAGTTGCTCAGTTAACACTCATTTAAATAGAATCGTTTAGAACTAACCTCAAATGAACTGCTTTCCATGAATTGCTTCATCACCTCATCTAACACACGCAGTATGTTGTCGGTTACACGGTTCCAACAGTATGCCTCTCATGGGGCCATGGGTTATCCACACACTAGCATGACACTTCTGTTAAATGATTAAGATCCACAAAGTGTTACGGGTATCAAATGATATAAGCATCTTCATTTTGCATTGACATAGAAGTAGACTTCAGACAGTCATCACGTGGAGAGGGAATGGGCGGCCCTGCGTGCAGCAGCTGGAGACCAGGCTATGACTTCTCCATGACTGGGGAGCACCTTGACATGCACCGTGTGTGAACTACCAGGTAGCACTAACACCAGGAGCCAGTGAGAATGGGGTGTTCATCCAATCGTTCCCTCAAGGCTCTTGAACGCTGTTCTCTCCCCTCTCTAGAAGGCCAGTGTGTGTTTCCTACTGCGACATGCAACAGCCAAGTGCCACAATACATTACTGTCAACCACACAAGCTAGCTCCTGCCTTCCCCCTCGAAACATGCCTGCTACTGTACTCATCAACAAACCAACCAGACAGAAGAAAAAAACTGGAAATAAACGTGGTGGGGTGTCATCTGTTGTGTGGAGCAGCCCGAGGAGCACGGGGGAGCATGGGTTGTCAGTAGGAAGTTCTCCTTTGACAGGGACCTTAAACCAGGGCCTCATGACCAGCCTGCTGGGAGGACTGCAGTCCCCTTGTGGCGTGGGTTTCCTGGCTAGACAGAGAAGGACGTGGCGTGGGAAAAGTCCTCTCAAAGACAGAGAGAGCTGCTCCCTCGTTACAGGCACCGAAGCAGACTCAAGGCACACAATGACAGGACTTTTATGTGGCTCCATTGACTGTCCAATGGCATAAACAGGAAATTCAAATCCTGTTAAAGGCTGATGTGACTGGAGCCAGATGGGCTGAGGTGGCTGTTTTCCCCATGGAACAGCTCTCCTCCCTCAGAGAGACCGGGAGAAAAGACACCACGATTCAAAGCAGCAAATAAACACCTGATGCATTACCCCCTTCGATACCGAGTTAGCCTTCATGTCAGAGAAGATATTGACCCATACTGGGTATGACAGGATTGTGTTAGCCTGTGATTGCGGTCTCTAAACTGAGCCGTAAGTAAGAGTTGGAGAAGGCAGTTAAAAGCAATTAAATTGTTTTAGCTAGAAAACACTGCCTCACACAGTTCCTAAAAATAGCCCTGGTGTGACGTCATCACTACTACGCAAGCCCTATCCACCTATCTCTGTGTCTCCGTAGGTATATGGAGAGAAAGAACTCCCTGTGGAAGCTATTTGCCTCCTCCGAGGACAGTTTTCTGTATCATATTTGATATCAAATGCATATTTTGTACAGTTTGAAGTGTTCTTGCTGCCTCAGGCTCACTTGCGTACGGTTTCTGAGATGACTTGTTTGACCGGATAACGGATACGGGATTAGAGAACCACTGTGTGACATTCCTGCATCTGGAAGGAAAGTATTAAACACTTTTTCACACACCATCACTCAAACACTTTGGAATATGTTCATCGGCGGTTTCCCTCCAACTGAGTATTGACACTTCTCAACACAAAATAAGGTCCCCCTGCACCCCAGACAAGAAACATTTAGAAAGGTACTCACTAGTGCCAGCGTCTCTGAGCCATGGTGGAGCAGGGGGCTCTTCAGTTGACAGTCAGAGGAAAAGAGGCAGAGCAGAGGAGCGAAGCACTCAGTCTAACACGCAGTCAAACTCTCTCTGTCACTCTCACACACCCTCGCTCGCCCACTGGCTTGACACGCTCGTTCAGCCTTGGTCACCGAGGGGCGGCAGGCAAACAGCAGCCTGTGATGTCACCAGCATCGTCACACATCTCATTAGCTGGAGCCAAGTGGAAAAGAAGCTTGTACAGTGAGCCTGCTCACCCTTCAACGCACCGGGCTGTTTTGAATAGACCAACTGTCTTCTTCAAGACATGCCTGCCTGTCCAAATTTGTGTTTGTGCATGTGTGTGTGTTTGTGTGTGTGTGTGTTTGTGTGTACGTATATACACAATCAGGGACATGCTGAGGGAGTTGGCCATGCCATGCTAGGGATTATCTGTCAGTCCCGAGAGCTGTGCTCCGCACCTCTAATCTGTTCGCAGTAGTATGTTCTTTAAGAGCTCGGAGGGGATTGGTCTGTTGGTAGCTATGGTAACAGCGGTCTGTGTGGCCGGCAGGTCCGAGACTCCTCCAAGGGCTTCTGGGAGATCACATCCCTCCTGCTCCTCACAGCCTGCTGGGATGAGCCCTGCACTGCAAATAGACTCAATTGTGCAAATAAATGGGCAGGTATGAAACTGAATTAAATTGGGATCGTAGCTGGCAGCGACCGCCTGACTCCAATGAGCCATTCTGGCAAACACTCTAATAGGGTTTTAGTAAGCAGATGTAAAATTAATTAAGGGATTGGTCAGAGAGGCAGTGGCAACTGAAGCTCTCGAATTTTCCAGTAGTCTAGGGGGGCAGCTACAGAGTCTGCTAGCAGACTTACTTTAGGAGTTTGTCAGTCATAGAAGACAGATATAGGTAGCAGCGGTCACTTACAAACAGGATAATTGAGGGTAACAGGAAGTTACCACTCAGGAACATGGTTGCCCTGGCTACATCGTTTAACCCAGTAGGATGGGCATCCTCTTTTCTGTTAGGATCCACGGAAAACAATGGGCTTCCTCTAGCCGACATGACGTGGATACACAGGTTTGAGAGCCATGTCTTCAACTGACAGAATTACAAGACCAAATCCATTATAGGCTGCTTCAGGATGTACTGTATATTTCCACAAGTAAGAAGGGTTTTGGACCCTGCTTTGTGGAATGGGTATATTAAGGTGAGGCTTTAAAATAATACCGTAGCACAACAGCTCCACACTCACTCAGTGACTCCAAGGCAATGTCATGCATGTGCACACACCTCCCAAACATAGCGACAGGTGAAGACACTACAATAGTGACAGATACAAGCGTAGGCTGTCTGTCTGTCTATGGGGACTTCAACATTCAGCAGAGGTCTCTTCAACGTTCAAACACCGTGAGCCCTGGGCCCCCTCCACTCACAGTGTACAGGAACAGAGCAGAGCCAGAAGGAAGATGTTAGTCTGCTCAGGGCCTCAGAGACCCAGGGAGACACGGTGGAGGCATGCTTGTCATTTTGATGACTTAGTTCTGAATCACTCTTCCCATCCATCCATAACATAGGTTTGATTCATTTCCCTGCCAGAGGAAGTCTCAAGGGAACCTATCGCACACGCACACAAACACACACGGGAGGGGGGGGTGTAACACTGCCAATCATGCTGTACCTAAGTCTCCATTTCATTGCAGGTAAGAGGAAGACCCTTCAGGGCTTTACCCTGGATTGAGCTGTGCTCGTGTGAGCTGGTGCATGCAGTACATGTTGGCGGCCTCTTCTAGGATGGGGGTTTCTGTACACTCCTAATCCCCAGGCTGAGGAAGTCCAACAGCACGTTTCATAACCAGCTTAGCGAGCGCTGCGTATTGGAGTACAGACACTTGCAATATGGTGGAGAGCATGGTGATTACACTTCATTGGAAAGGTTATTTCCAGTTAGTTGTTGTGATATGATTATACTTTTTCACAGCCTTGCAAACAAACTTTCACAGCATGACAGGTAGCCGTGTAAAAACCAAAACCAAATAGGAAGTGGTTTATAAAGTTCATGATAAAGATGACGATGAAGTTTATGCTAGTAAATTGAGGACAGGACTACTGATGCAGTGCTTTGCAAACCAACAAGAGAACACGTGTCTCGACTTTAAATTTCGAGCAGGTCATCACAGGTGGCACAGCACAATGCTTGGTCTGGCATTACATCCAGCCAGCAGAGATGCCGAGCTCAGCATTTGGCCATTAGGATGCATGTCTCACTTCTCCACTATATCTGTTTCCAACACGAGCGCTTTCCACAGGATCAGGGCTACTGTGGGTATGAATAATGGGCTGGCATTAGATAGAGAGGGAGACAGAGACAGAGAGGAAGAGACAGAGAGAGAGAGACAGCAAGGGAAAGAGAGAGAGAGAGAGAGAGAGAGAGAGAGAGAGAGAGAGAGAGAGAGAGAGAGAGAGAGAGAGAGAGAGGGAGAGTGTGAGAGGATAGATAAAGATACAGCAGGCAATGGTAAAGCACTTGGGTTGGTGTCTCTAGTTTGCTGCTGTACAATTGTTTAATTTTTGGGACCCTAAACCTAAAATGTTGTCCTTCAGTCTTGATGGTCACTGTCTCCCCCATCTGGCTGCCACCTCATGTGGTCTTCAATCTGGACAGACCTGTTCAGTGTGCTTGTCAAAGATCCACCAGGGACAATGTGAAAGGATGTGTTGTTTCCACAAAGCCTGACAGTCAAGCTATGGGTTACCAAAAGTACATCAGCAGACTGATTGTTGTCTTATTTCGAAGGGGGAAAAGACATATGCTTTCCAAACAACACTGAAGAAAGGCTTTGAATACATTTGTAATGTGCATAGAAATGGCCTGGTGAGATATGGTGATCTGCTGCTGTCAGTTCCTCTGAGGATGTGAGAACAGACGAGAGGAAGCTGGTGATGGCCAGGAAATAGTAGAGATCAGAAATATCACCAGCAGAGGGCAGTGTCCTTGCATTAAACACACCACGTGTCCCAAAGGAAAACCCTTGTTGAGAAAAGGCTCAAATAAATATCCGCGAATGTGAATCACATTTCTATCTTATCAGATTGTGTAGATTGTGAAGGGTGCAAAGCATGTACAAACGTAATTCCAACCTGTTACACAGAGACAATGTAATCAACAAATTCCTCAGTGGATCATGCTATAGAAGCACTCTCAAAACATCCTCTAAAAGCAATGGTTTACGACAGAGCCACAACACATGATGATAGATTGTATCCAATGATTTCCAATTGGTTGACCATTGCTCATGGCAGTAGCAATACTGTGCTGTCAACCGGCAGCATCAGATCTATAGTCAGGAGGTTGGGTATGTTTCAAGGGCTCTGCTTCAGAAGCTCTTCTTCCTCCCTGACAGGACTGGAGTGTGCTGCCGTCACAGCCCCTATGTACAACACTGTCACCACATCCCATTAATGCCATGTCACAGCCAGACAACAATGTAATGATGATTACAATGATTCTAATCGAAATTGCAAACGGCTCCATTATCATTAGAGTTAATTATAGTTATCTCCATTCCACCGCAGTCAAAATGTGACAGGAAGCTGTCACCACTAAATGAACAAAGAAAGAGCAATAACCTAGGTCAACCATAAATCCCACTGTTCCTTCTGACTGGAAATAACCACATCTCTGAAAGGCCTCGTAGTTATGGAGATGTAGATGGTCAGTGATGTTACATGGAACATGCTCGGAACAGGACAGCTGTCTGATGTGTATAGGTATAAGCCGAGAGGACTGTGTGGCTTGGAATTGAATAACAATTGAACAATTCTTGAGGTCAACAGCACGAACAAGTTAATCTAGACGGGACCTAATCCAATTTGGCCTTGGCTCCTCTGGCAGGCGTGCGGCCTTGCCCGAGAAGGGAATCATCATCGCTCACTCGCTAACACAAGCTGCCCATCAATCTGGGCTGAGGCTGTGTGTGGCTCTCCTCCCACCATCCCTCAGCCCCCAGCGGACGCGCTCACAGCCTTCTACGGAGCGTGTGCAGACAGGACAGGAAACAGGGAGAACAAAGGCCTTTGTAGATTCCAGTTCCTCAGCCATGGACCCTGGCGGAGATGACCTCACTCATCAACAGCCTGGTGAACACTGGGGCCAGGGGCACAGTAAACAAGATGTGACACTAGAATATGCTATAAATACCAAGATGCCCTCAGCTCACAGTGGTGGTCTGTTCCACTCTACTACTTATTGCCATGGGCCTCCCACACAAACACACACACACACAAAGGCAGACTGGGTGTGGGCTGTTGAGACAAACACTGACAGCTGCAGTAACAAATGGACACACTCACGTACCTTGACTCACATATAGAATGAGATGGCCATAGCCTGGAGTCAAATACACGATGAATCACACATTCTATCTCACATGTACGTGAAACTCATTGCAGTTTGAAGTACAATTTGTCCCAACTCAAAAATACACAGTACAATAGGTCCATCAGTAAACCACATAGTTGAGATGGTATTCCATCTCCTCATTCCTGCAAGCTTAATCAACTTAAAAAAATATTATACACCAGGGTTTGTGTACAGGAATAAGGAAAGGAATTTCCACTTGGAATTTTCCAGCATTCATTAAGATACCTTAATAAATAAGTATTCACCCATGTTCTAGGTATGTGACTGAACATGCTACATACCAGACTGGTTGCCTTGGAAACAGGACTTTAACTTCACGTGGCGAGGACAAACAGGTGTGACGAGTCATCTGTCATAGTAGCCAGATTGGATATATGGACATATTATCCAAGACTCTCATGCAGTAGAGAGTGTGGTTAGTGATCAGAAGATTTTTTTAGGTGATGCTCACCCACATTTTTGGGGAATGACATGGATAGAGTCACACACACACACACACACACACACACACACACACACACAGAGAGCTCCCCATCCCCCCACATGGGTCAAACATGCTGCTTCCTCTCTTGTCTGGGTCTATGGAGCAGGCAAGTGTGTGTGTGCGCTGCACTGACGCTCCTGCCTGTCAGGGTGGTTGTGATGTTCCTCCTGAGCAGCCCTCTCTCTCCCCCTCTCTCTCCCCCTCTCTCTCCCCCTCTCTCTCCCCTGGCACCTCTGTGCCGTACTGCACTGCATGCTGACGGCTGCATGCACACCTCTGAAGGCTGTGTCCCGTGGGCTGCGCCGAACGCTTCCTACGGCAACCCGTCAAAAATATCTTTAAAGGAACTCATAATTCTGTATACTATTTGATGGAAAAGGTCGACCCAAGCCAGGCGCATCCCAACCACACGCAAAATTCACTTGCCGCGTCTCTGAATTTTGAAAGTGACCTTTAAATTCATGCACTTGGGGACACACAGAAAATAATGAGGCCTGCCATTTTTACACCCCCCTGCTCCTCTGTTCTGATATAAACGATGCCCCTGTTGATCTGGTTGCATTTGTTAAAAGGTTCTCAAATGGATCCCAAAAATACTGTCGCGGCAAATCATTTCATTTACCGTAAAGTCTGTCATGCCTTCTGTGAACCAGTCTGTCCTGTCATTGAAATGAATGTGGTCTAGTCAGTGATTGGTAGAGGCTGACGAAGCCACATGACGGGAACAAATCATCAACAAAGTAAGAGGAAGTAAACTGGGCCAGAGTAAGCAGGGGAGGAAGTTCAGAGAATGAATACAAGACTCACAGAACGGAGAGAAGGACCTGGCCAACAGAAACATTTGTAATGTGTGTAGTGTATGTGTGTGTGAATGTATATGTGTATGTATATGTGTGTGTGTGTGGCTGGAGCTGGAATGCAGGGCCCGACTTGGTCTACTGTGTGTGGTGGGTTTAGACGAGCATCAGTCAGTACCTCTGTTTCTGCCAGGCTGTCTGGCTCGTGACAGCTGTGGGTGATGTGGAGCTGCACTCGAAATATAAAACAACATTATCCACTTAATAAATTCAAATATACACATTGTGTATGTGTTGGATGCGACTCACATCCTATATAAAACACATATTAAGATATACTGTATCAACGCACTATTTTATTGATACATTTATAAAAGCCTCTATTTCTGCTGAACTTTAATTACACAGCTGCATCCACAAGCACTAAAACCACTCCAAGATGTCTCCGCAGTAACCATGGCTACACAACTGATCAAATATCCCAAAAGGGCAGTGTCGGCGTCACGTGTCTGCTGATCCTCAGGAGCACTTTGGGCCTAAAACTGCGCTACCTTGCGCTCCTCAGACCTTTTACCACACACAGTCAACAACACACCTACTCATGAGATGTTATTGAATACAATGAACTGAATACAGTGACATATACTGACGATAAAGTACATTCTCTCAACTAGACCCTATATGGTGAGATCAAGAGAAGCTCTCTTGTAACCTGGAAACACAGCCCTGCCTCTGGTAGACAATTAGGAAGGTGTTTGAGCTGCTGAATCCCAGGTGCCTGTATGGATCAGCATGGATCCTGAATGAATACATGCAGAGCCACCAATCCACTCACAGCGTTGCCCTCATGCCAATGCTTGATTATCTTTTCCTGCTTGGTCAACAGCAATCACAGCATGGGGAAAATGATGAGAAAGAGCACCTCTATTATGAGGCTCTCTGAAAGAGTGGCTGTAACTAGCACAATGCAACAAGCTGGTCGCCATTAGCTAATTGCAAGCCCTGATTGGAAGCTAGCAAGGACTAACCTCCACAACCATACAGGGAAGGTGAAATCAATAAGGTTGTTTACTGACTTGTTATTGAAAATATACTGTAGGCTACATTTTACTGCAAAGCAATGAGATCTTTTCCGATTTGTGCCGTTTCCTTCTCTGTGTCTGTCTGTCTGTCTCTGTCTGTCTCTGTCTGTCTCTGTCTGTCTGTCTGTCTCTGTCTGTCTGTCTGTCTGTCTGTCTCTGTGTCTGTCTCTGTGTCTGTCTCTGTCTGTCTGTCTCTGTCTGTCTGTCTGTCTCTGTGTCTGTCTCTGTGTCTGTGTCTGTCTGTCTCTTTCTCGTCTCCCTCCGGCTCAAGACTCTCCTCCCCTCTGAGCCTGCTCAGCCCAGCTTTTGAGGAGCGGGGTGCTGATTGGCAAACGAGTCGCAACAGTGGGGAGCGGGAATCAGGTTCAAGTGGCCATCCCCAACCTGGTCGTAAGGCGGTTTGGTCCACGTTCCCTGGTACTGGAGGGCTGCAAGCCCCTGAATCGCTGGGGATGCCACAGTGAGTGGGAAGGAGGGAGTGGCTTTATGCTTAAGCACTTGAGGGAAGAGTTATCAATCTATCAATTCCAGTGCTGCACGCCTTGTCACCCCTCCCCCTCCTCTCTTGGTGCAGCAAGACATGCTTCCTGCACACCTCTTTGAGGAGGAGGCGTCCCAGTAAGAGGCTTTTAAAGTTTCTTAAATGTCTTGTGTGAATGCGAGCATAGATGACTGGTTAAAAACATCGGAGCAAAAACAACAAAACATGTATTCAATATGTAAAGCATGAGCAGCAGCTTAACACCAATTATGAAAATATCAGCCCACAGGCAAAACAGCACACGTCTTCCTTCTGAGTTCCCCTCAAAAGACCCACACACGCTTTGTTGAAGAAATAACTGTGAGTCTTAAATAATCAGAAGAAGCTAAGGGCTCACCAACTGTATTCTGAATGACGCAATTAAAATCATATAACGTGATAATCACTTTAGCAATTCCCACTACAGCAGAGTAGGGCTTACAACACAACAGCAGGAAACCAAAATAGTGGGTGATAGGGATGACTAATGCAGGGTTTCCTGCAGAAAATGTGTTAGTTAAGGTGGTAGGGTGGGATAGGGGGGGGACTAGTTTGTGCGATAGATTAATGCGTTCTGGGGGGGGGGGGGGGGGGGGGCTAGTTTGTGCGATAGACTAATGCGTTCTGGGGGGGGGGGGCTAGTTTGTGCGATAGACTAATGCGTTCTGGGGGGGGGGGGGGGCTAGTTTGTACGATAGACTAATGCGGAGAAGGGAGACTGGCGTTAGTCAAGGTTTGGAATGAAAGGGACAAAATCAGGACAGAGCAACACATATCGCTATTGTAAAAAAAACACAACGACGACGACGTCGTTAAGGCGGCAGGCATGTGTTGCTTAGGCGGCCGCCTTAGCCGCACAGTGCTGCGGGAAACCCTGATAATGTCAGCCTCATGCGATACACACACTCTCAATGGCACCCGCTGGGAAGAACGTGACAGGGTGGTGTCTTGACAGTATATCCCCCTGGGCGGTAGGCTACTGCTGACGCTCCAAGAGAAACAGGCCCTGGCTGGCTGGCTTATGACTGGCTGGCTCATGGCTGACTGGCTGGCTGGCTCATGGCTGGCTGGCTGGCTGGCTCATGGCTGGCTGGCTGGCTCATGGCTGGCTGGCTGGCTGGCTGGCTGGCTCATGGCCAGTCATAGGGGGAATCTATGTGACTGTCCCTCCCCAGGCTGCGGTGCATAAACAGAGGGTAGTCTAGATGTGCTAGCTGCTTCCCAATCAAATGCCAGCTGTCTTCTCTCCTCCATCAGCCCCTCCTGCCCAAGCCCCCAGCAGTAAGCTCCCCCAGCCTCCTCTCTCCCTGGCACACCAAGGTGGCCGCCCTCATGGAGTAGCCTGGGTTATCCAGCTAGGTGGTCCATTCCACAAAGAGGGGAGCGTGAGGGGAGGGTGTAAAGAGGAGATGAGAGCTGTAAAAGTAAGTAATACATTTGCAATTGTCCAACACAACCAGTAACTCCCTGGCCTATCCACTGTAACAGGGTTCATTTTAATGGGGCCAAGAGGGACGAGGTTACATTGGCTACAGGCAAATTAATTCCTCCATCATCTTATGTAGGGTTACACAGTTGACAAGAGAGTCATAAAGGTAGGAGAGATAATTACAGCTAAGGAGCTGCTGCCAAATCCCTCTTTTTAAACTTTAGCCTTTGATGAGATGGACCACATTAGAGGAAGTAGTGTGCTCTGTCGGCTTTGAATGGACCCGTGGGGGAAGGGGGGGTTACTCTAAGGTAGACACGTAGAAACCAGAAGAGGTAAAACAACTTTTCAACGGACTTTCAAAACGGAGGACAGAAGTGAACAAAGCAAATCAGTCTTGTGAAAAGGTCATTTCACAGAGACCTGGGCTAGTGTCAGATTTGAAATTCTTGTTCTGAGGAAAGAACGACTGTTTTACTTTAATCCACAATGTGCTGTGATGTGTTAAATTGCTGCGGTGTCAGAAAATAACAGCCCTTCACACAATAACACACACCCTTGTCATTAGGGCAGTCACATGCTTGGCCCAGTATTTCCTGCAGCGGGAGGTGGAGAGTCATGGCACTCAAGCTGTTTCTGTGGTAATATCTCACAATTTCCCTCTTCTGATGAACAACATCCCCATAATTACATTAGTCATGGAGCATTGACAGCAGCAACAACACAACTGTCAGCCAGTCAATTTCTTCTTTTTTTTTTTAACAATGCAGTGTCATGTCAGGTATGGAGTGAGGAGGGAGGTGAAACAAAAGCACTGGGATGAGAGACTGATCAACTACAGAAAGGGTCTGGCAGAGAGGGTCCTGGTGTCACTTCTAACCTTGCTCTCTGCAGCAGGCACAGGGGGCTAACAGGTGGTGGTGTCTGACCCAGTGTCCCTCCCACTGCACTCGTGGACAGCCCCGTTAGCGTCCTATCATTGGAGTTAGCCTTTGATAAGCTAATGAAGATATCCAGTGTGATTTACCTCCTGTCTGTTGTTGTCTCGCCTGTCTCCCACAGCTTGCAGGGCCTGACATGAGAAAATTGTGCGCACAAACAAAGTCTAGACCCGCCAACAACACCAGCTGCCTAGCCAGGGATCTGTGATTTCAGAAAAGCACCAGAGGACGCAAGTCTGATTTAGACAAAGTCAGTCTGGTTCAGAACTTCCACTGTCTTGAGACCGGGCAATATACAGCTCTGCTCATTCATCCACACTGGATTGAAATGGTTCCCGAGTATGCCCTGCTTTGTGAGGGGAAACACACCTTGGGCTCATTAAACGAGGCCCAATGTGTTAATGACATAACACAGAGCGTCAACCGAGGGAGGGTCCCGAGCGGCAGTGTTCCCATCCCTCTGTCTTCTGAATGCAGGCGAGGCCCTCTCATCAGCCTACAAGATAGCTGATCTGATGGGGAGCCGCTTTGGTTGAAAAAGCCTGGGCCTCAGCTTACCGCTGTAATAGACGCCATGACACTGTGCCTTAAGCCCTGAACAATGATTAATGCATGGAGAAAATTGGCAATTTCTACCCCAGATATTAGAAGCCCTGGAAGAGTATAAGTCATCTCAGACAGGAGAAATCCAAATCTAAAAGCTTAAACTACAGAATCTCCAAGCCACTGAATATGCTGTGTTTGTTCATAGTTTTATTGTTCGATACATTTGATGAAATTCTCCAACTTGTTGATAGTTCTGCATTTGCAGTCAAGGGGTGAATAGAATATAAGTATAAAACCAACTGTACCCTTTGAGTTCCTATCTATACCTTCCAGAGTGGCAAGGAGCCAAGTCCACAATAACATTGGGCGAGGGGCATCCAGCAACTGTCTGGAATTAGTAATGTGACACAGTGTCCAGGGTCAAATGCACTGTCTTCTTTGTGAAGAGTGCTGATTAAGTTGAGGCAGTACTATAGATACTGTTGCCTTGGTTGAGGATGACATTGCACGGCTCTGATATTACACACACACAGTGTGAAATCACTTGGAACCCATGTAACCAATCAATAGCTGCTGTGCTTTTTAGTGTTCTTTCCAAAGCCATGCACAGCAGAGGCCTTTAAGACTGGGGAATACAGATGCATTGAAGTGCTCTAAAACCACCCAATTCTCCGATTCACTTAATTGATTTGCTAACCCCTGGCAAGCTAAGACCACGTCACAAAAGCCGGTGCATAAACCAGCAAGAGGCTCTTTTAGAGCACTGGGCCCATTGCTTAGGAACTAGAGTAGTGAATAGTGAGGACCCACAGCACTCAGAGAGTTGAGCCCCACTCCAAATCCCCCCTTCTCGTCAGTGAGAGCTTTATGGGCTGAGGAGCCATTAGCAGAGGCAGTAGTGAATCAGCAGAGAGGCCTGGCTGCATGTGGGGCAGGGCCATGGGCCCAGCATGGCCAGCCAGTCTTGATCTTTAGCCAACACCTCCCATGACAGCATGCCAGGGTTAAACAAATAGTAGCAGTAAAGGAAAACAGCACTTTTAATTTGTTCTCAACAATAGTATTCAGAGGCTCAATGTCAGCGCATTCACACACAGTGCTTTACAGCCCAGGAAGGGGAGAGCGAAGGTGGAACAAGAGGACGTGGTTCTACACCTCTACTGCTTCCATCCCATATCCATTGGCTCTGGGTGGAGGTTGCAGTGCTGTTGCCCATGGTGAATATTTGACACACTCATCGCCATTAAATAACAGCAGGTGCCCTGTGGAGATTCGAGTCAGAGTCCTTCTGACATTCTGTACATGGCTTGGCATCAAATAATACACAATGCTTGGAGGAAAATCCAATATGTTGTTCTGTTCCAAAAGCTCTGCTAAAAAAGAGTAAGTGAATACTCTGGGATTACATTTCAGCCTAACCCTCCCAGATGGCTCCTAATCTCAAATTACTGAAATGAATCCTGAAGGCAGCGAGCAGTGAGCCTGAACCTTTAGACCTTGCAGGGTGCAGAATCAGACATGACAAGATGTAGGCAATCTAACCTCTCACAGCATTAAACCGGAATAAATGACCAGAAATACATTCTCAAAAGACCAATAATGAATTCAGCAGCATTTGTCAGCAAACAGAAATGAATAGCTTTTGTAATAACCTTGCAACAAAAATATGCGTGCTAGCATTTTCCCTACTGTATTCAGACACATCACAGGGAATAGATTATCTTTCTGTCACAAAAAATGGACTAGACTAAAAATGTTTCCAATGAAACAGGACAATTACATCTGACAGCTCTGCAAATATTTGGGGAAAAACAAGCATTTTCACCATGCTTATTAGTTCAAGGGCAAATGCGAGGAGGGATATGGTTCAATGTCACCCTCAGCCAGTGGAACAACTCTGCATGCATCTTCTCATTTCTTCCTAAAGCCCTCAGAACGAACCGCACATAATCCCTGAGAGGTTCCGGGTAAAAACTTTCACAGTAGGCAAAACCTGAATTGATATGCTAGTGTACATCAGAGTATGTCAAATGAGTCCAGGTGAAAAGGAATACCTGAACCATGAGGCCTAACTCAAAAAAGATTATCAGAATGATTAAGTGAAGAGGATTTCTTATTCAGTGCCAGTGCAGACTAGGATGAGAGTAATGATCCAAATGTTGACCTTATTCATATAAGGAGGGGTTATCTCAACAGAAAAACTAATTGTCTACAACTTTTCTATCATCAATCACTCTCAAAGTCAGACATTATTACTCATACAGTGACATTAGCTTAGTGTATGGCTAATTGGGAATGGTTTTCAATGAATAGTTCTAACCCAGACTACTTGATTTTAGAATGATTTTGTAGATCAGAGAAGCGACAAAGCAAGAGGCATTTTACTGGTCATACGTGTTATTGAGCGGTGATGATTGAATGAAAATAAAGTCAGATTTAAAGAGAAAGTATCCCTGGCTATAGACTATCACATTCCATAGGATTTCTGTAGAAAAGTCACTTTGTTTATTAAATTGAAAATGACTTGCCATTTGTCTCGAGTCACCAGATACCAGAACCACAACAACATTGTTACAGAGTAGCTGTTAAAGCACCAACTGAGAGAAAACCTCCTCAAGTCAACAACAACAGTATGATTACCAGAAAACAAACAGTGACAGACTTGCTTAGTGGTGCAGCCCTGTGTCTTCCCCCTCTGCCTGGGTTCTGGCCAGTGACTGTGGGCGCCGCACACACAGCAACACTAGGAAAAGCTCCTTTCAGTGATGTCGGTTTGCGTGGTGCACACAGACTCACACCTTCTCCAAGCCAGTGGAAAGTTCATTAACTACCTTTTGGAGGCGGCTGGTTTGTGACAGCCTGGGCACTGGCTACGTCCTATTACCTAGTCTTTAACAGTGATGAATTAGTGCTCCCTTCCCAGCGCCTTCTTCTCATCATAGCAAGCCGAGCCTAGGGGTAGGGGCTTGTCTCCCTGGTCCCCCAGCCTCGTACATCACCTACCCCAGACAAATGCCAAATGCATAGATTTACGCCAAGGGAAATGAACAGACAGGAACACAATAATTTTGATAATACAAACAACCTCATTAGTGGGAATCAAGAATCAGTTTCTCATTTAAAACACATACACTCCTCTTGAGACAAGAGGATGATAATGTTGCAAAATGCTTTATGTCCCACACTGTATTATTCTCCACACTCCAGCTGAATATTTCCTACATGTGGTCGAAATGAAGATCAAAACAGCTCAAAAGGTTCAAGTAGACCTAAACCTCTCCCTGTCATCAAATTGGATAACGGTGGCTCCTTAAACTGAAGCTGTGCTATGTGCACAGCCGGGTGCTGAGGTCCCAGGTCTTCAGAGATTGGCCCATTCCAGTGGGTGTCCTTGACCAGCATTCAGCTAAGCGTGGAGCAGGGCCTTGACAGGACTCCCACCTCACCATCAAGGTCTTGACAGAAGAGGGCCTGGGGGCCACGCTCCACCTCCCTTTGCCCAGCCCCACAGCACTACTTTCTGGACAGACAGAGCCACACTTTTAAAAGTGGACTTAGTGCTTAGACCAGTGGCATTGGACAGTTGAAGACATAATGGCTGTCTGTAGGGCTGGGCGGTATGACGGTATATACCGTGCAACGGTAGAAATGTGTCTACCGGGAGAGATTTGGCTATACCGTTTCAACCGCGGTATACTTTTATACTATATTTTTGTATTACACGTGTCAATTAAATGTCTGGTTGTTGTATTGTATATAAGCCATCATATAAATCACATTCTTGCGATATTTAGAATTGTAGTTTAACTTTTATTTGATTTGCTATTTTCGTTTGACCTGAAGCACATTTGCTTTGGTCTGAAGGAATTTTCGATGTGGAGTGTATTTTGTCTAAGCGGACCACATTCATGCCGATGTTAATTATATATTTGATGACCCATTCTGCAGGTAACCAATTCGATTTGTTGTTCAAGATTTATGTCTCATGCTGTAAAATTATTGTTGTAAAATTACACTGGTGGCGTTGCTAGCATTCTTGATCTAGGATGACTGGTGAAGGCTAACTACTTACTAACTGAGAGTGAGGTCATGCCGGGAAACATCAAACTGAGGCTTTAACGTATCGACCGAGCATTAACGAGGTTGATACGCCGAAACCAAAGTTATATGGATAGTAAAACTCTTCTTCTTCGCTTTCGATCATTTTTCGTCGGAGGGCATTACGGATCCGTATTGAGCTGTCTGTAGGTAACCACGCGGATGGCATGACTGCGCATCAGCCAATCGGAACGCTACTCGTAACTTTTTTGAGTCATTTGTTTTTAACTGAAGTGTTGTCCCATGTGAGGCAGTTGATTTCATTTGTAATGAATAATCGAGTGTGATGATGAAGTACGGTATGGTTATTTTGTACCATTTCTTCATAGAATTTACAGAACAATTACTATACCGTGATATATACCGTAACCGTGATATATATTTACTCATACCGTGATAGAAGATTTCGGCCATATCGCCCACCCCTAGCTGTCTGTATGCAATGTAAAGCATATAGCACAGGGTTCACACATTTCTTGAGTTTCAGTACTATATACGGTATGCGCTCTGTCAGAACAGCTATTCAGTTTGTCAAGATGTTACAAAACCTGAGAAGGAAGAAAATGCTGCAATTCAGGTGCAATAGAACATCATTTTTGTTTTCTTTTCAATGAGAAACAACACAATGATTTCCTAAGGGAGGGAATGTGAGCCACCGTGGCCTCATCATAAGCATCCATTTTACAGTATCAAAACAAATAAATACCAGCAATAACAGGTTTCTGACTCAGTGAATGCCCTCCAGCATATCAGCTGCAATAATATGTTTTCTACTCAGAGAAAGAAGAGCTGCTGCAAGACTGAAGCAGGAACAGAATGGAAACATAAGCTGCTGACAAGTTCAATGATGTAGGGCTGAGATTGAGAAGATGGATATATCCGTAAGCCAGTAGACATCAAAGCCTCAAAGTAAATGCACAGTCATCTGAGTGGCTGGTGTGGGGCTAACTTTCCCTCTACCCTGCCTGCATACTGATCATGAAAACGGCCACTCTTATACTACTTCAGAAGCAGCGTTGCTCAGACATCTGTCAGGAGGGCTGTGGGCTGAGGTCGAGGACGAGGATGAGGACGAGGATGAGGACGAGGAGGCACATGCACGCTGCTGGCTACCTGGCAGAGGCACGAGCACCCACTAGCACTTCCTCGGAGACTGTCTGCTGCCTTGATCAGAACCCATCTTTTGCTGAAATGTTTCAGCTTGCATTTTCATCCAGTAACTAAAGTGGTTAAAGCTACTGTAATCTGAGCCCCAGTGACAGAACAGTAAGGGTAGACAAATGATGTGTGACAGCCGGGCCACCCTGAGGGTTGTGTGTCTTGCCACGACCTGCACTGACACCCCTCTCCATCGACACATCTGCACTACGCTCCAAAGAAATCGATAGCATGTAAATGGAGCTCATTTCACATGTCTACTATCTCTCATGAATATGACGCGTTCCGTGATACGTTGATACGAAATATTGGATATTTAAAACATGCCACCTTCCCGGCCTCCCAGGGGTAAACCTTAATTACCATCCACCTCCAGTCTCCAGTCAGGTCCTCCTCAGGCTGGTCCCTGGTGGGCTCATGCAGTCCCCCAAGCACCTTCCAAGGCCCAACTCCATTGACAGACAATCCCTAATTTGTGCTTGTTGTCAAAACCATGGCTGTTCTTTGGTCAATACCTGCTAATAGATTGGAACAGCTCCAGACAACACTGTAATCACAAGTGTTTAACCGCACTGCTTTGTACTTTCATCTTCTCTGAAACTAATTAGAATCAACAAACATGGCTGACAACACAACTCATTAAGGAGTTTAACAATCAGCAGCCTCCCCAGGCGATGGCCCAAGTTTTCCTGAGTTTGTTCGCTGCAGAACTGCTCGTAGGCTCTCCGATCATCAGCTCAGTGGAAGCTGGATGCAGGAAGAGCAGCATCAAGAAAACCCTTTGAAATTCCCATCCAGCTTTTGAAGCCTCCGTCCCAGTGCTGCGCCTTGCTGCACGTTTTCATCTCCCCCATTTCTCCTCATTTGCTGCGGAGCTCTTAGGGCATAGCCAAGCAGCTGTAATGAATTCAAACGTACTGTAAAACTGCCTGTCTGCCAGCCTCTTTGCCTGGCTGCCTACAGTACTTCCTGCCTTCCTCCTGGTCTGCATGCCTGACTGTCACAAAGCAGACCTCAGTGCCAGTGATAAGACACAAGGCAGGCTGGCAACAATGGTGACAACTAGGGAGCATGAACAAGCCAATATAGTACAATAGCATCCAAAGCTTTCAACACCTCGCACATAATTCAATTGCGTCTCTGGAAGTTTGGCTGTAAACTAATCATGTTAGAAAGTAGGCACACAGACACAGCCGCCCATTCAAGATGAGCTTTGCCAGGTCCACAAAGAGATAAAAATCGACCTTGATAAACTACTGTGACTACAGAATATGACACTGAGCATAGATGGGGGATGCCAGGGGTCTTATATGCCCAGTAAAGCTCAGGCAGGGTAGACTTCCTCCCTTACTGTGCCACTTCTTCACAGCTTGGCTGCTGCCTGGGTTTGTTCATTTTCTGTTTGAGTGGATTTGGAGCCTGAGCGAGCCTCCCACAGCGCCAGTCTCAGCAGGTACTGTACAGGAGATACATCTCCGACGTGTTGCCCCCAACAACAGGAAACCTTTACTGCTTGCACATAAGATGAATGTACCGTAGAAATAATTGTACCATTCCAATAACATGGAGGTCTGAAAGTGATGTCGAGACAGTATAGCAGATGTGAAAGACAAACCAGCAGAACTATCCCAGAAAGACTGTGAGGCCACAATCGGTATAAATAGCATATTAAGGGTGTGTTTCTCATTAAAAACTTGAATTTACCCAAAGGATGCAGACTTCCACTGGCGAGAGGGGTGACTTCGTCTACACGGAGGGGCAATAAGGCTTACTGGGCTCTCTGTGACATCTATAGGCAAGGAAGCATGTCGCCTGTTAAATAAGCAGAAGGGACAGTTAACTGATATTCTGTTGAATTCACAAAGACAATTAATCAATTCAAAAATACATAAGAAAACACAGTTAAAAACAAATCATGTATTATTGCTTCTATGGAAGGTGTTAGGTGCATTTGTTGTTTGGTGAGATTGTGGACATGGAGGATGAATGGAATATGACATTTCCTCTGCTGAGAGAGATGCCACCCTGCCATGAGTGTAACCGGCGCCAAAACCCATCAGCACAGAGCCTCCAACTGAGCTGTCCGTGGCATTCACCACAGGGACATTATTCATGACTTCTGTCCACTACTCCTGGCATTTCACTGGCTTCAAATCATGACTGGGAACTTTCAAATATTCATAATCACCACTGGCTGAATATGCTTTGAGGGCTGTGTGCCAGGAGAGCCGAGAAGAGTACAAAAGGAGAGGAAGAGAGGCAGTGGAATGTCTGGGATAGACACCATGATGGAGGACAACAGCCACTTTGATTAACAGATCAGAAGAGTAGGAAGGAAAGGGACGGATGAGAGGCAGGACGAGAATAGGTCAAATTCAGCAGAATGGGAGACAGGTAATGAGCACAGAACAAAGCCAAACCTTTTAGTACCATTCACACATGGGCCAGGAGAGAGGAGAGGGCAGAAGAGTTGGAGTCTGAACAGAGTGGCGGAAAGCGGTGGCCACAACACAGCCTCTACATCTCCTCTCTCTGGGCCTAATTGCTGCAGCTGGGTGACTAGAAGGAGAAGCAGCCACTCATCTCTGCGATATTCTCCAGTAGTGACGCTGACTGCCAGACAAGATAATGAGCTGTGAGCTCTACAACTGCTGCGTTGAGATACAGTAACAGCCACGTTCACTACTGCCACACAGTAGGCATTAAAAACCTTGAACGATGGGAAACTCTCGTCTATCTTAACATTAGCAATTTTACCAAACAACTTGATAGATGATTCACAACTTGATAGGTTTAGTTTTTTTTTGTCTAACACACAGTACTTGAAGGTTAAAATTCCACCCCTTACCTGGATAGACATCTACATGATGAACCTGCTCACTCAGCTCATACATTCACAGCATGCTGCATTTCACTAGGACTCCTGTGGATACCAGATTCTAACTTCAAATTGGATGATCTCCCCAAAAAAGTGTAGAGATCTCTGGCTGTATAAAGTTAGAGTTCTGTTTTAATAGGCTTCCAATCATGGTAAGGAGGGAACATTCTAGGGTAATAATGAAAGCCACCTGGTGTCAGGGATGAACGATACTGAAGCTGTAGGACAGGAACACAGGGTAGAATGGGATGTCATGCTCTGACGACCGGCAGAGTACTTTAGTGACAGCAGGACAAGGTTGTGGAGATGAGAACACGCGCGCACAGCGCTAGTGGACAGCAACATCAGAGGCAACCTTTTTCAGGCCTGCCTCACCACTGTGGTCCTGTTTTGTTAAAGCTGGGTGTATCACTAAAGAACCAGCCGCACAGCATCACATACATGGTCAATCTGGCAGCATTAATGCTTGATAAGATACCTACCTGGAGGAAGGAAACAACAGCTTTGAAACAGTATGTAACGACTATACACAGAGTCTTTTTAGTGAAATATACTTTACCAATTATATTGACATACAATTATTAATAACCATAATATTCTTAGCAGCATTTGTTTCATTAGTAGTTTTTTTAGTATTATTATTGTTGTTATTATGATTATTATCTGCTACACAGTGTATGCTCATGTACACATTCTGCAGAAAACTGTAGTGGGTCATTGATAGATGGATAGATGGATGGATGGATGGATCGAAAGATAGATAGGTACTTTATTGATCCTGAAAGGAAATGACAAAGTTGTCATGGGATGCTACTCCCGTAGGTAGAAGAGTTTCTGTACAGTAAACACATCTGATGTGATGGGACTAGCTTTGGGATGTGAGCAACACATTCAACATGCAAATTTAAAAGCAGCAGTGCGCCTTATGGGTAAATGCACCTCAAGGACAAATGGTCTGTGCTCCGTAGCGACCCAGAGCTGCCAGTACTAATCTTCCATGCCATGGGGTTAAGTCCTATAGAGTTTTCTCTCTGCCTCGAATATAAGCCTCCTGTTATCACTGGAGAGCAGGTTCTCTGCTTACATAACCACAATCTCTAAACACCCTCACTCCCAAAACTTCAAAACTGTCTAAAGGCTGGCAAATTCACAACACTAGCCTCAGATTAGCACTCTTAAGGACTAATTGGGCTCAGGATTGGCCTGCGAGTTCCTGCATATACCGTATGATACTAAGGCAAAAATAAACACTGAACTACATTTGTGGGAAACTGCAAATGTATGATCTACTTTAGTTCTCCAAAGTACACTCACTAAAAAGACAAACAAACAGATGACCTTCAGCTACAGTACAGTATCTAACAATAGCATAGCGTTTGACATAGTTGGAAGGAATAATCCTTTGAACACTTCAATACAAAATGTAAAAAGGAATATGATTGTTTACTGTGTCAGCAGAAATCCTCAGCAGCATTTTGTGCACTAACCTTTTTACACTTCTGTCACTTTTGACTGATCAGTGTCCAGCTATAGAATGGCAATATGCTATTTTCTACTATTAATAGGGTTGTAAAATGTGTTTAGAGTAGTTTACTCAGCAGAAATGAATCAAGGGCATTACCTCCAACTGAAGTTTAGACATTGATTTATTCACCTCTCACAGAGCAGCTTTCTATGATGAGTTGAGCTCCAGTCAGTTTAGATAACCCTGAATAACCTGCTTCAACATCATACAGAGCAGGACCAGCTTGCCTTTGATACATTTCCCCTAGAATCAGCTATAACAAGGTCAGTCCACCCAGCAACACAGTCCTGCACCAGTGCACCACAGCCAGCAATGAGCCATCAATCAGACCACCACAAGCCCACATCGAGATGCAAGGACTTCAGCACACTGGGCTAAGCCATGGAGAACGTTCATGCGCGCATGCTGTACACAAATCCCACTGACAAATACCCCATCACACACAGACTGCTGTCTATCATGCACCTCCGGTAGGCTTACATAATACATTGTTCACTGTACTCCAAAGCAGGTTTAAGCAGGTTTACATAATACCAAATCTACCATCTATTTTCTGAGAAGTAAAGCTGCTGTTTTTTTACTATGTACTGGAAATGAGTTGCACAACTGAACGGGAACAACAATGGGTATATCCTCTTGTAACCTTCGTTTGAAGGTTTTTATGTACTGAAACCATATCTGACATAAACGGAAAGGAAGTGTGAAGAATTCACAATTCACAGACATGCATAAAAATGCATGTACCACTTTAAATGTGGTAATCAGAAATTTTCTGGTTTGAAGACATTTACTAAAGTTTTAGGGTATGCCCTTGCTTATCCCAAATCTTTAAATTGTGTCTTACTAAAGCTTTAGACTGGTTCTGACAGCAGGCAGAATGATTCTTTCAACAGAAATATTATACAGAGCACAATAATGATGCTTTGAGATCTCATAACATTTCCGTATGATATTATGTTGACAGAATCCAATTAACCTTTAGTACCTTGACATGAAGCCATTTAAAATATCTTCAGTGTCAGTGATATTACACAGATCCTTAGTGATTTCAATCACCTAGAGTGACCTGTCTGTGAGGGCCGTCTTATGAATCCAGATCAGACCAGTGGGATCTCCAGGGATGGGTTATTTATAGCAGCGGTCCCCAACAGTTTTTACATCACAGACCGGCCGTTGAGGGGGGGACAACGACGACCGGAATATTGATAAGGGATATTTTTAGTATGGCTGCTTCATAATAACATCCTAATCTTCCATATCCCTTCCAAAGAAGCTCTTCAGAAACATGTGTTTTTTTGTTCTTCATTTCAGTCGGCAAGCAGAGTTGGCAGGCAACACAGCTCAGGCAGCCCATAGAAACTGATGAACTCACGGCATGTTACTCAAGTTCACAATCTGTACATTGTTGTGGCCATGTGGTGGCCAAAAAGACCAACAGACTGACCCAAGAGTAGAAACTGCACTAATAGCCTATAAGTGTATAATTCGTATAGTAATTTATTTATATATTATTAGGCTAGAATTTTATTTGACGTGAAATCAAAATAATTGTTCATTTTTCATCCTTTCGGTGTGGTCTGGCAGTGAATGTGCCATGGCGTGTTACCAGTTCAGGGCCCGGTGGTTGGGGACTGCTGATTTATAAGATCCAGATGTAAATTCAATGATTTTCGGTCATTGGTTTTGTCAGCTCACACCACATAATAAGGCATATTAACAACAAATAGGACAAGCTATTCATTATAGCAGATCATCAAGGTTTCACCAAGCACGGATACAACAGTTGGATCTGGATCCGGTGCTGCCAGTTCATTTGACAGGTATCAGGAAAAAGGGCGGGAGGAAGGGAGGAGGGGATGGAGTACGCTTCTCTTCACCTGGGCCACATCTACAGTAACATTCCAGCTGGCATTTGTGTGAGAGGCTAAATGAACCTCTCTGCAGAGTGTAAGTGCCCTATATCTCTCATCCCCAAGGAGATGATCAAGGAAATGGAAAAACAAACAAGCTGGGGCCTTGTAACACATATCAGAATGTGGGCCAGCATTGCTCTCCCGTTCCTATAGGATGCAGTGTGCTGGAGAGGAGCACTGAACAACATCCTGTGAACACACTTTACACTATTATATCCTCTCATTTCCAGTGGAGACTGTAGGAGAGTGGAGTGAAGTAAGCTCAAATTTCCTCAAAGTTTTCTACCTATCACTTCTGTAGACCATTTCAGTGATATATCTTCAGATGTTCCTAATACATTCCCCTTATTGGAGTCCCCTTATTGGGTTGGTAAAAAGCTCCTAATATGCATGACTTTTCTCCAAGTCCCGGGGAATATTCTTGCATAGGTCTCCTGGTGCATTACATCGAAAAGCACCACTGGTCATTCAAATTCCGCTTAACCTCGGCATGTCCTTTCTAACAGAGTGCCACGTCAGCACAGAAAGCCCTATACTGCATGCATTCCAGAGGAGCATTGGTATACTGCAGCTGGAGGAAAAAAACTGTAAGACATCTAGCAAGTGTTGGTTTTAGCGGTGTGCTTCAGCTCTCTCATTTGTCCCTGTGTCAGGATGATAGGGAGGAAACGAGGGCGGGTCTGTCTGGGGCAAGGGCAGTTCTGTTTGGGGCAGCGGGCCGGGTCTGGCAGGAGCTGGGGAAGGTCTGTCTGGGGCAGGGGCAAGTCTGTCTGGGGCAGGGGCTAGTCTGTCTGGGGCAGGGGCAAGTCTGTCTGGGGCAGGGGCAAGTCTGTCTGGGGCAGGGGCAGGTCAGTCTGGGGCAGAGGCTAGTCTGTCTGGGGCAGGGGCAAGTCTGACTGGGGCAGGGGCTAGTCTGTCTGGGGCAGAAGCAAGTCTGTCTGGGGCAGGGGCAAGTCTGTCTGGGGCAGGGGCTAGTCTGTCTGGGGCAGGGGCAAGTCTGTCTGGGGCAGGGGCTAGTCTGTCTGGGGCAGGGGCTAGTCTGTCTGGGGCTGCAGCGGGCAGGGACAGGTCTGGCTGGGGCAGGTCCGGGTGGGGCAGGAGCAGTGACAAGTCTGCACCACAGATAAACAACAGACTTCAGACGTAAATGAGAGAGAGTGTGTCTTGTTGAAGGGAACCAAAGTCTGATAACACACAGTGTGGGAGGTGATTGCATCCTTGAGCATTGGAACACTGTGTTTAGCACCAGGAGTAAGCTTCATCTCAGGAGATCCCCAGAGTTACCGAGAACATACTAAGAAAGGCCTTAGATGACACTGTGGTTGGCGTAAAACTTACTGTGGAGATTATTCACTCACACAATGACTAAATACAATATTACTTATATATTTCTTATCTCATACAATATCACTCAGGCTCACTGTATCTTTCTACCCAGCCCTTTGACTGTAACAGAGAAGACGTATCCCTGCTGTTACATTTGTCAGTGAAGCATTCAAGTACATTGTTATCCGCCAGTGGATCTACTGCTAAATCCTAATACTGACACAGACCAGTCCACTGTGCATCTATCACAATGATGTAGACATCCAACTCTTTACTCTGAGAGAACAAAGGGTCCTCAGTGTCCAACTTTAGAGTGTAGAAGAGAGATGGTCAACACATTCATCTCCTCTCTCAGGACAGCTACCAGGTTCCCTGGGATGGATGCAGGTCAACAGTCCACGTGCAGGTGCTGCTCTCTCATCCCATGAGCAGCTCATGCTCAGAAGGCTATTACAAAACCATTCTTCCAGAATATCGATTTTCGGGTTTTGGCCGACAGAAGAAAGCTGTGATATACTTCAAAACCACAGAAAAAGGCATTTGACATTGCTTTAATACATCATTATCTAAACATAGGACAACATCCATCAACTACAACAATGTCCTTGAGACACTGTTAAGAGCCAGTTCATAGAAGGCAAGTCCCAAAACAAATACTGGTGGTAAAAGTGAAAAGGCGGGAAATATTGTTAGTGTTTCTAAGCATGCCCTGCCGGACAAACACACAGCTCTCTGATAGCTCAACTATATACACGCACACACAATGTAACAAGAGAAAATACAGCCATCGGGTCAGGTGATAGATGCAATGGAGGTTCAACCTCAACAAATATCCATACTATGGCAAGTGATTTGATCAGGGAAATCGTTTGACATGGATAAATTAATACTGACAATAAAGACATGATCTACTGAAGTCTATGAATGCATAGAATATTTTTTTTTACCATACCTGACACATCTTGAACTTTCACTTTCCGACCTGCAAGACAAAGAATAACTAAAGGTTAAAACTTAAAAATAGTATCAAAGGTAGAAGAGACAAAAAAAAAGTTTATTCAAGCATATGAAATAAAAAGACAAATATATATTAAACAAATGTTGTTATTGTCTTTTCTAAGCCACTCTCAGCTTCTAAGGCTTCTGTCAACATCCTGTACAATGGTTCACATTAGCATGGTAACTCAATCTCTGTACAGGTCACAGAGACACATGGAAATTCATTCAAAGCATATAATCACATTGGGCTCTCATATTGTACATATATGCACAGTGTAGAAGAGAGGGTTGCACTACACAAAACTGAGCTACCAATTACAGTTACAGCAAGCTTTGCTTTTCAGGGGATTTTGCCACACATTTCAAGGCTGTAAAATCCCAGAGACTAACAGACAGCAGTACATTGGCAGTCGTGTTCAGTCCTTACTACGTGATGGAGCAAGCTAATATCCACAACACACTCTTTTACCCTCAGGCTCCCCAACTACAAGAGTGCTACATTGTGCAAAAGGCTGTGTGCAAAAGATTATGCTATTGTAATGTCAAAAACTTTATACAGTAGTTCACTCAACCGTGACTTATGGTTTCTGTCTATGGCCAATGTCTACAAATTCAAGGACGGATAAAAGTAAAGAAATGTGTCTTAGGCCACCTTACTGTACCTGACCTGTTTATAGAATTTGAATATGTTGGTCCTTCCTTGAAAATTGTAGGCTGATTGCAGCAAAGCACCCATTTCAGTTTCTAACCTTTGGTAGATGTGTGGTATGTGTGTCTAATGACAGACTCTTGCATTGTTGGTTTTAGCCACAAACACTATGGAATGTCACATCAAGCCCGCAGTCAAACGGCTCACATGGCTCGTCAGATTATTTAAATTTAGCTGAAAAGTGGGAGAAAGGAAATAAATCTTTAGGGTACTGAGAGAAAAAGTCAGGAGAGCAAATCGTTCATAATATCTGCATCCCTTCATCCTGGAGTGAAACAGACTTTCTAATGTAACCAGTACCCAGGAGCTTGAGGAGGCATAGCAGGGCTGCCAACTTTGGTGGGGCCAACCAACATTTTGCTGTGACACAACATTTCACGTGTGTTTGCACTCCCCCCCCCCCCCCCCCAAGACGAGCTTTCACGAGTATTTGCGCGTCTATGTTTCTTGACTCTGTTTACCTGCCTCTCGTCCTTTACATTAGCAGGACTACTTGGTTGGCGTTGTCTTCTCAGCGTGAGAAATACAACGTGTGGCGAGAGAGCGTGTGAACTGGTTGAAATGCGTGTGTCTCACGGCCAATGTTTGATAGTTGGCAGCCCTGGGCATAGCTTGCCAAACTTCATACATTTGACTGACTCCACCAAAGTTTTTAGGTTGTCTTTCATAACCCGGACATCAAACTAATGAGCCTCTGGTCTCACTCTCTCCCCTGTGCAGAAATACTTGTCAGCTCTTTGGCACTTGGTGTTCAATAAGAAACTAAAGAGTGATATGTGGTCTGTATTAAATGCCACCCTAAGAGTGGGTGAATGAAACCCAGGCAGTAGCAGGAATGTGATACGCTCATTCTCACAATCTTGTTTCAAATCAACTTGAAGTGTAGCATATCTAGGCCTATTTGCTAATGGTATGGTGGTTCCCTGCTTATGTGGTGTGATCAAGAGAAAGGGCAAACTGTATAATAACAGACCAGTATACTGTCTAAAAGCAAGATACTAACACAAAGACGTTTAATAATAAATGTCAATCAAACAATGATATATAGATGCATTCCTCCATTCCTGAAGCCATATGCTTCCAATTCTGACAGTCAGTCATTGCAAAGATTGAGACAAAACAGATCTATTAGAAAACAAGGTCATTAAATCATTTGTTGGATGTGGAAGGCCAAGGTGGTATTTTTATGTTTTAAGTTGTACGTTTAAATAGCTTTAATTACTGCACTGCTACTCCAGGGTGGACTGCCAATGCTTGCTCCAGCCTAGGTACAAGCTTGGTACACAGCCAAGGGGATAATATTGACAGTTTAAAGGTGGCAAAGACTTGCCAGTTCTTCAAATCTGTCTGAGCAGCTGAAGACTTGCATAACTCACTATTATGATATTTCTGCAATTGATCAGGAAGTTTGTGTATGGCAGAGCTGCATAATGGTAACATTTCTGTGCTTTGACTGGAGCTTCTTGCACAATAATACATTGTTACTGGTGACACACTGATTCATTCTCCATTACTAATATGACATGATAACATCAATAGTGGACCATAATATGATCTGAAAGTATGGTCTGTTATATCCTATATCTTTGGAATGTGCTTCCGACTCCATGTAGTAGGAAGGGTGTGGTACAGGTCAGTCCATCCCAAACAGGACATGAGCACAGTGTCATCAACAATAGCAACATTCCAGCTATTCCCTCCTTCCTGAAGGATGGGAGTTAGTATAATAATTTTTTTCAGCTGAAAAATGAATTATAAAAGCACCACTAGCCCAACCTTAATTACAAAATAAGTAATGGGCACAGGTATTAGGCAAAACCAATTTGTTTTGACCCTCTTGGCAATATCGGTACAGTATTTTGCCGTCACAATTCAGTCAGTGAAACTGTGTTCATCGTGTGGTGAATAACAGAATGAGAATGTACAAAGTTAGTCGAAAGGTAATATTAAGCAAGTGTGTTAACACCTACTCTTGAGTGTCTCTTCTCACACTGAGAATAGAAACAATTATTTAATATCTTACCAATGACGCAAAAAAACGCACAGATAATAAAAAGCAGGTAGAATTCCCTTCTGCCCATCTAATAGTGCAGCTGTCAGTCCAATTATTGGTGGGATTAGAGTAATTCATGTTTTTTTCAGGGCAAGAGTTTTTCCAATCAACTATTAAGTGTTTAAATCGTTGATTAATTTGACGTCAGATAATTAGGACATTGGAGTTATGCTGTATAAATACTTTATAGAAATACGTAAAAGCATAAGTAATGTGAAGAGCATAAAAGATCAAACAAAGTATTTTAATTGATAGAAAAAGAACATTTGTATACACAAATTAAACAAATTACATGTAAAGTACGTTGGGAACAGTTCATGTGGTCTCTTCCACATGCTTTCAGTAGCTCCTCCTAATACTACAAGTATCTCTTTCTAGTCATTTCTTTTTTTTTACATCTACTGCAGTTTAAAGTAGATATTAAATAGTGGGGTGGTGCTTATACAGTATATCGTTATTTCCGGACAAACATTTTTTAGCTTGGTATGAAAAATAAATATTAATTCTCAATGTTGTGCTATGTTTTGATCAAAACGTACAGGTCAGCTGAGACTAGAAGCAAGAAGTAAGAAACCTTTCTTACACAAGAGAAGAAGTGGACTCTTTACTTGTGAGACAACATTCTGAAATTGTCAGAGCAAAACCAATTAAATACCAATTAAAGAGGTTTTCATTACATGACTGGATGAGACCTATGGGTTACAATGGTGTCATGAAGACTACATTTTATCGCAAGCTATCACTCGCACTATACACTTGTGAAGATAAATATTGGCACTGTCTAGAAGTGGACTGTACTGTTCAGTACTGTGCCATTTTTTTATAATCATCTTGAAATCAGGTGTGAATGATATAGTACTAATGGCATCAACCTCAATTGGATCTGTGTCATAACAAACCATTTTGGCAAATTATAGTTTGATACCCTACAATACAATTATGTATTAATTATATACATACCCTACAATACAGAATTATGTCACTCTGAAGTAAATGTATGTCATTAAAAACACGTCATGTACCTCAATATAAGAAAGTATTAAATAATTGAGAAAATCTAATAAAAAGGTGTATTTTTCTCACATTTGAGTCCTCCTCTCACACTTTAATAACAGTGTGCTAGGGCACCAGCAAGAACAGACTGTTCACGTTTTGTGCAGTTTTTTTCCCTTTACCAATTAAACGATGATTGTTTAATCCAGCAGGGTAATGAAATTAACCTTTTTGCCTGCCAGGCTATACATCACAGCCAAAGAGCACAATTACATTTGCAGTGAGAGAAGGAGAGCATTCGCAGCATCCTAGGGCACCATCATACTGAGCGGGCACGCAGTCAGACTTGACCAAATACACGACACATTTTCAAGGGCATTCTACATCACTGCTCTGCTGTTATGAAAGAACACTGTTGTGTTGTCTCAGGGTTGGATTTAGACTTTTATTATACATGAGAGAGGAATTCCTTCCTCCCTTTTGTGTGTTTCAAAAGTCAACTGTACAACATCACACATTCTTCCTGTCAGGAGAAGTGTTTGAGGGAAAACTCAATTTCTGAGGGAAGGTTAAGCAATCCAACCCTTGCCGTTGGTCTAATGAATGCACACATCAATAACATCAAATATTGATGTTAACTGATGACTTCTCCCCTAGTAATTCCAACCACCCTAAGTTAACTACTGACAAAATTGACAACAATTTGGAGAAGAGAAACCAGCACACGCAGTAGTTAATGATGTCAATAAAGTATTTTCAGTGTTATGCAGTCTCTGAGATCTATTGTCTGCAAAGTGGAATTAAAATGACCCCCCCGCCCCCCTCTTCTGTTATGTAAGATATTACTGCAGATAATGGCAAGTCCTATGACTGGACTTTAAAACAGCGGTATTGGCTCCACGCCAGTAGGTGTATGTTCAGACAGGGTATCCAGGGGAGAGCTGGGGAGGGGCATGGAGTTACAGGGGAGGCAGGGAAGGAGGCTGGCCTCCAACTGAACCCTTGGGGTAAACCTGAGCTAGCAAAATACAGACTTTAGTGTCTGTCACACAGGGGACTGAACAAAAACTCTGGTGGTCTATGCTCCACAATCAACAACCCTATGGCTATTTCACCTGCCAGAAATGTTTCACACTATATTGGTGAAACAAAGCAGTATTTTTATGAAACAGTCAGTACACAAACCATTGAGGAGAGCTGGAAATGGTAAATAACAAAAGGAGATATTCTGTCAATCTTGTTAGGGAGCTGATGTGACAATAAGGCAAGCGAGTCCATCGAGGGCTTCTCTCTCCTAAAGCTGGATGTGTGTGACCATGCAATGATGGCAGGACTTAACTGTCACATAGGGAGACACAAAGACTCCAGAGCTTTCATCTAATGTCAATTGGATTTCCATTGATTCGAGCGGGTACGTCCTCAGCATGTTACACAGAGCTTTGAAAAACCCAGTCAATGCATCAGCAATTTAAGGACTACTTCATCCTGAAGCCAGAATGACTCTTAGCTTAAAATGCGATCTCTAAGGGTGGTATTTGTCACAGCCATCCTCTGAGCACAGGGATTATCTGCATGCTTGACTCTGGCTCAAACTCTTCTTAGAGTGGAAGCATTTGAAAAAACGTAATAGTACTATGGCTAATACAAAATGGGAATGTGGACGTTTATTTGGTCTTAAAGCATTTGATTTACAGGACATGAAGGCTAAATCCAGTGTAACATCTGAATTCCAACCCATTCTGCAATCCCTGAAATTACGCAGAAAAAAAAAAAACTACATTTCCCACAAGTGATTCAATTAGAACTTACAACACCATTGTTAAAGTCCAAACAAGGACTCTCTTCCGCCTGACGTTGTGTCCTTGGGCAAGGCACTTCACCCTCCTTGCCTCGGGGGAATGTCCCTGTACTTACTGTAAGTCGCTCTGGATAAGAGCGTCTGCTAAATGACAAAAAATGTAAATGTAAATGCAAAGATACTATGCTGTCCTATTTCAAGAGCGTCACCTCAAGGCTGTCTTTCTTTTTGAATGTCTCTCAGCAGCTTGAGTGTATTGTACGATTTTTCATGTAAAATGGACAGAAGTGAGCCTGTCAAATATCATAAATCATTAAAAAATCAAAGACAACTAATGAATAGTTGCCATTGGCTATATATAAATGAGGCTATAACCTGAAAGCAATACATTAAAAAAGCATTCTGTTCATGTTCTAAAATGTTGAGTATTTGACACAGACCCTGAGATACGTGAGGTAAGCATATTAGACTTGGCAAGTAGGAGAAACTCATCAAATCCATAGCACAAAGTCTTTCAATTGCTTGGCCTTAATGTCTGTAATATTTTAATTTAGCGTAGTGTAATAAAATCCCCCAGTGTATTTTCCACAGCAAAGCTACCAAGGCCAGGATTTGAGGTATGAACACTAATGCCTTGATACCCTTAGGAAATAGTTGAATATGTGCTTAGATCTGCACAGATAGTTTTACTTATTACATTTCTGACCACAGGAAAGTCATTTCTACCTGAAATAGACTGGTGGGTGCAGAAATCGGTCATGATTGAAGAAGTTGATGAGTAAAAATCAATATCTCAATCAATATGTCAATGTAATGTAATGTAGTAATGGCACTGGCTACAAAGACAAAAGAGAGAAAATCTTTATCAATACCAACATTATGAAAATAGAAAACAACTCTTGAATAATAAATATTAATAATATATTTTCTAATGAGTCTTGACTGTCTACGTAGTCATGTCCATGTGCCGCATATGCATAAGCTCTTAATGCAAAATGTTAAAATATTTTGAGACAAAAATCTAGATGTACGGTATGAACCACATGGATCATTTGACAGTTTTAAATCCAGGCGCCTCATTAGAGAGCCAGCGTGAGGAATGAAGAGTGGTCATTAAACACATGGTCAGATGAGTTTCCCTACTACTGGCATTGACCATTATGACTGGGCTTACATGGCAGATCAAATTAGAAGCACAGCTACGATATAGAAAATTAAATATCTCTACTGATAATATACATGCATCCAAGCACAAGCCTACAGAAATTAACATAAAATCCATTTGAAACTGAAACATAGTCAATAACCAATCCGTATGCGTCTGGAAACGTCTTGTCTACAGTACTAATTACCTGGTATTTCATTTGTATAATTGAAAGACGCTAGCCCACATACAGTAAAACACCACTGAATACCTTGATAGAGGTGCTAGAGCCTTAAAACTTTTTTTGTTCAGTAACATTTTCCCAAAAAATCAATATTTTCAGTCTATTAATTAATTTGCAGACCTTGGACCGACCTGTACCACTGTATTTCCTTACAAAGCCCAGTGCTGATACATTCTGTGGTTATTAGAATAAACCACACCTCGGCAGAACAGTGAAGAGGCCCATTAGAAGCATGTTGGTAGCCATCTCCATCAGTGAGAAAGTTTAATAAACAAGCATTTACATATCATTTACACAGTTTCTGTCCACCCAAGTTAAGTGCTGACCTTCATTAACTGATGTGTACATTTTAAAATGATTAAAATGTGATGTTTTGAGACCATAGCAAGATACGCTATGCCTGTGTGGTTAGAGTTAGAGAGGATATTGTTTGTATTATCAATATGAGCATCATAATGTTGAGAAAAGTATGACTGCATGATATTATAATATAAAGAAGGTTGGTAGGTTAAGGATGATGATGGTACAACTGTAATACAGCACTAATCAAAAGCATTTTTGCATTATCCAATGACAAAGACCTGATTTTCAGGCATTATGTTCAGTTTATTTTGCAGGCATTACGTGCTTTATTTCAGTGCTGAGTGCTGCTGAGAAAGCTCGACAATAAATAAAGCCTTGTTGTAAGAACTAAGAAACCTCTTTAATAATGTACTAATATCAGCTCTCTTTACAGAAAATTAGTCCATGAAAATATATTTTCCTTTCTTCCCATGTCTTCATCCCAGGCTCTTCCTGTTGCCTTATCTCTGTCCCCTCTCTGTTCCTGTCATTCAGTCCCTTTCCAGAGGCAAGCTGCAGCTGTGACCTCCCTTCCTTTACCATTTCCTGCCCTCTACTGAATACCCCTTTACAGTGTCAGGGCAGGTGAGGCACTCTGGAACAACAGTACATGGGTTTAACCCATACTTTATCATTCTTGAATGTCAGTTAGTGTATGTGGGTGTGCTGTTGGAGGCATGTCAAAATGGTTTCAAAAAGTAGCACATCTAGTTGATTAGGCATTTGATCTAACGTATATGTGCGTGTGCCAACACATATAAACCACTTGTGTGTAAGCATGTGTGGGCTTAAGAACATTTGTGCCCTCCCTCTCAGCCAAGGTTGCGCGTGTGCTCTCGTCGGGCGTGTGTCTGGGGGATGGGGCAGTCATTAGCAGGTATTCCAAGCAGACAGACAGTCACAGCTTGAGGCTTTTCCAGGAAGCCTCAGATGAAATGGCACAAATAATGAGGTGCATTATCAATCACAGGCAGAGGGGCAGCCAGCTCAGTGTATGTGTCACAAATTCACACAGCCCATGGTCAGGAGGAGAGGAGAGGAGAGGAGAAAAGGGGAGGAGAGGAGAGGAGAGGAGATGAGATGAGAGGAGAGGAGAAGAGGAGGGGAGGGGAGGAAAGATGCCAAAGATCATTCCCTCAGCAGCTGTTTATCCCGATGGGTCCTGGCAGATTGAAATAGTGTATTCTTGCTGTGCTCACTCAGAATTAGATGAGGAGAAAAACGCAAATCAAGTCCACATCCCAAAGACGTATTTCTGTTGATGATGACTCAACATTAACTGCAATAAAAACGTCATTAAATCCACAATGTCCAAATCAAGGGTAAAAAAAAAATTGTAATAAAAAGCAAACTTATTTCTGCTCCAGCCACACAACACAGCATTATGTAAGATAGCAAAGCAGGAAGAGCTGACATAATCTCCCCCCTCTGGAAACAAGCGCCTAAATCTAGAGTGGAGGAGTGGACTTAACAGTTCATCACAGTTCAGGCCAGCCAAAGCAGGCAACCTGACGTGCTTTGTGGGAACCTGCGGATTAGGGCCAATGAGGAACAGACGTGCAACAATACCCATACTCACATCTGTGACAGAACCTCAACCGCAAGGGAGGGTGGAGGGTGGGGGGTGAGGTGGATTGGACATGACTAAGCACGCCTCCCAATCCTGATATTATTACAGAAGATCATGGGAAATAGCTTTGTGTTCTTTCATTTCCTGGCTGGGATGTGAGGAAATATACGGAGAATCCCTGTCCTTGCCATGCCAGTAGTTCCAGGACACGAGGCCTTGCACCCCTGGCGCCTTTGATGGATTCTCTGTGAGCCTCCTGTGAGACACTGCTGTCACTAATGATCTGCCGTCCTAAGCTTCTTGTATCTGTCATAGCCCTCTTCAACAGCATTAGTCCACAGAGAGACAAGGTTTAACACTGAGCTGGTGGCTTTATGTGCACAGTGTTCCGTTGAGTCTCACTTCCTGTGTAGAGGTATTCCACGTCCAAGGAGCATTCATGGCCTATGTTGGGGAAGCTGGAAGAAAAGCATGCATTCTAAAATAATGAGCATACTCAGTCAAGGATGAATTAAAAAGCGCTCAGCAAGTCATCAGTCGTGGCAGGTAGAATGCTCTGCATTGAACTAAAATAGAAGTCAAAGGCATAATGTCCATGATAGAAGTGCCTTTCTTTGCCGTTTTTAAGAAAAGGAGGACTGATGGAATTTTAATGAGAATCATTGACTCATTATCTAACTATACAGTCAGGAATCTGTGTGTGTGTGAGTGTGTGTCTGTTAGTAGAGTGATTGTCTCGAGAATCGAGCATTGTATGAAGTTGAAATTTGCCAGGTGTGTTGTTCAGAACCCATGAATGTGCAGTGACGTGTGGGAAGTGGTTTGGATGAGCAGTTTGTGACAAATACATGTCATTATAAATGGGATAGTTCCGGTCCTTGATTGTGATTGGCTCGAAGCCATTGTAAATACTCATAAATAATAAATGCACACCTGTAACCAGATAACAATTCATTTTATGTAAATGCGCTTGCCACCAAAGGGCACTGCACTAGCGTTCACATCCTAGTGTTTGGCCACAGACACTGCACTTGCTGAAAACACAGCAACAAACAAGGTAGCTATACGGAACGGATCTCACAAGAAATGAGCGAGCAACCAGTCACAATCTGAAATATCTACTGTACCATCTGAGTAGTCAGGTAAGCTCAGAGTCATAGATTACTCACACAGGCAGTGCCCTAGTATTTGGTAATGCCCTTGGCAGTATTGGTGAAAATATCATCAAGCAAAAATAACAAGTAATCATATTGAATAGCAATATTTTGTGAAAGGTAATGCATACAGTATTGCAATTCATACTGCATCATGTTTTGGCTGTTGCAATGTTTGGGGGTACCTCGTTGTTATGATCAGTGACCTATGCTCTTTTGTAAAGCTCTCTCTTGGAAGTCGCTTTGGATAAAAGCATCTGCTAAATGCATAAATGTAAATGTAACTACACTGACTGCAGAAAATCAAATTGTCAATATTAATAATCGTCTAAAAACAAAGATGTAAACAGAGGTGGTTTAAATGCTGAGAGAAGAAGACTGCTCAGGATAGATTCCTACTGGTGCTGCAAGGCTGATTAGGCAGATGTTAGGGGATCAACACAATCTATTTCCCATGGGCTTTGGTCCACTGCAGGTCTTGGCCCCAGCTGAAGCCCTAGCTGGGGCCCCTGTGCCCTGCGTGCTGCTGACAGCAGGTGAGGAAGGTGCAGAAGGCCCAGAGCATGTGACAATGGTACTATAAGAACTTGTTGAAAGAAGCAAAACGACCTGCTGTAGTCTATCATCATGTCTGTTATCCATGTCAGTGGAGATCATTAAAACGCTGAGTGCACCTATTACAGATAAAAGCATTAACTGAGGCTTTTCATACACTCGGTTTTAATTGGGAGAGAAACAGCCGGACTGGGATCACATGAGGGGGAACATGAGTCATCATTTGCACTGATGTGACACGTTGTGAATGAGCCAATGGGCTTCCTTCTTCAAAGAGAACCACAAGGAGCTGCTTCTTCTATATTCATGTCACAGCACAGACATGACATTCATCATAATGAAAACACATTTAAATCCTCCTGATCCTGAAAAGATCCCACTTCAGTATCTGGGCTTAGAAGACTCGCAGGAAGAGGGGTGCAGCTGGCGTCAGATATTACTTTGGGGGAGAATAAATAGGTGTACTAAGAGCTGCAGATGTTTCTCGGCAAAATACACATTCATTACTTTATGCGTTTATGTTTTTCTTGTAGATGAAAGCAACTATTCCACAGACACTTCCTATCTGACGTTTCACTGGAGATTTTTTGAAACTATGCACCATCCACCAAGTATCCAGTATGCATCATCCACTATATATGGTACAACACTGGATCAAGTTGATCTATTCCAGGATTGATTTAGAATGTATGTGTTGTGTGACTACCTCCAGGGTCTGTGCCCTGTGAAGAGTGTGCGGGAGAAGTGGTGTGAGCCTTGATCTCAGCAGCAGCCTCGACGGCATGCATGGCTGCTGGAGGGGGACAGAGCAGGGTCAAGTTCACTCCCTAATTAGGTTGTTCTTATATCATTAGCCTAATGGTGAAATGCTGCATCGCTGCTGCTTAGAAATGAGTCGTGATTGGTCTTTGAAAAGACCAACTGACTGACACACACAGACAGACAACTTCCAAAGGACTCATTTAAATGATTTAACACTAAGCAGTAAGATGTATGGTCACTGTAAACGGCAGTCTAACATAAAAGCAGTACATGGTTGAAAAAGTGAAAATCAATTTAACACAGACCTGCAAAGTAACGAAGGGCTTAATCGGAACAGAATGTCCGACTTGCTGATCCTCTGAGAGTCAATATGAAATCTCCCACATGGAGAGTTAAGGTGGGGGAACCAGGAAATCTGAGGACAGTACAGCTGAGCAGCAGTGTTTAGCTCTGGCTCAAATTATCACCTGGTGGAGGATGTAGGGACAGCCTCTCATCTGTCAGACAGGCTGCTAGAGCCAAGAGAAGCAGTGCTTACTATGGCACTGTGGGCGGACGTGAGAGGCCTCCAACGCAGAACGTGTAACAGGCTTACCTGACGCACAAGCAACAGGTCTGATGCTAAATGAACTCGGACATTGATAGGGATGCCCAGTGTCGAGCTTCTCAAAGGACACACAGTGTCACACCCAGGGCATGCTACTATTGTCAAAACACACATTACGGTGTCATTTCACTGCTACTCACAGGTCAATTGATTCATTTATTTTGCTTTGAAAGTAAAATGAGATTCATTATTTCTTTTTCTGCCTGATACAAGTCAATGGCTTGGATCAAAGCCCACATAATTCAAATTTAATGCCAAAGCCATGGTCATCTTTGAAATACAGCTTTAAAACCGTAGAGCAGCTTTTTACGACCATTGTAACCAGCGAATTGACAATATAGTCTAGCATTAGCAAATGGCAGAGTGAATGAAAGGCTGAGGCTGTCTGAGTGCTCTATAGTAAAACATGACAATTAGACAATTCTATTTTCTGTCACACTGTAATGTTTCTGAATCACAACATCAATGTATGCTTAAATAAAATCCGTCTCTAGTCTGTTCTCCCACACAGCCCTCACATTCTGGCTCAGACTCAGAATTACAGTAACATTTACTAAATGTTTCCAAAGTAACGTTGGCACTCGACTCCAATTGTAAAAATTCTTCAGTGTTTTACATTTATTTGACACAAAAAACTAATTCAATTCAAGAGTATTGTATCATTAGTGACTCAAGCTATATATGCTACTGTACTCTCATGAAGCCCAGGTCCCTAATGACATTCACCGAGTGTTTACAACTTACATAACAAGTTATAGGCAAGTAAAATGTGTTTTTATTGTTGCTTGTTTTTCTACAGGCACACCTGCCCTTACAGTGGTTTATGTTGTTTAATTGTAACTTGTTTAAATACATGCTCTTATGGTTCTTCCCTTTGGCTGTTCACAATATGTGCTTCATGTTTTGGCTACTCGCAATGTTTTGGGGCTATCTTGTTGTTATTATGGGTGACCTATGCACTTTGTAAAGTTCTCTCTTGAAAGTCACTTTGAACAAAAGCGTCTGCTAAATGAATAAATGTAAAATATAAATTTAAAATGTTATTTTATAAGATAGCAAAGGCCATGGAGGCACATTTCTCAATTAATTTTTTTAAATGTATGATATTGTATTCAGATTTCTATTATACTTGAAGATGTAGCATGTGGCCTTAGAAGATAAGCGTTCTTGGGTGATGTCATCGAATCACACATCCAGATGACAACTCTTAACGGACAGATTTATAATTAAACTTTCAGGAACAGTCAACTGGTATCTGCCGAAACAATTTAGAGTATATGTTTTAGACTCATATGTAAAGTCAACAATGTCTGAATTTATTTTGTTACAAGGAATGCAAGTCAGATATCTGAGATATCTGAGAGAGATATCTGTTGACTGTATTGACAATATCCTCATGAACAACAGACAACAAACCTACAGGCTGACAGTCGTAACATCATTCTCCTAATGTAATACATTTCATCACAGAACACATAATGTAAGACTTGGATGCGTGTTTCCTGTAACTCAACATGAATCTCTGGATAGTTATAAAATATGTTATATACAAGTGTCCAACTTTTATGTATCAGTCATCATGGCATTCTCCTTGTACTTCAAATAGACAATCTGTCAGGTCTGTATAAATATAAAGATTCAACTAACATCATGTCAACAGCAGCATTGATGCCCCAATTAGCTGAACATTTATCAGCAGTGTGTTTAAAAGATTATAGAAAATACGGTCACCAATAGCATCAGATGGCAAAGAAAAAAACTTTTCTTACAATAATGCTAAATTACAGACTGTATTTGGCAACTCCATGTCTCCATGGTTCCAGCCAACCTCCCAGACTGAAAACATCATTGGTACAATAATAAATAACAAATGTAATATGGTAATTACATTTTGAAAAAAAGCATCCCTATTGCATACTATTGAGGAAAGCTCCATGTCAATATGTACCAGGAGGCCAGAGGAGCAGATAGCTGGGAGCCAGAGGTAAAGTGATGGCCTCAGCCTTTACTGAATGATAGATGGCCACCATTTACACAACTGATAAGATCCCAAGGAAAATAATATCACCCTCTCACAAATGGTGGGAGCAAATCCCCTCTGCGATTCTGACTCAATGTAAACTACTGCCCATACTCCACACAGGGAATGCACGATATCCCCATGATGCTGGTTGATTCTTCAGTAACCTTCAGTACATTCATCTTCCACTATTGCCATCTCTGATGTTAATGCACCGCTTGTACTTTACAATGAGGTAAACATTCAGAATTGTACAGTAGGGCATGTTATTTGAGAGAAAAAATAAAAATTATTTAAAAAAAGAGCCCTGTTGAGTTTACAGTGTACACTGAGTTGAATGAAGAAAGGGCAATAAATAATCTGCATAATGTGCAACTGGCAAGCTGAGCTTGTCAAAGGTTATGTCAAAGCAATGATAAACTGAATATGCTTGTTAACCCACTCACTGCTTCATTCCTGTATCCATCTTAATTGTACCTGCTGACATACAATTTACCTTCCTTTTCAGAGTCATAAATTATTTTCCTATATATCTTGTCCTCCCATCTATCTCAATTAAACTTGCGGCATTAGAATAATAAGCTCAGACCACTACCAGAAAACGTTCAACTGCATCTACATGTATTGACATTAAGATTCTATAACATGAGAGAATATTAATGTGCCACGAAGGCAATAAATATTTCATAACCAAAGAGCTGTTTCTCTTCTTTTGAAAGTTTGTTTACTCTTCTCATCTTCTTCTGTATTCAAATGGCAGCCTGACAAAACTACCCTGGGGTTTCATAAACTACAGGATTCTCCAGCATGTGAAATGGTGTTTGCCTTAAATGCATCCCAAGCAGTGCATATTTCAAACTTGCCCAAGGCTACTGTGCATTCTTATTTATACAGTTAATTATCCAGGGCTTTAACCAACAGAAAATGATCAGAATTTCTGTAGTGGAACTGCTGGTAGATCACTGAACCTAAACAGAAAAAGGCCATAACTTGTACATTAGATGTATTATGAAAGTGCAATAGTACACTGCTAATATCATTAAGCAATACAGTATACAAAAAACAGGGAATCTCTTTCTAGCAATAAAAGAGAAATTGGAATGAGGCAATGATAAACAAATGCAGCCACACATTACAACATCATATAAACTGGGGTGGAGGGATTATTCTGACTCTTAGAAACTGGGAGGTGTCCAAATGCTCATTAAACAGCACTGCCTGGTCTGCCCAACAACATTTTCAATGGAAAGCATATTCTGAAGAGCTCTTGAAAAGAACTTTAACAATGATTGGGTTATTTCCTTAAGCAGGGTGCTGCAGGTCTAATTAAGGGTCATGTTTGTGTTTGTACACTGGGTGGGGCTTATTTCTGTAATATACATTGGCCAATGGAGTCACACAGCCATGCAACCATGTGATCAAAGGGATCTCCTCCTCTGTATGTCAAGCTTGCATAAATCAATGAACAGAGAAGTTGTAAGGTCACAGGTCCTAACCATGTTAGCCATGCTGGACATTTATTGTTAAAACATGCACTGAATATTATTAACTGGATAGCTCTGGTTCCACTTGAACTGATTAGGGATACATGTGTCACAACAAAGATTAATACTGCTTGACCTCTTTGAAGGTAATATGTATTGCATTGTGTGTCAGTGTGTGTGTCTGTGTGCATGCACACATGTACGTACACAGTATGTGTACAGTAAATAAAGTGTTTAATAATTTAATTAGGTGGCAAGTAACACCTTAGAAAACAAGCCAGGAAGCAGTTTATACACAAACAGGCCGTACTGTTAAATGCTATTGTTAAAACTATATTTTTACGTTCATTTGTCGTTACAATTGTCAGTATGAGGCTTTGTAATCTATAAACGATTCTTATTACAGACATCTGCAAAATCTTTAATTTTATGCTTGAGATATGATGATGACATTGTAATTGATTTTCTTACTATTTTGTGGTGTACTGTCTTATCTGTGGAATTTTACAATTATAATAGTTGACATAATGCTATGCACTGTTTCTTGAAAAATACAGACAATGCCTTAGCCATATAATACAGTTTGAACTGCACATCTACAGTAGGCCTTGATTATCTTCTGCACTTTTACATGCACTATTTGCACGTCACTTCAGATTAAAGCTCTTGCTAAATGAATACATTAGTAATATTTTTTTATGAATGAATCTGAAACCACGTTAGTGTGACATAATCATATGGGGCGTCCTACAGTTAGAGCAGCAGTACTTTCTGTTCAGATATTTGTATGCAGGGGAGTCCATGTGAACAGCTTCCTCATTGGCCATCCAGTCAAGGCCAGGACTGCCTGCTGACTGTGGTCAGCACAAAGAGAATGGCTGACGTGGCAAAAAGTTGACAGGACACAAGGAGCAGGACTCTGTCTCAGCACACATAGACAGACTACACCAAAGTATGTTGGTGTGTATGTGTGAGCATGTGTGTCTGTGTGTATGTGCATGTCTCTTGAGACTTACAACTCTAAATGTATACACTTTACTGTAGTAAATCTAGGCATGTGGTAAAGTGGGTTGAGTCTTAAATAGGACATCCTGGGAAAATCTGCTAACTACAAGCTACTGCCTTATACAGAACATGATCTGCAAAGACAACTATACATTGTCCACTACAAAGACATAAGTGAACACACAATAGGTCACTGATCGAAATGGCACACTAAGCTGTAAGCAGGACTGTAAATGCACATTTCTGTTCCTTTCAATTTTAGAATAAAGGATCTGTACAGATAGCATCTCCCTAACCATGCAACCTATCTCACTGCATGTGGCTGTTACAATGACCTTAATTACCAACTGAAATAATAGTTTCAAAGAACTTAGGCTACTTATTTGTTCTTAAAAACGTGTTCACTGACACACACGATTGCGTGACAAGACAGCTCCAGTTTAACTGAAATGTTCTAACTTATGTAGCCTATGATTTGCTGTCTTTTATTGAGTCCAATACGATGAAAACTATTTGCCTTGGGATATGTGTGTATTGTCCCAGTTATTCATAAATTCTAGGTCAATCACATTTTTTACAATTAAGTAGTTTCGCATTTGTGACTGCCAAATTGTATCAGGCTACGATTAACACTGTGTGGTAATGTCCACCCATCATCTTGCTTGCTTTGATACAGCAAACGGATAATAATCGGGTGAAATGTATTTAGTTACCCTTGTCTTATGTTCCATTCCATAAATGTACTGGATGTGATACTTATCTTTGCAATAAATCCGCTCAGACTGACACACAGGATAAACGGCATATACCAGGTGTTTAACGACATGCAATCAAATAAATAGCCCAAAGATTAAACTAGACAATCAATGTAGTACTAGGCTATGTGTACAGCTGTATATAAATCCATAGAGGATTCACTGACTTATAGGCTATAGAGAAATAGGTCCTGATTGTCATGGACTACCTCCATCTATTCTACCGTAAACTCAACCTGCTCGTGGGGGGTGGGGTGATTTTTGATCGGGTACATTTTCATCTGTATTACATTTTAATGCTGTTAGAGAATATCATACAGTATGAACCACACTATCCAAATAATTGCAAACGTAACCTATGGAATAAAATCTGAGCAGGGAATGTACTGTAACCTTACTCAAAATATCGTCCATAAACTCTATTAGAATATTACAAAAATGTCCTAGTTAACTTTAGTCTACAAAGATGGTAAATAGGCTGTGTGTATAAATCTGTTTGGTTTATTACATTGGAGTTTAAATCTCACCCAGTAAGCTTTTAACATCTACAGTATAGGATGCCTCATCCCATAGGCTCAGGGAGTATTATTGGCGCATGCTTTGTGAAACGGTGCTGGCGCGCGTAAGGACCACTCATTACGCGGGGTATCCAAAAACACATTTGCTATTAAACTGACGGGAAGACATCGAGCCTCCACAACTCGAAATTCTGTGTTCGTATAGAAAATTTAATTATATGCAGTAACACATATACAAATAGTACAAAGTTGCATGGCTACGTAGTGCATTAGCCTACGCACGTAGTGTCCCATATCAACATAAACATACTCTTCACTTTTCCTGAGGCGTTAGTACTATGACTTATAGTTACCCTTTGACCGTCGTGACATAAATGTAGCTCGTTAACAGAATAAATAAACCTGCAAGTATGAATTCTGTAAACTTACTTTTCTTGTATTACATTCTCCTTTATGGCTCCTAACGTGGAAAGACTATTGCCCTGTTGGAGTCTGCAGGTGACCAAGTGCCGCTGATGCTGATCCTTTAGACATGCATTTTCTTTGCAAAGATCAGTGACTTGTAGTTCAAGCTCTTCAATTCGATTTTTTTGTTTTTCCAGTAACTCCTGTTGAGTCTCGATAATTTTATTGAGCTCCTTCAGATATTCCGTCGCCTTGCTTGGGTTTTCAGTCGGGTTTTCCATCTCGTATCTCTGTTGCCCGTCCATGGACAATCCACGCAAGCTTTTCACTCGTTCAGTTTTAATGTGCTGTCAAATTCCAATTCGGTATACTTCCTTTGCTCCGCCATTGTTTATGTTAGGTGCTGATTGGATGAGTAAAAGAAGTTGGTTAGGGCTATGTCCGCTGCAGAGCGTCGTCCACAGCCTCTGCACCACAATAACTAACCCCCGTCAACCACTCAGAGCGTGGAAAACCATTTAACCCTTTATTGTAGGGTACGTTCATTTTAGCAACGTTTTCAATTACAACTGTAATTTTTTTTTTTTACTTGTGCTGCTTATGGTTATTAAGTGACTACAATGTTTCTCATTTTGATTTCCGTCCTATTCCCGTGCCAAAAAGTAACTTTCTGACTGAAAATGATTTCCTACCGCAGATTCGATTGCCTGGTCGGTTTAGCCTACGTCCACTCTGCTTTTATTTGGATCAAACAGCCAGAATATGCAAATACACATCACTTTAAGTCCGTAGCAAAGATATGTCTTAGTGAAATGTTAATGGTTCTTGTAACCTAATCATCACAACTATGGCAAAATAAATGTTTGCCGTTTGTAGCGTAATTTAGGCCTATAGGCAACAAAATGATATTTGCATTTGGTTCGTCTAAAATCCTTGTGTAATACTTGGAACCAGAGGACGGCAATTAGTTGGCAGAAAGTCACTTTTGGGGACAACTCCGGAAAGCCGACCATAAAGATACTCAACAGGTAGGGCAAACTGGCCTTACCCTTACGAAAGCTTTCTAATTGAAACTCCGCGAACTACAGTTATGAGCAAAGTTGGTTATAAACCGCTTTACCTTCACTTCTTGTAAATGTCATAACTACGCATATAATATCAAACATGTTGCCACGTTATAGTTCACAGTTCTAGATCCCTGTCAGTCATATTGTTTACTGTGTAAGGAATCAATCATTTAGTCAATGAATCAGTAAAGACTGATTCAAAGTAAATTGACTTAAGAATTTAGCTCAAATTGACAACATGGCAAGCTTAAGCTTGGGGTGATAGGAATAGATAACAGATACATTCTATTGAGACACACTTGCTACCTCATAACATTGTTGAGCAACTGGGGCAAAGTAGGGTAAAACTCTTACAAAAATGTCCATACATTTTCACAAGTCTTTACAAATACAGAGAGGACACTCGTCCGTGGAGGTACGATTGAAGATTCTGTCGGCAAAGTATGTTTAGAGGGATTGCCCTCTTGTGGTTGATTGTGGTAAACATTCAAATCAATGTTAATTGAGGGCAAAACCTCAAATGCTTTGTCGAGGGCACCATTGGGGTGTATTCATTTAACCTCTTTAATGTATTATGCCAGCTGCATATCATGTACATATGACACTTTATCTCAAGACGGATGTACACTTATGTGTGTACCTTCAGGGTGTTCAAAGGACACATAGGAAAGAGCGAAGAGTGAACAATGTCACTGACAATTCCATCACTTCATTGACTGATTTACAAACAACATCCTTATCTTTATCGTTCTCCCTGCCAGACAGTACAATATTGCACCATATCTCCAATAAAGTGGGACATGATAATGTGCATAATTCACACTTCAGCTTCTGTGATCATTCACATATCAAAATCATCAAAGCCAAAGCAAGATAAGAGGGAGGTATGTAGTTGAAGGGGATTTTTTTTGCGGGGGGGGGGGGGGGGGGTTCTCTCAGTGATATTTTTAGACCTGTGCTATTCTTAATGTAATGGGCATATTATGTGGAACCATATGACCTGTATGTCCATCAAGTTACAGATTCATCTGATATGACATCACAGTATATGGTTTGCACACTTCTACAGGTCAGTGGTCTGCATGGACTGTGACAGTAGTTGTTGCCAGCTGGTAGACCCCTACGTAGGGTGTACTGAGAATGTAGATAGTATATTCATTATATCAAAAGAAAACCCTCTCTGAAGCATCTCAGAATGGAAATACATAAGGGACCATTGGGCCAAAGTTTGCTACAGTAACCATGGGTACGAGATGCAATCTATCAACCCATTATGTACCTCTCCTGTCTTGACAATGAGCTAGCCTTGTCCGATGTATTCCCACTGTATTATCAAACCCTTGCTGTTTCTTAAAAATCTGATCAAACTCTCACTATCAGCAAGACTTGTTAATTGGTAAACTTAATAGGGATAGTCTGTGCTGAACAATGTTAGACACAATCTTCTTTGTAGTCTTCTACAAATGATGCTTCGTATTTTCAGTGGGGAGTGGTTGGATTCTACTGCAGGTAATATGTTGCTCCTTGTGATACAAAATCAACCTCTGATGATACCATTTCAAACCATGGGATGTTTCCCCAGATGCTGTACACAACTGTAATATCAGAAGCCACACCCTGTGGTTGGCATATCACCTCTTTATGCTCCAAATCTTCTTTTGGTGGAGAGCCTCCTCAGTTTGTCAGTGTGAGCAGACGGAAGCCTCAGGCTGTGTTGCCCTCTCTGGCTGCGTGACTCTGCCTACTGTCTATTCTTCACGCTCATCACAAGCCCCTCCATTCCTCTCCATTCCTCCAGCAGTCACTCAGTCTGGCATACATGTCTGAACATTGCATTTACAAATAATTGAGCTATATTTCAACCAAGCAGTGTGGTTTTGCTAATCAAGTTCATCACTGCCAGGGACTCTTTCATTTTTCTGTTGGATGGGAAGCTGTGTGTGTCTGTGGTGTCTTTTCTTGAGCGTGTAGACAGAGGCTTTCAAACTGTGTACAGCCATTGTGCTTTTGAGGAGTCAACCGGCTTTTAGCACGGCAGCGTTGTCATCTTGAACTGGATCTTTAGGTCGGCTTTCTCTTTTGATTGCAAAGGATCATTTAAATTCTCCCATTTTAGCTGTACAAAAAATCCTGCCACTGTTTTCCACTGTATCCTGAATATTCCCCCTCTAGCTTGAGAAACATTCTTTATTCGTTCACCTTCTTGAACTCAGTGTTAGGGGGACCTATTGTTATGAAAAGTAGGATGCCATTTTCCTTGACAGTCTATGCACATTAGTGTAATTGCTACGATCAGGATTGGAAACCGTATAAGAACATTCTCTCAGTCAGGTCTTGAATATTGGGAGTATTGATTGTCCAACATGTATTGGTCATACCCAGATACACAGGGTAAGTGCAAGAGGTAGAATAAATACAGTGCATATTGAAACAAAATAGAAATGTGTTGTCCATTCCTTTGTGTGGCTGACAAAGCATTTTTAGAAAACCTCTTTGTCTTCACCAGAGAGCATTGTACTCTGACAGTTATATCCCTTCTGACTGTAACTCACTGACAGGCATTGCCTTGGAATTGTACTGGGACATGATCAAAGATGCATGTGACAGCTTCGCTGTTGTTTTTTTTGTTTTAAAGCAGCCTACTTCCTGCATCCACAAATGTCTTCTCAAACCTGGAAGCATAACTACAATACCTTCGATATACCTGATAGTCGTGGCATACGTTTACGTCATTCCAAACCATTTTGTTGTTGGCCAGAACCCCAGTAAAAAATACTGCATTACATATTGAATAAATTCCTGCCTAATCTTTTTATGTTCAGTCAACACTGTCAAGTGTCCTACCTAGCCAGTGCTCTGGCTGGCAAAATGGCAGTGAATGCAAGCCAGCACTATTAGCATCTGTAGTGGGCTTGTCATCAGAAGAAGACAGGTGTCAAAAAGCCCCTACGGCATGTGCTCCTCAATAAAACAACACAGGAAAACAAGCTTTCATGGCTTTATACAATATGAATACATTTCAAAGCTGTTCTCAAATGTCATGCTTCATATGAACTACAGCAGCACAGGTAGTTTGCACAGGTTTATCAGGCAGTGTCTGAGCCAGCATATGATGGTATTTTGTTCAAAGCAAACTTTTGAGATAAATCAACAATAGATACTAGTAGGACACCTTAATTTGTGCAGCAAACTGTATTTGACCATTGTTCACTAACATGGTAGCTTTTAGACACATGGTGTGATCGATGTGTGTCAGACAAGCCCCTTAGCAGAGTCACACCACAGGCTGAATAAAGAAGAAGTGTGTTGTACAAACTGATGGATTTTGTGTGAATGCTCCCACTGAGTTAGGGTCTTAAAGAAAGACAAGCTGTCTTGCCCTTTAATGTAGGAGCTCTGCCTTGTTGCGGCTAGGCTGCCCTCCAGTTCTGGCAGCACTCAGACCTGGCTGTATTGTTAGTAGAACGCTTGACTCTGTTGCAGCTGAAGAAATGATGGAACAGATCACTAACGTACACCAAATCAACAAACCAGAGATCTGTTGACAGAGAATTCATAGGATATTTAGTATTATCATTTTTATATCAGTGGCATCATATTATGTAAATAAATAACTTTGTTTGGTGGGTCAAGTCAGGCTTCAAATCAAGCACGTCTGATAAAAAAAGATAAAAACTCATCATGCACTGATACAGAAGAGTGGACAAAAACCTAAGAAAGAGACAGTTAAACATAATAGAATATTTTTGAGTAAAAACATCTGAAAATGAATCACAGTAGGACATATTTTGAAATGTAACTGTTGTGAAAACCATTTCAAAACTACTTTATCTAGTAATGCAAAGGTTATAAACATTGTCCTTTCAGATTTGATATACCGGCAAATTGTGTGCGTTCAATACTTTCATCACAGGAGGATTGATTCAGTGAATACATTAAACAGGCTGCTCTTATCTTCAACAATGCCATACTGTTCTTTCTCCTGGGCTTCTAGCTTTACAAATCAGATTTAGAGGAACATAATGATTGAGCACTGTTCAACCTTCCTTCATGCAGTCTCATTATGTAGACTTCTGGCACAAGTTGTTATTCATAGACATATAGCCTGTTGACATCTCCAAGCTCTACAGGATGACTTTGGTGTAAGGCTCTGCTATTTAATGTGCAATACTGTCTCGCCAACATACCACCACTGTCAATATGTGGCTGCCTGCTATCTCTTAAAGCTGAGGAAGAATAAAGCCCCTCCCATCATGGCCATAAATCAGGCGAGACCCTGAGCTGACAGACAACGTGTGAGGGAGCCACAGCAGACACAGGAAGTGACCCAGAGAGGCCCAGAGAGGCCGAGGCCGGTGTAGGGAAGCAGTGTACACACAGCAATGTATACACCAGGGGTCAGGAATCACTGCCTATGTTTCCTCTAGTAGCATCAAGATGGTGTCCCTGGACTGATCCTTCATCGTAGTCACTGAACTTCAGGATACTGTTTGTTATATAACCTTGCTCATGTTCTGTTTGACTTCTAATAGGTCAGTCAAAAAAGTTAGCAAAGAGAAAATAAACAATGGGTCACAACAGAGATTATTATCACACTGATTTGGAGAAGGAAATATTGCCTCTCCTCACAAGAAAGAAAACCTTTGTCACATTGATTGCGTCTGTAAAATGGGGGTTTATTGCACTTTCATTTACATTGCACATTATTCTCACCGAGAGGAATTATCATTGTTTCATTTGTTTCCTTTTCCTTTTGTTCACCTTTTTTTATACAATAGTAAAATATAAAACCACTCAGCTAAACTTAAATTTTGGTGATAGTTAATTTTCTTTGTTCTCATTCGTTCTCAATCATTGTTAGGCTAGCTATTTTCCCCATCTTATGCAGATGACTCAGTAGAACTGTGACAGGAATGAGTAAAAATAATGTCCCAATCTCACAATATCTGTTCTAAGCACACTTTTAAATGGAGTGTTACTTCCCATATTAAATGGGGTAAAAACGTATTGGTTTACAGGATATTCAATAGACCTTAATTATCTTCCAGATGCACTGCAGATATAGACACTCAACTGTTAAGGGTAAAGTGTTACGGAGCTGCCAGCACCATTAACCATTTAGTCATTTAGATGACGCTAAACCATGCTTTGATGGTGGAACACACGGCTTGAAGCTAATAGCAGTGAAGAGCCACAACATGCAGTCTAATGAATAACACAACCTGCCCCCATCATGTTGTCCCAGGGTGTTGCTCCAGTGGTCACACTTTGTGAGCCACACTTAGGGATTTCAGCCATCTAGTCTGTCAGTGTGTGACTAAGCCCAAGACTAGGGAAGCCAATTACTGTTCTGGACTATGATCCTGGTCTATCTGCTGATCCAGGGCAAGTCTGGAATCTGTGACCCTCTATACTGCTACCTTCCCCACCGTCTAGCCCCTCTATACTGCTACCCTCCTCACCATCTAGCCTGTCTATACTGCTACCCTCCCCACCATCTAGCCCCTCTATACTGCTACCCTCCCCACCACCTAGCCCCTCTATACTGCTACCCTCCCCACCATCTAGCCCCTCTATACTGCTACCCTCCCCACCATCTAGCCCCTCTATACTGCTACCCTCCCCACCATCTAGCCCCTCTATACTGCTACCCTCCCCACCATCTAGCCCCTCTATACTGCTACCCTCCCCACCATCAAGCCCCTCTATACTGCTACCCTCCCCACCATCTAGCCCCTCTATACTGCTACCCTCCCCACCATCTAGCCCCTCTATACTGCTACCCTCCCCACCATCTAGCCCCTCTATACTGCTACCCTCCCCACCATCTAGCCCCTCTATACTGCTATCCTCCCCACCATCTAGCCCCTCTATACTGCTACCCTCCCCACCATCTAGCCCCTCTATACTGCTATCCTCCCCACCATCTAGCCCCTCTATACTGCTACCCTCCCCACCATCTAGCCCCTCTATACTGCTACCCTCCCCACCATCAAGTCTCTCTGGTCCGGCTGTTTCATAGACCTCCATGTTTGTTCTGTTCTCAGAACCTCATCCTTTAATGAAGGAGAAATGGAAGCATACATTTTATTGATCTATTTATGCTGTGCTCTGTACTTTATGATGGAAATGGTGAGGGCACAGATTCAGGTAAGTTCTGCAACATGCAAAGATAAAACAGGAACGTGTTAAACCAGAGTCAGGCTGATCATTATCAGTGCTTCATGAATTTCCACACAAAATACTATCTTAGATTGTCTGTGCTGGTATCATGGTCTTTCTTTCACACCTGCTGAATACTAAAATAAATATGCCACAGTTGTATAACCAAAAGGGATGATAATGTACACATAGGTACAAGGTAAGCAGGAAAAGGACAAAGATTAAGTGGCTGTTTAACTAAATGTGAGGTGTGCAAACACCCAAGGGCAGTTTGCCAGAAATCCGGAAGTTCTATGCACAGACCAGTCAAGGTAGAAATGGCTGCATGTGTTTTTGGTCCAGATAGACCAGCTGTACTTTACGGAGTTGTTAAGTATAGAATATTCATCAACAGACCTCTGATTGTGATCCACTGGTCAGCAGTATCTACAGAGGAGGGTGAAATGGTGGTACAGTACTGGGCAAAGCCCCTTATCCCAGCACTAGTGAAACACAGCTACGTTGGTACTGTAGGTGAAGATGGATTACTTGCCACTATAGGTATAACAACCACATGCTGATAACACAACAAAAAAACAATCAAAAATCAATAGTTTAAAAGATATTAATGCAAGTCAATACATTCAATAAAAAAATATATATAATGGATTCCCAACTGTAATTGTCATATGCTTTAAGTTTGAAATGGTTTTAATTTCATCGCTTTGTTCATGTTTCACATGATGAAAAATTTAATAAAAGTGCAACACCTGAAGCAGTTGAACTAGACTGGAGAATGATTTGTGAGTCCTTTGTAAAACTTTGATGGAAAATGTCCTACAGCACCTTCTTTTAAATTATTGTACTTTTTTGGAAGGGGGAGGGAGATCTTCTGAGATGGATCCTTGTAAGGCTTGTAATAGCATTGTAGCATTGTAATAGCCCTTCTACTTTCATTAGAATGCATCTCTCTGGTATTAACCTGTAAAGGTGACAACATCTCACTGGAGCCTCCATTAGCCTAGCTTTAACCTGCAATAGTAATTAGGTTCAAGGTTGTTGCACAATGCATAATGACTTATGAATGGGATGGCTATGCATGGGTGAGTTATGAATGGATGGAAACATTTATGGTAGACTGCACAGGAAATGTGATCGATGACACATCTGTAAGACATGTACTTTTAGAAAGCAAACATCACTTTACAATCTGAAGATAACATGTGCACAATACATTTGATCCCGCTTATTCCTATCAGTGACATAAATTGCAAAAAAAACACCTCGATTTTCTTGAAAGGCTCAATTTCACTCCTGAAAGCAGAGCTAATTAATCCCATTTCAAGACCCTTTTTCCAAGAGACCTTGTCAGGCTGCACTGAAGGGAGTTGGCTAAGATATGCTGCTGATATGAAAGTCACATGTGCAGTAGAGCTCTTTGAGGATGGTCTAACACTGGGCTCGGCTCTTGGAAGACAGGGAGTGCGGTGTGGGTGGGTGGGTGGGTGGGTGGGTGGGTGGGTGGGGAGAAAGAAATTGTCCATTCATGCTTGAGCAACATCATTTACATTACAACCCAAATTTAACATGGTTTGACCTCAGATATTAGGGAAATTCCATAATGTGATTCCTCAGAAAGTGAATCTATTCCCAAATGATTTTCTGAAGATCACAATGAAGATGACAATGAAGATGACCGCTTTTGCACTTTGGTTCTAGTCTGTGTTTGCTCTCACACTGTATGTTTAGTTTTGTGCACAGACACAAGCACATTCCTTAGATGTGAAAAGGTACTTGGCAATGACCATGTTTCTGATTCTGATTAATGATTTGATCTAACACAACATATAACCCACATAAAGAGCTCCAGGGCAAACACCTAGGAAACAAACCGCAGTAGACCCATGGGGGAACACATTGTTAGCATGCATTCTGTGGTGGCCCAGTAGAGAATCCTATAAAATCAAGAATATCTAGTGAATTTTTAAGTTAACCGTCTCCAATGGAAATAAAGGTCATTTTGAAGCTAGACAAATTAGGTTAAAACTAAATCAAACTGTCTGCAACAGCCGAGCTTAGGTCTACCGTAAAGAGGGTATTTTGGATTAACCTTTGTAATTGCATGCAGTATTCTATGAGACTTTCGTTAGAAGAAACTAATAGCTTCTGTGTAATCCAATATGAATATAGTAACATGGCAATAAATGTGGGTTATCTCATTTGGAGTTACATCCATCCAAGATACGATAGTGCTCTATCCTCACTCTCATTTAATGCATTAAGGAAGTGCCTCAACATAATGCTGGCTCCAGTATGCATTTGCAAATTAGTTGTCCCTGTGAAATGGGTTCATTAGACACACTACTTACTGAAAAAAACTATTAACCAAAGCAATCTTTATGTTTGATCACAGAAGATGATTGAATATTCACTGCTGTTATGTTGTGATAGTCAAATACTCTTTTCAAGGTTGACCCATAATATGAGCAATTGGGTTTTCACTGCTGTTATGTAACACATGTTAAATAAAGTGATTCAATTTCAAATTCACTATAACAGAATGCCAGTCCAATATAGAGGATTCTGAAGTGGACACAGACTAATTGCTGGGTCTCTGGTGGTTCAATTGACCACTGGGGTGTGAAAGAGAAGTCATTTCCCAGCTTGGGGGCCAGTGTGCTGGTGGTTGCGAGTTAGTGTCCTGTAGAGACTCTTTACTGCACCACAACCTCCTGCTGGCTGCCTCCCTGCACACACACAAACAGCACATTAGCCTTCTGATGAGCCTCCACAAAGCAAAGCAATACAGTCAATTAAGGCTAGAGAAGCAATAACTGACAACCTGGGCTCAGCTTTCAGTAGCAATTACTTGGTTGCTTCTGCTTACCATAGATTATGCACAGAGTGCATCACCCACCCTGTAAATTACCTACGTATTGACAATTGAATGGGAAAGTGCATGCTCTGAAACATGTTACAATTTTGACAATGCATGGGCTTTTATGTACCGGTAAAGAGATGGAAAATTAGGTATTTTTATGGTGGTGGTGACTGAATATGTGACAAACAGATAACCAATGTTCTTAAGTGCCATAGATACATCCATAAAGTTCATTTAAATTACATCATATGGCCTGAAACAAAAGCTCTCATTGGAATCAAAGTACTGTGTTGGGACCACTGACATAATGTATGCAGCATTTAAACTATAAAAGTGAGTGACTGCCCAATTTATAGTCAGCTGACATTCCCTAAACAAATCTGCTGCTTGGTGCATTATCACCCCCCCTTCTCTCACTTCCATAAGTTAGAGAGCCCAGTTCTAGAACTCTCCATGCTCAGTGTCAGTTTCATTGCTAGTGTGACTGATAGTACTGTCCCTTTAAGGGGAAATGGACGACAGCACACCGGTTGGATGTGCCCTTTAGGCTTGGCATAGGCTGACCAGAGCAAATTGTTTTTATTTAGTGTTACCTTTGTTATGCACCTTAGAGGTCCAGGCTCTGTATGCTGAGATAGGTATGCCTTAAACCTACTTTATGGTCCAATAGGTATGATCTTCAGTAAAATAACAAAGGTTTTGCCTATTACAAACATGTTGTGCAAGATAATATGACCCTCTGAGAGTTGTTTAGCAACACAGATGGCTCAGTGCAAGTGGAATGTCAAATTAAAAAAATTATTTGGCAAGGTTTCAGCAACAACATGTATGCAGTAATGATACCAGGCATCTACTATAGGAACATATATTGTTTAGCTGTTTAGTTTGGTCTTCCGGGTGGACATTACTGAATGTACCCCTTACAGAATGTTTGTAAGTACATTTTAACCATGAAGCCCCATCTTCATTTGGTTGAACATAAGATGCAAGGGGGAAACATATTGTAACGTCCCCAGGTGGCACATTTGAAAACCTTACCTCTTGCCAAACTAGCATGGTACCTTCCTTGGTCTATGTCATAAATACACCCCTCCCCCCGTCCTGGAACAGAACCTCATGTTAAAAACATGATATGACGACACTGACTGAGTGAAGATGACCTGAAGACAATGTGCTGTGCGGTGTGACAATAAAATCTGCCTGTCCACGGATGTAAATTGGACATGATACACTGTGCATATCTCCTCAGCAGTGAACTGTGGGCTGCTGTACGAACCGTAGTTTACTGACAAAAACATCAAAAGTTAAAGGCTTCCTGCACTAGAATATAGGAATATATGAGAGCTCAGTGACACATACGCCACACAGACTACTCAGGATTAGACATATAGCAATTATTAGATACAGTGAGCTCTTCTATTAAAATAGGATCATTATAATATATCCACTGAGAATAGGGTGGGACTTTGAGCTGCAATATTGGAGATAAATGATTACAATATAGCAGACAATGGCAGGGTTTCCCAGATTCGTTAAGAAGCTCTTAACGTTCAGAGCTTCTTAAGAACGTTCTAGAGCTAGATGTTTGTCAAACCAGAAACCCTGAGAGTGATAACAAGTGAAGTGAAGAACAGCAAAGATGTTTCTCAGTTGCTTCTCTCTTTGTGTCTTAATACAGATGACATCCATTAACCACCAAGAGCTTCTTTCCCACCACCCGACTCCATACCATCAATCACACAAACAGCCTCAGAGTTTCCTAATTGATACACTGGATCTCTTATCAACAGTAAATGCAAAATAAGCCTTAAGTACATTTTCTCTCTGGCAGTAATATCTGCCAAAATAAACAAAGAAGTAAAATGTTTGAAGGAATGGGGAGGTTAAGAGTAAAGGGCTTGTTTATGTGAAAAGCACTTCTTAAAACCTCGGACACAAGCACTTGTCTACATATCACCATCATTGACTGAATACCAGTTTTAATGTCAGATTGTCTTGGGAGAATATAACCAAATTATATGGGTAGGCCATTCCCTGTTCAGCCAGATGTCTTGGCTGGGGCTAAGATTCTCCCATAGCATGTAACACAAATGTAAGCTCATCAATTACACAGACACACACGCAATGTGTAAACATGATCAATCATTCACTTTAGTGCATTCTTTGACAAATGGCCAGTGAGCGATGCATAGTAGGGAGCCTTGTCAAGGCAGGAACGAATACACATTATGCACTATGTTTAAGAAAACAAACAGAGTTTGCACACACAAAAAAAATGGAAAGATTTTGTATTATTGTGTGTATGTATACATATACTCTCTGGGATGTTTTGCTTGCATAAAATATGTTTTCCCAGTGCTCTAGCTCTTCAATACATTACCTCTGCCTGCTGGGCAAACATCATAGCCAACAGAAGGCCTCATACATCACACACCAACCACTCTCCTGCTACAGCCTTCACTCCCAGCAGGCAAGAGAAACATTACAACTAATCAATGTTGGTGTGGGCTTGAATTAGAGAAGGCAGACAGTTTGAATTTTATTTGAGCTAAATCAAGTTTAAAAGTTCTCAGAACAAAGTGCACATGTAGTGCTTTGATGTGGATCAGGAGGAAAAGCCCTGGACCTTCCACCTTCAAATAAAGAGCATTATTAAGCACATGTTTATGAATGGAGTCTGCTACCTTTACTGTCATGTACTCCTGAAGGCTCCTGCCAGGTGAGTGACTGCTATGTTGAAGTGGGGCCAGCTGTCAGATGGCAGGATGATAAGGATTCTGTGTGTGGGAATAGCTCTGTGACGGCCATGCAGTTTGTCTGCTGGTCCCTCCCCAAGCTCTGTAATACACTCTCATCTCCAGGCCTGTCATGGAAATACCCCTTTGAGTGACAGGGGTCAAGTCTCCCAAATTCTCATGTTTTCACTTTCCTCAATATAGAGTCAAATGTTACCACTATGTATATCATGTTTTGTGGGATAGCAGCTGAGGCAGAGTTCAACTTTAATGGTCTGGAGTCAAAGTAATTGTCACAGGAATTATGCTGAATGCTCAACCAATGAAAAACAACTATTTATATGACTATCATGTATTGTAATACTGTATTTGAATTTGAAACAAGGGCATGCGTAGTTTAGATCAAGGGCTGTTCATGGCTGGAATGAAGGAGGGCTAGCTCAGATGTTGGTACAGACAGGAACCGGAGTATGGAGAGACAGCCTGAGGGAGGGGCCGATCTGGGGTGACAAAAGAGAGAGGGCTTCTAGTGATTACTGCCAGGCTCTGGCAAACTGAAACACATAACAGATAAGAACTGAGAGCTATTGTTGCAGCTTGATTCTAGATTCTCTCCATCACTCCCTAGCTCTGTGAATAGCATCCAGAGAACTACATGCCAGATGGACTAAAACAGTTGTTTTGGCATCTATTAAAAAATAGCCATTTTAGAAACTTTATCTTTAACATTTGCTTTTAATAAAACATGACATACAAAAATGTTTTACGAATTATTCTAAACATTTTACAGCAGCAAGATAAATCACACAAACTGCCTGGATGGGGCTTAAAGTACCAGTGCACTTATGATTTAGAACAATATTGCTGCACAAAGGGAAAAGCATATTTGAATATGATATCTAGAATATCCCAATAATCAATTTCGAAGGAATAACCCCCTTTGCATTTGCATGAGATAATTGCTCCTTCTGGCTGATACACAGCAGATAATGGTGTGTTTTGAAAAACTGGGAGAAACACATAAGCGTCCCCGTTTTTGAAGGTGCTTTAGCACCATCTGCAAAACAGCCTACAGCTACAGCACTGTTGTGTCCATATGGTGTTTTCTTCGGTGGGATAGTAGTACTACTCAGATACTTGTTTGATGTTCTAAGGATGGGTTTTTGGTACACAAATCCAGCAAGTGGTGTGTGGTATGGCTATTGTCTTGAGCAATGAGTGTTGAAGATTTAACCTTCAATTTAAAATCCGCTCAATTTGTTATTCTTCTTCGTCATTTGTTGACCACGCAATGGGAAGATATCCAGCTTTAGCACATCAATGAAACAGACGAAGCCGCATCATTATTACGCAAGCCCAATATGGAGAACTATTTATAGAAATATTGCCTTTGGGTGCATCCGCCAAGAGGCAGGATTAGAAGCAATTCACATAATTCAAGTTTTTAAGTTATTTATTTCTTGGCCGTCACTCTGCTTTGTATTTGCATATTACAGTATTGGGCTGCACAGTCACGTTTACGTAGGCCTACTGATGTTTACCAGATAAGGTATATGCATTGCATTTGGAAACAGTGATTTTGAGTAGCGCTAGTCAGTTTGAGTAACTGCAAATCCTTTATCCTGCATGGATTAGGAATGGGTTTAAAACTGCTTTCATATCGTGTCTCTGCAAAAAGTAGAACATACTAGCTAGCTACCAAAAACATAAAGAATGCACTAGCGTCGTTATGTAATATTTAACCATGTTTTATCCTCTTCATGATAATGTAATGGGCCTGTACAACCAGTACGCGGCGAACGTAACACGATTGCAGTTGTGCGTGCGGTCGTGAGATGGGGAAGTCTATGTGAAAGAAAAATCGCCTCCCGGTTTTCAGACTACATATTTAAGGCAACATGCAAAGTGTTATCTCGCATTAACCACCTACAAGTTTACCTTTGAAGATCTTAAGCATGAGTCTTTGTTTACCCGATAGATTTAGGAGAGATTATGGCAGGTGAGTTTGACTAATCGCTCTAACAAAGTGTTTATTGTGTCAGTGCTGGCTGAATCCCATCTGCAGAAAAAATCGTATTATTGTTTTATAATGTAGATATATGTGTGAAATAACGATAACGAAACCAAAAGAGAGTAATTGTTTCCTTTGGAATTACGCCTTTAGAAATTCCAATGCGCATGTGCTGCTGGGAGAAAGACATCTGGGTTATGTAGTTTTTACTTTCTTCAGTCGCATAATCATAGTCCGATAAAATCAGGCAGGTCTCTTTCTTTAGATTTATTTCAACATTCGCATGGATCAAAAGTATACAAAAGTACTTAATTTTTGCATGCATGCAAATGCTAATAAAAAACTGGCCTTTTCAATTTAATTTTTATTTTAAATAATAGTACACAGCATGGAAAGATGTCTCAAAAAGAAGACAATGAAGCTGAAAAGTGGTAAGTTTAATGACATCAATGAGGTTGGAAAAAGTTGTTATAACCCTTTAATTAAAATGCTTTTTATTCACAATCAGTCATTATTGCAGGTCCTAAAAATCCCCATAATTGGTATTCCAATAATTACACGCACCGTAATAATTTGAAATGTTCATACTTGCTTTTTCAGCCTTCACCGCACTGAGCTGTACATTGAGGTCCCTTCAACGTGTATGCCCATAGTTTACTCTCCAGATTACAACATCACCTTTATGGGTCTTGAAAAACTCCATCCCTTTGATGCTGGCAAGTGGGGAAAAGTCATTCACTTTTTGAAAGGTAGGCACAACAAATGTACCATGGCAGACCACAAGTCAAGTGTTCTTGAGCAGGGCATAGTATAATTTATGGATGACTCCAATCTCCTCTTAGAGAGGAGTGAGTCAAGGTGTGGGAAAGGCTCCTTGAGAGGAGAGAATCTGAGCAGCGAAGCAGATATAATTAGAGTGTTGAACTCCCTCAGGGAGCCTCTGCAGGTATTATACACAAAGCTGTCCTGCCTTTTAGCTGAAGGAATGAATGTTTCTCTGGCAGGACTTTACGTGAACTCGTTGTCAACATAGTCTACTGTCCTTTTTGCACTTTTCAACACTGTGTTATGTGACATGTGACATGCTTTTTCCTCTCAGAGGAGCAGTTCATCACTGAGGGGAACCTAGTAGAGGCCCGTGAAGCTACTGACGAGGACCTGCTCGTAGTTCACACCAAACAATATCTCAGAAAACTAAAGGTACTATAGGTAGCTGTTCTGTATCTTACCATGGCATTGGGCACCAATCCCAGTTATCCCTTTCTCCTTCCTCCACATGTCCGTTCCCTCCTCCTCCTTTTTCCATCACACACTGGAAGGCACTAATGAAGAATCAGGAACAGAGCTTAAGGATCATAAACAGATGAATTGACCTGAGGCTTTATGTTTAAGGGTCCTCTGGGGAACAAGAATTAAGGTTAATGCTTCATGTGTACATCGTGAAATCCAGTTAAGTTTTTTATTTGATTTTAAAAGGGCTTCATTGTGCTTTCCCTAGCCTTTACCATATTGTTATTCAAGCAGTGATGGACAGAGTGAGTACACAATTAGAATGCACCAGATTATCCCATGGGGGCCTTGATTCACATCCAAATCAATCAGGTCACAGTATGTTGAGCAGTTCTCAGTTCTCTCAGCGGCCTCCATGAATAATACCCCAAATGAGTTGCTTGGTTGGATGGGGCAGACACAGTGGAGGAGGCATCATTGTTGAAATGCATAAGAAATTGAAAGCAGAACCTAATCAGTTATTTCTGCTGAGCATCTCTAGTCTCTCATAAGTACGTAAAGAGGAATGTAGGGATGCCACCGACTGATATTTAGGAAGTTGTGTCCTAGAATACCTATGTATTTATTCTCTCTTCTTTTAATGCATGCAGAACCATACAGATCTTGGAGAGCCCAAGAGAGGTACCTCAGTATTCTGCTGTGAAAGAATGCAATGATTGTATATTTCTTTGCATCATATTTGAGATGGGAGACATGACATGATAATATGATTTTGCCACCAGAGTCCTTCTAAAATAGTCACCATATTCAAAACCAGATGTACAGTATCCATCATAATTAATTTCCCCATAGTGTATGTTATTATATGTTTTACTGTCAGCTGGTGGCAATCTACTGTATAACGGCCATTCATTTTGGAAAGGTGTGAACTCTTTCATATTTATGGGGTTTTGTTTGCATTTTAGTGGTCACTAGTAGTGGCAACCATCACAGAGATCCCTCCACTCCTGTTCCTGCCTAATTTCTTGGTGCAAAGGAAGGTGCTGAGACCTCTGCGGACACAGACAGGAGGGACAATAATGGTAGGATTTGCATAGAATCAAAAAAAGATATACCATAGATTAATGAAGTAACACTTCCTATCATAAATCACTTTAAAATGCATTAGAAACACATTCACTCGTAAAAATATATTGCTTTCTAGTGAAAAGGGCTGTTTTTCTCAGAGAAGCTATTTGAGTTATCCAGTATTCAGGATGACACCTTAGCTCCTCATGACTCACTCTAGAACGTTGAGTAGAGCATAAGAGGCTCATAAGTACCTTGCAGGGCCTTGTACATGTCTCTACTATTTATTATAGAAAGCATTCGTAGGAAGTGTTGCCAAACACTCTTTAACCTTTCTTAAAACTTGTAATAATAAAAAACATTTATGCTATGAAATTCTTCAGCAATACATTATCGAACTCATGCCTTTAAAGAGGTGGTGAGCTCTGTAATATTTAGATTAAAGGAGTTGTACCATGATTAATCTCCCATATTGGAGACTATTGGTTTAAGATTATGTTGTTGTGGTGCCTGTCTTGTCCAGGACAAGTTGTTCCAGAATTGTGTATAGAAGTCATAATAGTCAGTACTATTCTACTCTACATATAATCTCCTGAAATAGTTTAGCTACCCAATGCTACCTTTTTAAAACAGTATTAGCTTTAGCCATGTTGGCAAAATTCATTCTACTTGATGTTTTATGAAAATGCCAGTATTTTTAGGGACACGGTGCCAAGCTTAATTTGGGGCCCACACCTGAGGGAGATAGCATAACCTTGGGAAGAGCAAGCTGCTTTCATGGTTCTGAACATCTGGGATAAAGGCACTCCCAGGGATTTAACAGTACAGGTAGCAAAACCACAGAGGAAAAGTACTCATTTCAAATAACTCTATGAGCACAAATTACTTTGTACCCCTCTTGCTTAGGAGATAAAAGTGTAGTTCTACTGAGTTTCTGCTCCTTGTTATTTGGTAATTGTATTCATTTTCTGTTTTATATTAATATAATGTTTTGTATTGATATTAAGTTTTCTATTAATTACACACTTGCGATGAGATCAAGACTGGTTGCGCTGTCAATATTACTTGTAACTCAAGTTATGGTTTGGTTGGCACTTCCGTTCCAACAAAATCCAATTCACCAATTGCTGATAGTTCTGCGTTATCACAAGCAATCGCAAAGCCTACTCATGTAGTCAATGTGATGGAGATGAGCTTTCTCAGTTTTTTCTCTCTTGCTGCAGCATCACACCCATGATTGGGGATATTCTGGTAGTACTGGTTACGGCATATTCAGCAGAACATGTGAGATGTGTCTCTGGCAAATAATGGAAAAAGGTCATTATGGAGTCAGCTTTAACAAACTAGAAACAGTGAGGACCTGTGGATGAAATGTAGTTTACGTACATGAAACCATTAGTGTCAGCCCAATCTTTTGATATACTTTATGTATGATAAAAAAATATGATTACGGCATTTCTTTCATTTGCTTCCCAATCGGTAGGATTACACAACACGAGTGCCATGTAAATCCTTGAAACCTATGATTCAAGCAAAGTTTGAGTTAAGTATAATTCAGTCTTCCAGGAAAATAATGTAATACAGTCAGTAAAAAAAAGTGCTTGCGCCTTTGACTAGAGTGAGTGTCTTTCTCCCTAGGTAGGGTTGAGTGGCACAACCCAGGCAGTGTGCGTGCATACATGCTAATATGTGTTATTACTTTTCCATCAGCGAGACATATTGACTTTTACACACAGCCCTCTCAACTCTCGTCTCCTGCCTTCAGGGTTCCTGTAAACTGAGTGCCACTGGGAGCAACTTCTCAGCTCTCTATTTTAATCTAAAGAAAGGCTTCATCTGTGAAATGAATAGCTGCTATGGAGCATCTAACAGTATGGCTTTTTATATACTTTATTCTGTTGCTTGTCTTTGGGGGGTTTGCATGGTGTTTTAGCACTACCGCTAGATGGTTCCACTGCATCCACAAGATTCCTAAGAAAGACATTTTAAAACATACAGTTGATTTGTTATGATCAAGAATGATTTATTCTAAATGACTGGTTCGAAGCATTTAAAGTAGTTCCAAAGAGATATGTCCCAAAGACATGATTACTTGGCATCAACTGTGATTAGATAACATGCTGCTCATGCAGAGCCACACACGGATCACAGTCAGGGGATTAAGCCAGAACCTGAGTGGTAAAAGCCAAGCAGTCCTGTAGTCTTGGGATAAGCCATTGTTGTGTAGAGTGTATCTAAACTCATTATTAGGCTTGATGTAATTGTCAAGGAGGAACTGCTCCACCTGTGCTGATCTGAAGAGTTGCTCTCTGCTTTTTACATGTTTTGCTCTCTAAGATTAGGTCATGACATCAAGCACATCCTCTGAGCACCAACACACTACACTACAAATACTTCGATATCCCATTTAAAGATTAATGTTATTATATGAGAGGACGTGACTAACATGAGTGAGAATATTGAAGCAATGTATATTTCTGTTTGTCTAAGCAATGAAGAGAAATATTGTCTTTTCTCCAGGCAGGAAAGCTGGCCATCGACCGAGGATGGGCAATAAATGTAGGTAAGTTCAATTTCATTAATTCTTTCATAGACGGACCAGACCTGTAATTAGACAATCAATCTGTGTGCACCCGAGTGGGAAGCCTCTAATGTGGGGACTGGGATACCCACTGTATTCTATCAGTTCATTGACTACACCGTGACATTAAATCTAATGCTTCCCAACTTTGTAATAAAGGCATTTTTCTTTTTAAAATGAATGCCAAATTACTTGTCTTATAATTGAATATGGCACTTTATTGGACGAAGGTAACTAAAAGGGCTACCAGTCACTTCAGAGACTGTGTGAAGAATGGCAGGAGAGAAGGGCTTCTGGCTTTGTCTCTCTTCTACACAACCATCTAAAGTCAAATGGGTTTATCTCGTTGTGATTAGCAGGAGGTCTTTGACTAACCAAGGTTAGTTATTTCAGATTTGTGTCAACTGGGAGAGGAAATTGCATCATCAGACATTTTTCTGCAGCTCTTGCTTACTCAGCCACTTAAAACTCTGTTGATGAATCAGGAAAATAGTCTTGTTGTTCTGCATCAATAAACACAATTTTAATAGAGAACTGAAGGTGTTTTAAAAGCATAACGAATATGTATGGATTTTTGCCTACTTGTGAGTAGTAAGGATATACTGTAGGTGGATGAATAATGTCTAAAGGATCATTTTGGTGGGTTATTTTATGCTGCTGAAAATTGTATGATAATCAAGTTCCCCCCAATCTCTTATTAGTAGATGCAGCTCCACAAAACTATTTAATTAGCTTTACCACAGACGGGCAAAGAGGACTGTAGCTCTAACCTGAATACATATGAATGACTCCAATTTAAAGGCCACTTCATAATCACTGTCCCTAAAGACCCAGAAGTCACTTTGGGTGTGACCATGCTGCCGCTCTTTAGTCATGCAAACTTCTCATGGGTATCGCTCCAGCCTCCGGGCATTTGATATTTGTCTTGCCACTTCAGCTGCGTTTTGAATAGATTCAGCAAAGTTTGCCATCGAGTAGGCGGGGCTGGTAATGGGTGTGTTGGTAGAAGGAGCGCTGCACGTGAACAGCGTTTTCCCTCCTCCCAAATGATCTCCTAATCAGCAATTTCTTACACTACGCAATTTTCCAAAACCACAATTTGTATAAATACCAGTGATCAGTCATTCAATAAAATGTATTCATAGATCAAGGGATTCTATTATGTTCATGTTACTCAAGTCTACTGTATGCATTTACCCCAGATGGGCACATGATTCTTTTATATTACAAAATTAGCTTCTGCCTTCAAGGGTGAAGCTATGGATGGGTGGCGGATAGGAGACAGTGGTCCAGTAAAGACCTGTTTCATCACACAGTATTAGTCCCCACCTTTTCGAGACATCAAGCATGCATTCAATGCTGTCAATGTCCCTAGTTGTAATAGAAAGAATTGGGGGCATGAAAATGCCTTTCCGATTGGGGACTACAATACAGTCATCAAAACTATAGTGCTTCCTTCATGAAATGTTGTGTTCTGCACAAATCAAATCCTATGCCCATACATCTGTGCCTCTAAACCTCAAGGAAGACAAGGAAGGACAAAAACGTAATGTATGGAACCTTGGGAGAAGCAATATAGTGAGGGATCCCCTCTTCCAGAGACGTTTGGTTTTACACAGAGTGGCATATAGGCATAGTACATTTAGACAGGAAGTATAGAGAAAAAAAGTAAACATTTGTATGCCTTCTCAATGTTGCTATATGATACACACTTGTACTGTATATTACAAGTAGATTCTATAGGACAGTTGGCAATGTGATGGAGAGCAAGATTCTTTTATGGCAAAAAAACGGGGTATCACACCCACAGCCCAGGGAAATAGAGACACTTTGGCCAAAATGATGTTTCCTAATTGGGAAGTGAATGCCCATAGACGTCATAGCAGAAAAGAATGTTGGCATGTTATGGGACAGAGGTTCGCCATTGGTCATGCATGCAAATTTGTCCGTGTCAAACCCATTCTTCTGGACTTGTAGGGCGAGACCAAAGCGCCTATGGGAAATAATAAATCACATTTATTTGATCTGAAGTGTATTAATTACTAAGATACATTATTTCCATACATGTATTTAACTGAAGACTTTACACAATTATTGGTGGTTTCAACTACGAGTGTCATATCAACAGAAGTTTTACAATATAGGAAATATATTTTGGATACAGCTCATACCTGAGAGGTTCCTGCCTCAATCCCTCCAATTTGAACCTGGCCTGCATTGCTGAAGTGTTCTCGAGCCCCCAGACGAAGATGCACTGACAGTCACTGCTAAATCCTCACACACAGTTCTAGTTACAATCCATGGGGGATGACGAGTGTCTTCATAAATCTTATATTGTTTTATCTCTACGTAGGTGAACTTCCATCGCAGCCTTTTGAGTTAGGTTGTCTCAGTCTCTGCACTCACTTTTTTTCACACAACCCCCGTTTGTACTGTCGACACGTTATTGGTTATAGGGACCAGCCAAATTCCAAAATGATTCAATTATTCAACACATGGTGGAGCCGGTCTCACTGACATAAATAAAATGGCGGGAAAACATACATTTTGTGAGCAAGATATCAAATTATTTTCATTTTACTGGATCTTTAGACTGTACTCTTGAGCATTATACGGTACTCTTGAGCATTAGACTAACAATATACTGTTCTTCCATAGGACACCTATTTTCAAAAGTTTTCAAATAAAAAAAAGCAAATTATGGTTGTTTTAAACAATAGAAGTGTGCAATACACAGTGCAGTGGCTGTTTAATGTCCCTGGCACTAAGCTTTGCCTTTTGTTCAAGGCGGGGGCTTCCATCACTGCTCCAGTGACAAGGGAGGGGGCTTCTGTGCCTACGCAGACGTCACACTAGCGATAAAGGTACTGTGAAAGGGGAGCAGGTCCTTTTATGTCAAGTTCTAGTCTAGTTGTTAAAAATGCATCAAGGCTGAATGCTGAAATGTGTCAAATGTACTGTGTGAGGTGAAATTATGATTTGCAATAGACCTTATCCAGTATTGAAATTACATTGATCTACAAATAAAACAGGTACAATTCATTCTGAATGTTTTTTTCTGGTCTTTTCATATCTCAGTTTCTGTTTGAGAGAGTGGAGGGTATTTCCATGGCCACCATCATCGATCTGGATGCTCATCAGGTGAGCCATAGTTATTTCTTATCTGACTGTCAATACATCCTTGCTTCTTCAGAAAAGGATGACTAGACCATCTATTTTAGTGCGCTGCTCCATGAGAACACAGAACTGGCTCCAAGCAAGAGTTTACTTTCTTACACTTAGTTACTAGGCTGTGAAAATCAGCTTTGTTAAAAGGGTTAAGATCATCAAATGAATTATTTTCTGTATGCAGCTTTTGATCACAAATATAATTTCTACCTAGACGTTTGTAGTTTCTAATGTAAAAGCTGATAAATGTTATTCTGAGTTGTGAATATACTCTACCTCAACCATGGTCTTATATTCAGGACTACTTCACAATATCGCATAGTTAAGAAGAGAAAATTGGGCTCAAACTGACTTTTTTCTCAAAGAGTGTAACTTTTTTCCATAGTAGGGCAAGATGAAAGTCAATGTTTTTGCCTCCAAGCTTCAGTACTTGTACTGCTCCACCACTCTGGCAAAGTCACATTGTGTGTGTGTGTTTGTATGTGTGTGTGTGTGTGTGTGTGGGACTGGATGAGATCAGAACAACCCACCAAATAGGCAATGAGCACACAGAGCATGGCTACATAACTAGCAGTCACAAACCAGACAGCAGGCACATCATTCCCTGGTGCAATGAGCACACAGAAGGACTGTGGTAAAGTAAAAACGTTCTGGATTGGAAGAGGTCTGTTCTAAAGTACCGGTTTGGAATCGTCCCTGTATTCAATGTCAATACAATATCTCAGAGGGCCTATCTGACCCTGTGGAGATAGTCAGTTCAGTATTGTCATCAGTAATATGCTAACTCAAGGACCACTGTGTCTTCATCTTGTTGCTATATAAATAGTCTGTTCTTATTAACGATTTTCCAGCCCAGCATTTTTGTTGACATTTTAGGAGGCCTTATTAGCATATTTCTGTCTGACTTGTGGGGTATTTAAGATGACTCATATCCACAACCAATTAGTCTTGCAAAGATTGTTAACATTGACAGTGGTTCAAGGTTGCCAAGGTTCATGGCAAATTTCCAAAGTACAGCTTTATTCATTTTGAAGCATGGCTTGATCCTAATGATCGTTTCTAACTATTGACTTATGCGAGGGATCCAATCAATACTCATGCAGTAAATAATTCATGAAGGCTGTCCAGAAAACAAAAGACCAAATCTGCTTGACGGCATAAAAATTTACCTGAAATGCCCCCTCAGCACAGTTTAGGGAAGGAGGAAGTGTGTTGGGGGTGGTGAGTTTGTGAAGATCCCAATTAAGGTGCTAGCATATTACACTCTGGAGTGCTCTTGTCTCTGCACATGTGAATTCAGATTATGGCTAAATTGTGTTTCTCATTTAATGAGACAACCAATTGCTTCTGTAAAAACTCTGACAAGCCGGTAAGATTAACAAACATTACAAGGTCACCAAGAGAGTGGAATCTCACGCAACATCACATGTGTTCAAGACACATAGTGTACACATGTATCTTCACATGCACATGCAGATATCCAAGCATGCCTGATGAAACACCATACCAACACTTATTTTATTCCTTTTTACAAAATTCCAATAGAGGGAATTTTCCTCTGTGTCCAAACTAAGAACTATGTACGTTTGACTGAAGATAATCCCTCTCTCTCCCTGGACAGTCAGGTTATGCAATGATTGATCATTTTATTGCAGTGATGGAAGTCTTCTGTTGTCATTTCTCATGGATGAGTCTCCCATGTGGAGGACCGTTTTAGGATGTTCTGTGTTGTACAATCCTGTTTCTGCTTGATGAATGGCCTTCAGCAGTCTGATTAGAGATCTATGGACACATCTGTTCAGATCTAGAGGATGTGAATGTCTGTACTGAGCTTCACATCCCTGGATCCCTCAAAGTCCTGCAGGCTGGCGTGGACCAAATGGATCAGCAGGTCCATTTCTTCTGTCTTTGAGGCATTAATACTGAGCCTGGCACCCAGACACTTTAGATGACAAATGGATTGGTAGAAGCAAAGAAGGATTGAGTTGCTGTGACTTTGGTATGAGTTTCTATGCCCATGGACATCCCAGCAATATGTATGTCCCATATTACCTTTCACTCTCAGAGGCCATCAGAGGTAGACACATTTCTCCAAATGGAATCTGTGAACACTGGAATGTAACATGATGTATAGGATGGGCATGTAATTTGTATGCACCTTTCCATGTACACCCCAATGGGTACACCAGTGCTCACCAAAGACGTACGGCACTGACATACAGTAATAGTTTATGGGTCCGGTGTTTACAGGTCTTATTCTTATCCTTATTCCCTAACTTTATGTTGCTTTATGTTCGTATGTTCCTCACTGTGTTACAGGGAAATGGACATGAGAGGGACTTCCTGGAAGACAGACGGGTTTTCATCATGGACGTCTATAATCGCTACATCTATCCTGGAGATGGTTATGCCAAGAGTGAGTCAAACCACAACATCTTATCCGCTTACATATTTCCAATGGGATGTGGAACCCTTCTGGTGCAAGGGAAGCACACATGACACTTCTTACAAAATACAATTTTACCTAAATGGAATAAGTATCAAAAATATATATTTTTTATCAAGGTGACCCAGTGATCTTTTGTGCTTTAATGAAACTAATACTGTTGGCGGCGCACATTAGTGCGATGCATGTTGGCGGTATCTGTTGCTGGCGGCAAATGCTAGTGCATTGGTGGCTAACAAGATGCAGTTATTACTTGTGAGATCTATGGTTCCATTGCTTGGTGCAGCTCTCCATGGCGGCAAACTCGTTTATATATTTATATTTTTAGTTACAAACCCCTTATCCAAACAAATCAGAGGTGACACTGCACGTCCCTGTGTCCGAGCAATCCACATGGAAAATGTCTACTTCATACGGTGCCCAGTTCTTGAGACACAGACAGACAGACGCACACAGACAGAATTCCGGCCTTTCTAGTTAGATGAGAAGAGTCTGTTGCTCTGAACAGGAGAGCTGGTGTCTCCTCCTGTTCCAGCCCCTAGATGTCACTGACTGCCATTTTAATTATGCTTAATTATTCTGTTGAAAATTATGTCGATCCATCCACACTACTGCAGCACCTCAGCTCACAAATTGCAGTATATCTGTCACCTAAGAGACCATTTAACAATAAAAGCATAACACACTTTGTCTGTCAGTACAGTGAAGATGACAGAGAACACAATACAATGACTTAATCTCACCATTAAGAAAACTCACTGTCATGGTTGTGTGGCTTTATTAAATGAACTTTAGATGTTATAGTTTAATTGCATGCTACTGTACTCTTTGAATAATAGGAGATAGTTTTATATAGCTCCTTGACAAAGTTAACGTAAAACCATGCAAATTCAGTTTTTTCATCATAAAGCCCTTAGAACCTACCCCTGCTTTGTGTTTTCTCTTGCAGAGAATAATTGATCTTGCGTTTGAGTAACTTGAAAGACAAAACACCATAGTAGTGGACACTGCTTTCCCACAAGTCCACATATGTAATTGAAAGTCTTAAATGCCAGTTAAACAGCTGCTAATAATCTTCAATTCAGATAGTCAAATGCATTGTTTCTACCCATTCTTTACTTAATTATGGAATTGAAGAGATAAAAGCCAATTAACTTCATTTTTTTGCAAATTACATACTACATAATTATTTTATAAACTGTACTTTATATAGTAATTAAGTGGGGGAATAGACACTTTGCTTATCTAAAATGTGTTTAAGGATTTAATTATATGTTGCTAGTTACATTTCAAGCCTGTAGAGAAAGCTTCACTTTGTTTTACACCTTCTGCAATGCATAAGCCACTACAATAAACTTTTGTGACATTCAGTTGTTTATTGCCTGACGTTGTCATACTCATAATTCTAGTCAGAATATGAGTCTGATAACTCTCCGTTGGGCTGTGACTATGGGGCATGTTTCAACCGAACTCAAACAAATGCCTCTTCGCTCAATTGGATAGACCTACAACCAATCATAGCAACGTAATATGTTGTTTGTTGAAATCGAATTCACCCCAACAGACCCAACTTCCCGACCAAATTGTTGTTGTGGGCGGGGCTAAGTTGGGCTGGAAGCCAGGATAGTTTATTGCATTATCCAACAGTATTACTGTGAGTAAAAGTGCATGATAAAAGACATGACAGGACAGGACTAACCATGTCTTGTCAGGGGCCATTAAGAGGAAGGTGGAGCTGGACTGGGGGACAGAGGACTCTGAGTACCTCCAAAAGGTGGAGCTCCACTCTGAGGGGGCCCTCAATGAGGTGCGGCCTGATATCATCATCTACAATGCTGGGACAGATATCCTGGATGGTGACCCCCTCGGAGGTCTGGCCATTTCTGCACAGGTACTACAATACTACAATTAGCTTCTGCAGACACTGCAGAAGCAAAGATAAGGCATCACTTAGTTTTGATCATTGCCTTGTATTCTTGATATTATTTTAATGTAAACAATAAAGGTTTAGATAAAAAGTCAACAATATATTTGGAAGCCACAGTGGACTTCATGTGAACATCCGAAATAGATTTTAGTAGTGAAATTATTGTCTTTTATTTTCTGTCTGATGTAACAATGACCAGAAGCTATTCATCTGTGAAAAATGTGCACTCCCAATTTTTGGATAGGAACCAGCCCCATGACTTTATTTCATCATGACAGATGAGATCCCACCCAGTCCCTAGAGGAACAGAATATCTGTCTTTTGCTCCCAGGCTCCTCTCTGTTTTGCTCCCTCTCATGAATTCATGAAAGATCAGCCAAAGTCTTTAGGGGACATAAACACACAACACAGATGTAAACATCACATTAGCTGCCCTGCAAGATTTAGACAAGCTGGTTTCCATCATTGATCATGAAAAGACTGACAGACCTCTTATCTCCCCTCTTCTCTCCTCTCTTCAGGGGATAGTAAAGAGGGATGAGATTGTTTTCAGGGCAGCTAGGAGACGAGGCATTCCCATTCTCATGGTGACGTCAGGGGGATACCAGAAGAAGACAGCCCGCATAATTGCTGACTCCATACTCAACCTGCAGCGCCAGGGCCTCATAGGGGATGACCAGGGGACGGGGCTGGCAGAGGGGATAGGACCACTAAGTTTTACCCACATGTCTGCTGGGTCAGCACTCAATGCCATCTGAATGCGTCTGATTCTGGTTTACATCTGTGACTGCAGTAGTTTCATTGTATATACTTACTTGATGTGCAGATACAAAGGACAAGAGTGTTGGGCTACCATATCAGGCTGGGACAGTGCATCGTTATGTTGATACTAAACCTGTTAATATTTCACTACAGTGGGATTCATTGGATATATATGAGGGGGTTTACACATTGCCTGTTGCACATACAGAACAACAACAGAAATAATTTTAGTGGATGGTCTTTCAATTTTGCATGAGTTGGCAAAGGGATTCAAAGGGAATAATGACTTCTGTACAGATATTTAGACTTTTTCCCAATATTGACGGTTCATAAATATTTCATAATGAGAGAATAATTAGTTTTTTGTTTCATTTCAAAGAAAGTCAACATTCCAGAAATGCCATGAAATCAGATTACCAGAACAGTAATGAAAGATTTCATATTGTAATCCTCTGTATCCCAACATTTATACCAGTATACTTGATTTATTTTCTTTAGTTCATTATTTTCTTACCTGATTCAAGTCCGTCTAAAAGCAAGGTAATTACACGAGTGAGTGGAAATTTAAGGGATGACTAATGTTTCTGTCTTTAATCACTGATTTTGTGTTTCTAATGACAATGGTGTTTGATTAATGAACCTTAAATACATTTGCACTTAGCAGTTTACTAGTATCTCTACTGTAGCTGCACCTGTTGTGTTTCATATGAGCCTCTCCTATGACAATGTAATAGGATACGACTAAGACCTTTCCAATGGGACCTGAAACGAAATACAATTGTTGTTCTTGTTCTTAGTTTTTAATCTTCTCATAAAAATGCCGTATTGTTTAAAAAAAGAGATTGTAATGGTTCTGTTATCTTGAGATGAAAATGGTGATGAACAAGCCTGTACCTTCTCCATTCTGTGAATTTTGTACCATCAATGCAAACTTTAATTAGTATTTTACTTTTTGCCATGTTCACTCATGGTTGTGAGCAGATGTCCCTGGAGTTGTATAAATGATAGGGGGTTGACTGACGTATCCACAGGTTGAATAATTGAGCACCTGGAACTATTTTCCAGAGTGAGCACTTCACAGAGAGCTAGAGATTCTCACTGCACTGTCGAGCCCTAAGATAACACTGTCTGGTCGGCTCTTCTGTTTCTTCAACTCTGTTGAGGTCAAGTCAATTACATTTTCATGTATTAATTAGACAAAAAAAAACATGCCTTGATTACAAGGTAAAGGTACTAGCACAGATTCAGGGTTAGCTCAAGTGAAAATGTTATTCTACCCATTAGAGATTTTGGCTCTTGCTTTGTTGCTTCCACACACACAGTGACTGCACCAATCCTTCACAAACGGAGTGAAATCACAGGCCCATTTTGATCTTCCTCTTGAGTACCAGATGCTTGAGTTGAGCGTGAGAAGTGTTCATGAAGGTTTTCCAAAGGAGACAAATGTTAATGTCAAGGGTTCAAAAAGGAAATCATTGACCAAATGTGGTAATGCTGGTACTATGGTTTGAGAGTCGTATGATGACATGGACAATAAACTAAGTTATGGAATAACATCCCTGAGATAATTTTTATGTAAATTGCTTTATTGTTACGGAATAGGAAGTGTAAACAGTCACGCCTGTAAGGATTTTATAGGTATTGGATATGTGGTATCCGACATTAATGTCAATCGCGACCAATGAGAGGCGTAAAGAAAGGCAGAGAAGGGAGCCTGTATTAGAAGGACATGTCATAAAACATGAAATGTACACTTTCTCAGTTTTGGATATTGTTAGATGGATTACTAATCAGACAAACAATGTCATTGCTCATTTCAAGCCTCCTTTAAGAAGTGTGCTCATCATCTCTATATTTAGTTAAAACTCTAAATAGCACCTATAGGTAGTTCATACGGAGTACATATCTAAATACCAACCTAATGAGTTATTTGTCTGCATCTTGGAAATGAAATGAAACAGACCCAAAACATATTGTCCATTTAAGATTTAGAAATTGTCATTGTACTCCTATGACAAAATTACAAATGGCACAAATGATAACATGTCATAAATCCTAACAAATCAACTTTTTGTTGTCTAAAGTTATATTCTGAACAAATATGCTTAAACAATGATGCATTTTAATGCAGCTCCACCCACTGGATGTCATGGAGTTCTCCCAGTGGTGTCTTTGTGAGACAGCTATAAACATCTAAGCACCTGTACTTCCTACAAGCTGGCCATTGAAAAACTACAAAAGGATTGAAACACATTTTATTGCCGCTCCATGCTGTTCCACTTTTACACCAACGTCATTACTGGCAGCTAACTTGAGACACTGTGTTCAATAATGATTCTTTTTATAGAGCCTGAGGTAATGCCTTTAATGTGCTTTTAATGGTTTTCACTTTGAAAAGGTTTACTCTCAGACACCCCTTCATCATGCCACAATCTGACATGTTTATTTTGGGATTCATCATGTGACCCCTATTCAATCCTACCATCACCTTTGCCATATAGCCATGGCTCCACAAAATTCCTGTGCCACCCTCTTCTGCCCTGACATCATTAAGAAAACAATTTGGGGCCTCAAGTGCTTGTTACTTCTCCCCCAGAGTAAGAGTACCAAAATGCATGCCACTGTAATATAGATGGAAATGGGATCAGACGAAGGTATTAGAGTTTGCTTAGGTGCTTAAACTCAGCCTGCAGCCATGAAGGGAACTTAACTCAATAGAATGTCTAGATAAGATCTCGAGTCAAGAGGATGTTTAGTTCCTTCCATGTTATGGGAATTTTCCTGGGGACATTTCTTGAGGACTGAATGACTGATGAGTGAGCAATTTATTACAGGATTGTCACTCAAATGAGTGATCTATAAACAGTTTTGGTCATGTGTGAAAAATGTCAGAAGCAGCAATAACATCCTTAAAACATCCAGAATACAGTTATATGAAGTCAAAGAGTGCAAAAAAAGTAGACTCGTGTTTGTAGTTGTACAGTATAAATGTTTTCTACTGTAAAAGGGTACATTTTACTGTAAAAGAGTGCATAAAGTTGCCTCTTTCCCAATAACTCAGTCCTTCTACAACCACTTCTGTGTGGAATATTTCTGTGTTTGAACCCAGGCCAAACATACGTTTTGTAACGTTGGAAAATCACTTTATTTTTGCTTGAAATGGCCTCATTAAGGAAGCTGTTGACCCAACTTTGGCCAGACATTCTCTCAGACTCTTACCATTTTTCGTTCCCAGTCAAATATTAAAGTCACAGAGTGATGTTGGACCAGATTCTAACTGACTCTCCATCACTCACTCATCTGAGTGGGACCGGAGCCAGCCTCATCGGGTCCCAGCAGACAGCCCCATTACCTCCCATAAGTGGCACCTGTGCTGCGCGGGAAGTCACGAGCCCTGGAAGTTGGACCGGAGGAGATGTTATTAAAATTCCTGTCACAGTGAATTTACAGCAGTGACAGAGGCTCACAGACTGACGTATACCTGCCGTGATCCAAACCAAACGCTTACTCACAAACAGATTTTCCAAAGTAGAAGCGTCAGGAGCAAATGATATAGGCACTGTGAGGCAGAGATCAGGGAACCGTTCTGTTTGACGTAGGGAAGTTCAGCTACACTCGTCTGACACTACAGTGACAGCTGTGGTGTTGAAGTGTTGTAGACCTGTGTTTACTACTATGTTCAACAAGAAGCAAACACTTACCGCTCTCAACATCTAATTGAAAGGATTTAAAGGAGGTCTGCTGCTTTCAGAATGTGTGTTTGTGCTGACAAATATGACTTCCTCTGTGTGAGTTGAGACTGATGGTGTGTCAGACAGACCTCCCGCTGGCTTCTCCTGGAGTGACTAATGGAGATTTATCTGCAGTTGTTTTGTTTCTCCAATCCCATTTTATGTATGCCTTGCAACAAAAGGGGTCCAAGACGTGTGATGGATTATGAATCAGCTCCCCTGCATTGCAAAGAGAATATTAAGCGTTTTTTAAGTGGTCTCTCTCACTATTTGCAGAAGTTCCCTTCCTTAGTGGGATACTCTTTGAAAAATGTGGCTGCTTTTGTTTGTACATAGAGAAACAGCTGCTCAAAACTGACCTTCACACACAAAAAGAACTTGGTTACCAAACCATTTCACATTGTGCAAGACCCCAAAGAGTTTGGCCTTTTGTTCTACTTTATATGCATTTCTCTCTGATTACTGTGCCACTTGCAAAGACTGCTCGACACATACATGGTCCTGTTGAATCCTGCTGGTCTGTCCAGGGTCTAGGGTCAAAGGGAGTCCTGCAGCTTGATTAAAGGAGGCTCTGCTCCAAACTGTCTGTTCCAAAAGTGACCTACGCCATGAGTCAAAAACAATGAGATCACATTATTGCCCTGCCAAACATTACAACTCCTGACAACACCCAACAACAGCAGCTTCCTTCTTGCAGATGGCATCACTGCTTTTAATACTGCACATATATCTTAATATTGCACATATATCTTAATACTGCACATATATCTTAATACTGCACATATATCTCATGTGCAGTATGTTCAAAAACCAGCAGCAACAATCAGAAATGATTTGTTGACATATCCCTCTCAATGATTCAATTCTGAATTATCCATGGTAATGTTGTGCTCTCCTGCTGTCAATTGCTTTCAAAATGTCATGCGTGGTTGTCAAGAAAGTGAAAATACATTTTACAAGGCCTGACATTTTTATCCATAAAAACATGTAACTAAATGCATTGCAGGTTCGGCTGATCCTTAATGCTTTGGGTATAGCGATGGTCTGATTGCCCCAGAATGACTCCCAGTGATGCTGATTGGCTGCTTCTCTAGTTGTCCGGTTTGGTCACAGATGGCCATGGATTATCAATTATAGTTGTAATATAGCCCTCCAACCAGCAGGTGGCCAGTGAAAGCATCAGCAATAAACGCACACAACATTTGGGCCAAATGATATAATCAGTGTATGGATAAATTTTGCAGAGTTAAAACTCCTCCTTTTGATTTATCATGTTTGATATTGGAATTGTATCTCTCTATAGTTTATAATATTTTCAGCACATATAGTACATGCTATGAGTAAATTACAGTCCCTTGTTTATATGGTATTTTGATTTTGATGAGTGCTTTAATGTGCACAACATGAATCTTTGTTTTATTTTCTTCACGTGTGATGTACAGAGGTACAGAACCACAGGGCCGTAGACAGAGGTACAGAACCACAGGGCCGTAGACAGAGGTACAGAACCACAGGGCCGTAGACAGAGGTACAGAACCACAGGGCCATAGACAGAGGTACAGAACCACAGGGCCGTAGACAGAGGTACAGAACCACAGGGCCGTAGACAGAGGTACAGAACCACAGGGCCGTAGACAGAGGTACAGAACCACAGAGGAGCTGACAGATCACACGTTACATCTTCTTCAACCATTGAGACATATGCCCGCCCTTGAAAGGAAACCAAATAATAATCCATCATGTTGACACACATACAAAGAAAGGATTGTATCTTCAAAGAAAATAAGTATTTCCATTCTTATTGTAAAATAGGAACAAAACAAACAGATTTTATTTTTTGTATTTGATTGATAGACGTTCTTTATTGTTCATTTAAAGGAGAAAGAAAGACATTTTGGAGGTCATAAACAGTACTGAAGTCCCACATGTTGATTACCTGACCCATGAAAAGTCTTCCTCTTGGATATTGGCAGCCTGCTGTGTAGACAACAAAGAAGGCATATGCCAGGACCTGTTTGATCGACCGGATACAAACAGGATACAAACAGAGACCAAAGGTTTTTATTCATTCACCTCAGATACAACTGGCTGAGTTCCCCTCAAAAACAACCACCATCCACACCAAAGCATCTACATTCAGTCAGGGCAGTAACAAGCAGGAAAACAGCATTTCTTTACAGGATGATTTGTTAGATGTTTATTTACAAGATATGTTTCACATTATCAGTCTTGGGATTTCTGACATTTTAGATTGTAGAAAACCACCTGACTAATGAACTGATGTTCATATTTTTGTTTTGTTTTTCGCACTGTACAGTGAGGGTGTATGCATGTATCCATGCAGTCTGGTGGTCATGTGAAACTGTATATGTAAAGGCACACATGGCAGTTAAAATAATGGCACATGCTGTACAATACACCTTAATATAATATCACAAAATTAGCTTGGTCCATTCTCATACAAAATCTTAAGACTCAAATGTATTTTACCTGCATTTGTATCTTTATATGACCTCCATATTGGATCTTTAATTTGAGTGTTTTCACAGAAACATGTGTAGAGGATATACCAGTGATTTCTGTCCTTGGTGATCTAGCCACATCGAGAGATGAGCCAAACTAATCCAGATGTTGCTGCTATCTCTCCAGTCTCCCTCCTGCCCAAGCATGGGTCAGCTGCCTTCAACCTCCCCCTGTCTGGAAGATGTTCTCTAATACCAGGCAGGAATTCTTGGCAAGACAAAACAGAAACCTTAAACTGAGGCTAGATGAATTGGAGCTACAGTATGTCAAAGTATATAAATGACCTCATGCAGAGCATAATTTCAAGCATTAAAATTGAGCTTATATCTGCTATAATATTGAGTTGATCTGAAGAGAGATCACATTTTAAGGTTGTATGGCAAAAGGGGAGATCATTTTGCTGGATTTAAGAGAGTGACTAGATGGGTGAGACCAGCTGGTATGCTCCAATCTGCAGCCATTCCTTCATCCACACCCAATATGTATTTTGATTCCCAATGTAAATTATACACATTTTGCAGATGATTATGCTGCTGATTGAAATAATAGTGAAGTGTTCCTCTGAGTCTGCCAATAGCATTTAAATAAAGTGGACTCAATGGCTATGCGTCACAAACTGTAGTTGTGGTACAGAATGAAGGTATAAGGACCATTTAGACACAATCATGATCCCCCTCATATGTAATGGCTTTTTTCACCATCAGAAAGTAGAACCAGTCAGAATGATTGTAGTAGTTGGGTTTGTAATGCCATGAACAAAAGGCAACATACGGTATGAGAAAAACAGACATTGTTGTATGTCTGTGTAAATGAAATGAAAAGGCCTTGACAGACTTTCCCTGGATGCATTTGCTGCAATTTTCATCAAAAACACGAGTTTCCCAACCCAGGCAATCAAGCTGTTTCTAGGCAAAGCACTTAACGTGTGGCGAGTGTGGGGACATCAGCATTTTTTGTGCAGATAGTTGCTGGTGTTATCATGTGGGAAACAGTAGCATTCTGATGAGCTGACGAGACAGACGGAGGCATCTGTCGTCCCAGAGAGAGCTGGGACTCTGGGAGTCACTACTCTAGAGAAAGAGAGAAGGAGAGAAAGAGAGAGAGGCCCGAGGGAGTGGTCTGAAGTTTGAATCATCCTAACCCTGATCAAAAAGTCTCTGACTGGCCTAAAACACACCTTTATCAGCATTGGCCAGCCCCAGGAGGACCCTGGCCACTTTCATGAAGACACACAGCACAAGCACGGCCTGCTGCATAATCTAGAGCTCAAACACAACACAAATGTCAAGGGAGTTGATCTACTTTAAACCAGCCAGGTTGTTGTTTTGACATAGAGGCCAAACTTTAATTCTCTCTGATTTAAGCAGCTAATTATTTGAACAAAGTAACATTTTAGTACGTAACAAGTAAGTAGTAAGTAACAAGACTAATGTCTTGCCATTATTTAGTCGAGCACAGATAGCAGTCTTCTGGAGCTTTTACTGCGTACTGATTAATGCACGTGTTGTATAAACCAGTTCTGACATTGTGTGTGTGTGTATGTCTGTATGATTGTGGATGATAAACAGGTCTGAAATTCATCTTCTCATTGGACTTCAGATCAACAAACTAAAAGACAAACCCAGAGACGGCTAGGTGCATGAAGTCTCTTTTAAGGCTCATCTATCGACGATAGAACCATTATGGCAACGATAATTAAGTTATTGGTTATTAAATGGACATACAGATACGGCACAATCACTTTAACTGTATCCAGGATCTAGGAAGAGAGGATGTCTGCAGTTGTCTCTTAAACAGCATTGTACATAGCCTGCCTGAGGCTGGGTCCTGTGGATCTGCTGGCCATATGGCCTGGGATCCTTTGTCCCATTTCTCACAGCATCACTGTCTCTTCTTACTGGGCCTCTGACAATCTGGATTCAAAAAGGACATCGGGAGTAAACTGACTGACACTGTGACATGGTTTGATTATCTAGTGATGAGTCATCCACTGGAAAACAATATGGACCTGGGGGAGCTGATGATGGTGTAGTTGGATATGCTCTTTCCAATCTTACTTCTCCAACTGTACCTCAAGTCCATGGTGTTATGCTGAAAAGAGCTTCAGAACCTGGTCATTCAAATTGCTGTGTAACTGGAGATAGTTGTGTTGCATGGAGTACAGTATCGGCCCTCTGATTACCCTAAATAGAGTCTACACAAGCACACAGGAGTCAGGGGGCTGAGCGGTTAGGAAATTGGGCTAGTAATCTGAAGGTTGCCGGTGCGATTCTCACCCATGCAAAATGATGTTGTGTCCTTGGGCAAGTCACTTCACCCTACTTGCCTTGGGGGGAATGTCCCTGTACTTACTGTAAGTCGCTCTGGATAAGAGCGTCTGATTAATGACTAAATGACTAAAGGGAGTCAGGTGGCTGAGGTGAGTCACCAGGTGGCTGAGGGGAGTCAGGTGGCTGAGCAGTTAGGAAATTGGGCTAGTAATCAGAAGGTTGCAGGTTCGATTCCGGGCTGTGCAAAGTGACGGTGTGTCCTTGGGCAAGGCACTTCACCCTATTTGCCTCGGGGGGAATGTCCCTGTACTTACTGTAAGTAGCTCTGGATTAGAGCGTCTGCTAAATGACTAAATGTATATGTATAACGCCTTATGTATACTGCAGCCAGAGTTACCTACCATTGCAGGTCTCACAATAGGAGTGCATTCAGAATAAATCGCTGTTTATTTCCCAGCAATACAGTTTCGAGTCATCTGTTGTGATGACATTGAGTCGTGGTTTGCTTCTGGCTTGCTATCTGCAGTCCAGAATGACAAAGACACAGGAAGCCAATTTGTAGAGTTGCATAATTTGGATTCCTCTTCTGTGTCGTGCCACCCTTCTGGAAAACAAAGACCCCAGCTGAGTGCCTGCAGGTAGCAGATGAATATTTCATGAAATCAGGAACTGATTAACTGAGCGGTGCAAATAGATGTATTCAAGAAACTATCCCTCCGAAAAGAAACATTCAGCTCTTTCAGATCTGCCAGGATGGAGATCTGAAGGGGAGGAAAGATAGTGTTCGCCTTGATGTTGCTGCCGTGACAGATATGTCATTAGAATACAAAGTGAATTTGCCTGCTGTTTCCCAAGTTTTGAAAAATGAAGGTTTATGGTGTCACTAAATTCATAACCTCAGATTATCCTTCAGAATATCAGAACAGATTACATTGATTTGGACAGTGATAAAAATAAAGATATTAGTTGTTGTAAAACAGTGGTGAGTCAGAGAAATATGTTGTCATCTTCAAGCATGATAAGGTTGACAATACATAGTCATCATCCTCAAACATAACTCATGATGCCACCAATAGGTAGATTATGAGGCTCCAGCTCATCCAGCCATCCAGTGCTTAAAAGCGTGTCCTCGGCTTCCAGTGTGCTGTCCTATTTGTGGCTAGTGATTGGAGTAGTCAGAGGACACATTCCAGACCCTTGTAACCCCTTCTCTCTGTTCTGTGACACACACCACAATGCCAAACAGGCTGGCCACTTTATCGGTGAGCCCCAAGCTGACACACTAGCAAGCTCAAAAAGCCACATGAAAATAATACATTGTCCCCTCATGACGTGCTGTGTCTGACTTAAGTGCTTCAGGTTTGAGTCAGCAAAGCATTTTGGGATTCTTAGTGCCTCGTTTTTACACAATCAGGTGTCTTGCACACCTTGTTTCTGGACTCAGGACTTTGTGACCAAAGGCTAGGATTATGTGCAACAAGGTTTACAATAAGATGAAGCACTTAATTTAGTCTCATTAACACCATGGACATTATTGTGGAAAACAATATTTGTTTAACGTCTTGACACATCTGAGAATTTATTTTTTGCTTATTTCACGTGCGTCTGACCAGCTTGGTAAATTATAAAGACACCTAAATGCTTGTACATGTCCACATTTTCAGTTGTACAGCTAAAACCTAAAATGTCTACACATAAGTGTATTATAAAAAATGTCTTGTTGCTTCAGAAAGCCACATGCCCACCGAACACTGTGTGAGGAGAAACAGCCTGCTGTGCTATGCTAATGGGGAATCCATACCTTCGGCTTTACACACTCTACCCTTCTCTTTGTTCAGAAATTCACTGAATTGCATCTCCTAGGGATAACCTACTAGCAACAATGGGTTGCCCAGGTCTGCCAAAGCAAATATGGGAGCAAATATTTGTGCAACTTCCCTTTTTAAATTAAATCAAAATGTATTTGTACAGCCCTTTTTACAAGCAATTGATACATGATAAGCCTTTTAAAACATGATGTTTCCGACCTAATGGCATCATAATGCAACAAATAATGTATCCTTTAACTATTTTGACTCACAGTAGTTTTCAAACTAAGGGCTTAGTTTACCTAGTCGGGGTAGAAGAGTTTTCTCCCAATCTAGAAAAGGGCCCTACAGCTGTAAAGCTTGGAAAGCAAGATATCCCCCTTGATTAAAATGCACAATGTAGGAGCAAGATATGCTTGTCCACAATTCATATACAGTACATGTCAACTTGAAAGATGTGTTACATGACTCTTACTGTGGCCTTTGAGATGTTTGTGTTACATACTGCAGTGTGGTTGACTGGAAAAGTCAAGACAGAATCTGTGCAGGAAGGCTGCTTATGATTAATGTTTTCAATGACATATTAAAGAGAGTTTGTGTGTTGTGCTTAAACTTCTGATGGAATCAAAAGGCTGTTAATATGTTGCTGGCAGCCCTCATGTCACAGTGTCAGAGAAGGAGATAAGCTCCATCTAGTAACATCTAGATATGTATTTAATTTGAAGTTCTCACAAAGAAACCATTGAATTTGATAGTAAAACAGTACTTGTGTGGGAGGTCTCTGAAATTAGTAGAGAGGCCTCGCTTATAAAGGACTATGGCACTGGTCACCGGTGTGCCCCATCAGCAATCACGGCTCCTCCCATCCTGCAACTGAATGGAAGTAGGACACCAGTGAGGCTGGTAGCTCCTTGATGATCCCACAGATAAACCATTCTCCCTGGGGCTCTTTCAAAGACTTGTCTGTCTTTGATAACTTCCCCCGGAGATCACACTGAGATATCACAAATCTCACCCTCGCGACGGGAGCTATACCACTTTTAGGGTAACATAGTGGGTGAACGGGACCATGCTATACACATGCAAAGTGCTGCGATGGAAGTTGACTCTTCACACCTTGACAATTATTAATAATGGCATTCAATACTATGCCTACTTCAGTAGGCATATCCTAGCTCGCTATCTTCTGCTATCTTTTAGTTGCAGTTGCGGTAGTACTTTGGATTGACGGGTCCACTGCATATGTGTATGTTTTTCTCTGGACCACAATATCCTTTACCCCCCTCCCTTCTCCTGCCTCAGGCCCATATGGAAGGCTGCTTTAACCCCTTGCTGTGGTATATCTATGACAGAGATCAGACTACCTCACATATATCACCCACCACCACCACCACCTCAACCACCAACACATCCAGTGTCCTGACAGCTGGTCATGACGGCGTTCATTTGGGCTGGGGGATGGAGTGTTATGAACTTCAGGCTTTCCTAGGCACTGCTCAATGCCAAATTTATGGCACTTCAAATGAGAGGGAGTGCTGTTTTCGGCACCAGGAAACTGAGACATGAGACTGAAGAAGTGAGAGTAATTTGGTCAGTTGCCATTTGCTGCCTCAGTTCGTGGAGAAATGTTCCACAGTAGTGAAATAATGTGTCTACTCTATACTCTATACTAATGATTTTAATCTTTCAATTGATGTTGAATGTCAAATAGACTACAGAATTTTCTATGTGTAAGTATTGGTTGTAAAAATTATTCTATAAAATTCAGCTTGTGATCTGTGTATTCTGTCATAGAAAATCATACTACATGGACAAGCATGTCAAGACTGTCAGCCATGGGGCTAAACAATGGTATCAATGGGGAGGCCTGGCAGACCTAGGTCTTTCATCTTTAAGGGGATTGAGTGGAACATAGCTCGCTCGCATTGGTCTTGAGCTCTGGATCATGGAAATCCAAACAGATAAAGGGATCAAAAGACTATTAGAACCAGGTATGTGAGTGTATGACTTGTTTCAAGTGCAGCTGACAGAAGCTGGGGTCTTGGTCATGCTGGCTAACATAACGGATACACAGTTTGAGTAATTACTTAGGCACAAGGCTTTTGTTTGGCCAAGGTTGTGACCTTTGCTTTTAATAGGTACATGCAAGGTCCTAAAAGAAAGTGTATTGGACATCAGTGATGTTTGCCACAGTGTCCATCCCCCAGCTCTCAGAGGGACTTCATCTTGAGGGAGAGCCAAAAGAATTTGGTCTAATCTTTAAAAATCTACTTTACATACAGTATATACTTGTATACGTATACAGTGACAGTAATTTTAATAATATGTGGGTGTAAAACACATTTTCAGGCATATATTCCAGTTATTTGACAGAGTACATGATCTAAATAAACATGAAATGTGAAGGCCTATGCTACTGTATATTTACTACTATATATTTACTCTTTACTACGGTAAAGAGTTGTAAAGCAGCCTAAAAGAAATGTATGGCTACGGGACATCCGATGGAGCATTTGGATCTCAGAAAGTTTTGTACCTCCCACTTGACTAAGTATACAAGCTGCTAAGGTTTCAGCTGCAATACATTGGTCAACGAGTTCAGACTGACAACTGTACAGCGACTCGCGAGGGATTTTTTTCGGACACGCTTCAACCCATGGCAAATCAAAGTTAAGGTAACGCATTCATTAATAGTATCTCAAATATTGCAATGTTTAAGTTTCACACTCGAAGCTGTGGCTCTGTAAAACTACACAGATTGCGACAACGTGTACACACAGCAATGCTTTTCCCTTAGGAACCAGTTTAATCGATAGCCTATAGGCTGCTATAAACTTCCCTATAATAAATCAAAACAAAAGTCGTTAGAATATGTATTTGCTTGATTGATGAAAATGATCAAAAGCAACACGTGAGAGCGGTGGTGCACTTTAATATAAGTCAAATGAAATTTTTCAGAGATGAGTTGCAAATAAATCAACATTGTAAAAAGAAATCCATATATCAGCTATTGCTAACTACTTATTTTCCCCTCAATGATACTTGTTGAGGGAAGCACAATGCCATTAGCTACCCATTTGTTTTCTTGTGATGCATTTTCTGTGTGTTAAATACGTTCCCACATGCATCCTTAATCTCTGGGGCAATAAAACGGCAAATGTGTTTGTGAATCTGACTGTTGCCAGACTAAGAACTGTTGGAAGAATGTGTCCCCTCCTCTTGGCAGACTAAGTGACATCAGGGAGTCATCAGAGATCAGCTGAGAGCATGCAGAGGAATCCCTTACTGCTTTTGCCAGAGGGAAAGCCTGCAAGTTTGATGACTTGCTCAGTGCGCCATTACAGTGATCAGTTTTAGTGAGTAGGAATACAAAATGTAGAAGTGATGGCTAGTCTTTGGAGTGAGTAAATCATTCGAATTTTGAGTTGGTTTCTCGTACATGCAGTGTAGCTATGAAAAAAAATAGTCTTAGTGAATGTCATAGTCATCTCTCAACATTCTGTTTCAGAATAGATTAATGTTAATGAACTCTATGGAATTTTATGGGTATCATATGATGTAGGCCAATCTGGCCAGAGCTTCAGATAGTAATGTACTAGGCTCCTAGCAGGAAGCTCTTTGTGTTGATGTTGGACACCGTATGCATGGTGTGAGGTGCAATGCCATATTTGATGCAAAACACATTTTAATGTTGTACTTCCAATCCTGACAACTATCTGGGATATGAATTTCAACTGTGGGTGGTTTTAAAATGTGATATTAAAATATATCACACTGTTAACTCTATTTCATAGTGGAATATACCAATAGCCATATCCCTGGGCAAAACTTTCATAATGGTAAATCAGAAACAGTTACTGCATTAAAATAGCTCCAAGTCTGTTTAGAGACTAATTTGGTTTCATTGAAGAATTTAGAGAAATTAAGACTATGAAAGTCCTTTCAAAATAAAGGAGACCATCTTAGTTCTATTTAAGAACCTAAATAAAATAAACAGAGATGTATTATTCCTGATTCCACGGGTAGCACAATCAAGTCTGACTTAACAGAAGAAGTTGGCCATCAGTATACATCTCAGCAGTTAAAACTCAAATCTATGTTATGGTTTGTTTAAGATGATACAAGTAGTTATTTTCCAATCTTCCAGGTTCTTAGAGAGCATAATCAACTACTGATGAACCTCAACCACCATCAAAAAGCAGTTATGAATGAGTGCTTTCCTCATCTTAATCTTAGATTTTCATTCATTTCATTTATTAGGACTGTGTATATTAGAGAACATTGTAAAACATGGGTGACAGTATGCAATCAAAATGTCAGGACTGTGGACAACCTTGCGGTGGTAAAAAGGGGATTAATTTGAAAGGCTGAGCTCAATTGTGAAGCTGGATGTTGGCTGAGACAGTGGCTCAAACAGTTTACTTAAATTTGAAGCTTTACTATCACTCTCTCTTTCTCACTGTCTTGAAAACATAGGTCCTGAGAGAAGGTGATTCATGAGGGAAGACAGCAGCAGCGTCCTTAAGGACTACAAGCATACCGGGAGCTGAAACCTGAACGTTTTATGTTTGTATGATAAAGTTGGTTCACCTAACTATTACTGAAATGACCCTGTTGAAATGTGTGCTGATCACACTCTGTCTAAGTGGCTGTTTGTGCCAGAGAGACTGCACTGGAGTGGATTGCCCTGTTCTCAACAACTGTATGGAGGAGGTCTTAGAGAGCGGTGCCTGTTGTGCCACTTGTGCCCAGACGGGGTGCACATGTGAGGGTTACCAATACTACGACTGTGTCAACGCTGGCTTCAAGAACGGAAAGGTACCTGAGGGAGACTCTTACTTTGTAGATTATGGAAGCACTGAATGCTCCTGTCCTGAAGGAGGAGGGAGAATCAGCTGTCACTTCATCAGCTGCCCTGAGATCCCCGCCAACTGTATCGAGGTGTCGGAGCCTGTAGATGGTTGTACGGAGTGTGTGCGTATAGGATGTGTCCACACTGGACAGAAGTATGAGGCTGGTCACTCCTTCCACATGGACTCCTGTCAGGTCTGCCACTGTCCCACCGATGGAGGGAAGCTGATGTGCTACCCAGTACCAGACTGTGACCCACCCAATGTCCAGAAACCCATGTTAGCCCCGACCACTGACGAGAACTCACTCAAGAAGCTTCACAATGACCCCTACACATTCAGTCAGCAAGGTCCTGTGGACCACTTTTCCAAACCTTACAGGCTTTCACACAGCGATAAGCTGCCCCTCTTCAAACCGGCCCCGGGACACATGGAGGAGGGAGAGGAGGAGGATTATGACTACGACCCCACGTACACTCCAGATCCCTATACCAAGGACTTGGCTGTTCCCACGCGGTCTTCCACTTCGAACAGAGTTATCTCTGTGTCACACCCAGACTGGACACATAAGACCTCCTCACATCAGGGCTATGACAGGGCAGGCAAACTGGAGCTAAGGGAGAGCTACGGAGTTCATGAGGGCACTACAGTTAGAGACAGAGCACAGGTGACTGGCAGAGACAGAGAGAGAGTGACAAACAGCCCAGTGACGGTGACATTGGAACAGACCACCTCCCATCTCAAAGACTTCACCACCAGTATCTGGCCAAGTAGCACTGAAAGCCAGATAAACCCTCAGAAACTAGGGGGGGATGAGGAGGAAGAGGAGAGGGTAGTTACATTGAGGAACATCAGTGGGCCTGTGGGGAAGGATGTGCCTTATGATATTGGTGTTGGGAAACAGGAGAGACATACACCTAGCAGCCACGCTGAGTGGAATGGCAGGGAGCCAGCTAGTTACCATGAAAGAACCACAGTGGAGCCCAGCACTAAATCCCCTAGGAAGCTTGAGCAGCACACTCTCCCTACGGTGCAATTCAGCCCCACCAGCCAGCCTTTCCTGAGGCTGAAACCAGATGGAGGTCAACGTCCCACAAAGCAGCCCCAGACTCTGTTTAACCCGAATAGTGAGGACACGGAACATTTGAAGGGGGAGAAGAAGGAGGAGGAAGTGAGGGACAATAGTCCTGTTTTACTTCCAAAGCCTGGAAGCGGTAAGTAGAAAAGTTATGTATTGTAAAACTTGTTTTTTGACTGACAGTTCAAAACCCATTTTTTCCATAATAGTTGTTCTTTCAATGGCCATAATCCTACTGCTGATTGTTTTTCATATCTGTAGGAATTCTCATGGAGTTGAAAATGACAACAATAACGTAATACTTGTCCCACGATTCCTCATGTTTACAAGAGCTTTGTGTAAAGTTATGCCCAGTTGGCCCATATTTATTCCCACAACTTACATAGCAGTGTAACTGCCAAACAATCTTCTTCCCCCCCTTGTGCTTATAAATACTAGGTAAAGTCAGGATGTGTATCATGACTAGCGTAACATATCAATGAGGCTCTTTCTCTGTTCCCTATACATATGAACATAAGTATGCACATGCAACACAGGGGGTCTGTCTGGGGCATAGAGCCAAACACTCCTGCTGTGGACATCCCCTCACTTCAGCCTCGTATAAGTCAACACCACCACTCACCTAACAGGCAGCGGCTCGCTGGGCTTTAGTGGCCTGTGCTGCTGCCAATCTGCAGCAGGACACAACTGCAGAGGTAGCTGGAGAGGCTGTGTTGTCTAACACATCCTTAGAGACCTTTTGAGGTTTTTATAATGTTGAGGCATAGAAATACATTTTTACTTTTGTAGGGAAAGTTTGATACTTTTAATACATTTTCACGGGGGGAACTTTTTTGACACATTATTGGTTAAATGGCTGAATGTCAGCAGTTGCCACAACTTTAAACATCCTGCATGTGTGTTCTGTATGTGAGCATTTTGTAATTTTACATTCATTAAGCATTCCTATATGATGTGGAATGTACTTTAATAAATGTTGTATCTAATATGTACAGCAATAATCAGGGTGTAGCTATCTGTGATACAATGTAATTAAACAATGTAGTATATATAAAACAATGGAATGCCAACTTATGTTGCTCATTCAACCTTAATGATAATACTTGCATCCCTTTGGGTTGTTGCAGTCAGATAATTATACCCTGACCACATAAAGGGAACATTTTCAGCACCATTTTCCAAAATTACATGTTTCCAGTTTGTCTTGCTTCAGAGGATAAGCCATGGAGTTACTTATCTTGCAGTATGCCAGGAGGCTCCAATTCAAGATAAACTGCTTTCTGTAGATAGAACCACTTAGGGCCCTTGACAGGTTGCCTCTCCCCGACTTCTTCTGAAGATACGAGGGCAGGGTAGGCCTCTTTTCTCCTCTGATAACATATGCAGCAGAGCTGTAGTTTATCCCTGCTGACAGTGGATCACCCTGGCATAGCATCACAAAACAATCTGCAAGTTAGAGTTTTCTCCAACATGAAAAATATTGTAGCATTTCCACTAGTCCTTGCACCTTACTGTGGATGTAGGATGACTGATGGGAACATCTGGAGGAACAGACATTTATGTCTAGTGTACTGTAGTGATTTGTTGCTGCGCTCTGCTTTGATGTTTTGATGGACACATGATTTCTGTGTATTCAATTTAGCAGCCATTTTGTCCCAACTTTATTTTGTGATCCGGTTTGTTTGTTTTTCAGCCCCAGTCAGGACACAATTATCACCAGCTTTGGAATAGTATAGTGTTGGATTGTCTGGGGTAAATATATGTTCCCCAGTACTCTATATTAGCTTGAGTCTGGCTCAGAGGTCAGAGTGGGAAACAAAGTCTGGGTTCCACACATCCCCTGGGATCTATTGTAATCAAAACACTGGTCACACAGTCTGCTCTCTGGCAGGTACACTGGTCAAGCGCTTCCGACACACTCACAGACAGACATATACAGCCTCTGTTTGGTAGGATCAACAGACACAAAGACTGTCAGTTGACTTTCAACAAATCTTATAGACCATGGGGCACTAAGTACTCATTGGGTGTACAGCTTTGCAGTGATGCATATAATCAGTTGGCACCACAATTTTACACTCACTTTTACACTGAGACGTGCACTCATGGCTTCAACAAAGAGAAAACTGTATTCTGCCACACCTTTTAAGCCTCTGTATTAGAAAAATCAGTTGCACACATAATATCACTTTATCATAGTGTGTGTGTGTGTCTTGGTGATTTTTGTGGTGTGTAAACTCTTTTGTATAACTGCTGGATCAAAAAGGATCCAAAGACAATCTTTGTACCCTGGTGGTGTACATGGATCATGTACATGGAAATGGACACGGATGAGGCCTTCGAAAAAAAACTAAATGTTTCAATTTCTCTAATGTTGAGGTCACAAACAAAATGAAATTTCAAGTAAAACAAATATAATTAATGTAGTTTTGGACCTGATGTTAGTTTCCTCCAGGATCACAATGACTCTTACTGAGAGACTTGTTGCTCTTGTTGGTTAGTTGAAACTGACTTAAAATTGTTGTACTGTGAAATGTATTATTGTTGCTTTTTCCACAGGTACACCCTTGCACTTTTGAGGTTCATGTTGTTTAGTTGTAACTTGTTTAACTACATGCTCTTATGGTTCTTTCTTTTCGGACTTGGTTGGTTTTCACAATGTATGCTTCTTGTTTTTGCTACCTGCAATGTTTGGGGCTATCTCGTTGTTATGATCAGTGACCTATGCACATGTAAAGCTCTCTCTTGGTAGTCGCTTTGGATCAACGCGTCTGCTAAATGCATAAATGTAAATGTAGTTTTCTCTGTTTGTTAAACTCCGTGGCTGGTCTTACGAACGTTAAAGTTAAATTAGGTTGCTGAATTACAATCTGGAGGATGTCCACATTAATAGTACACAAAAATAGAAACACACATTACAAATTAAATTTTATAATGCAATTTCCTCTCATTTGTCCAATATTAACAGCATTAGTTTGATTTCATTTGGATATAGACATTCAATGATATCATATGAAAAATATTTTTTCTATTTTTTTTTTATTACATTTCCAGAGTTGACTGTGAACAGATTTATTGAATTTGTGGATGGATGTCTTTGTCTCCGCTGTTGCAGTTTTCCCTTGGTGCATCACTATCTTTCAGTGAGTGAGGGAGTTCAAGCCTTAAGTAAAGATGGTAAATTGATTCAGTGTGTTCAAACTATCTCTCTGCATTCTTTAGCCATATTCATCATGAAAGTCTATGTGAAATAGCGACAACACTGTGCATCATTCACACCCTTCATCTCTACAAATTATCCAAGTCGCCCAGTTTGTCACCATTCAGTTTGTTAACATAGCTTCCAAAATATTGTCAGTGAATAAACTTAACAAAAATACACCAAAGTTTTAACCCAACCAGACCAGTGTCAGGTAAAGAGTGCCCTGATTTTGAACCAACTCATTGAAATCCACCATGTCTGTCACTGCCTCTGTCCCTGTGGCCCCTCAGCCCTGACACCTGCCAGAGTCAGGAGGCCTCTGTCTCAGTTCAGCTGCCAGTCCCCAGTAGGCCATGCTCTGGGCTGCTCCAGTAGCAGAGAGGGTCTGGTGCAAGGCCCATGTTAGTTACCCTTCCAGCTGGAGATCTTTCCACCGAGTCACAATGCTCCAGATGCCACCCTCACATGTGTTGCTCTGCTATCACATTAGCAGCAGTCAGAAAAACATCAGCTCCACTTTTTTTCTCAAAATGGCCGTATCTCATTTGAATACACCATACTTGCAGGGGCTCGATGGTCGCCCAACATTAGTAAGTCAGTGCGAGAGTGTTCCAGATGTATGGCCGTCTGCTCACTGCTGTTCTGAGCCGGCTCATGCAGACGCAGGCTGCTGCTCTCCCAGTGCTTTGTTGTTGTTGTTGGCAGACCTTGGAGCGTGTGTATGTGCCGGTATGACCCCTGTCCTCATGCAGCAGACTGGGTGGGAAAGCCAGTTTGGCTTCAGAGAGTTGTCCCCTGACACAGTCTGTTCTCAGTTTGCTCCATTACCTTACATCCCTGCGTGGGGAAGTAGAACTGTACAGTATTACTGAAGTAGGTTGGGGAATTTTCCTTTTTTGTTGTTGATAATGCATCTACTAGAGCTGCAATATGACACTAAATACAAACGTTGTCACCTTGTACGTATTGCAGTATATAACCTTCGTCCGTGTGAATGTGTGTCATTTATTGGCATGATGATTTATAAATTACTTATGGAAATGCAATAGTTCACACCAGTAAACACGTTGTGTGTATCATTTGTCTCTCACAGATGGTAGTGTAATCACAGTTCAAACCCCTATCTCTGAGCTCTCAACCTGTCTGTTATTCTTGGCAGTCATAGCATTATGTCTGGTGTTCAAGATCTATATATATGGCTTACTTTGGAATATCCCATGAGCTGTGGCAGAGACTTCAGTCTGCACTTTTGACCTGTGCTGGATTAACCTTGACTAGGTCAAGCTCTTTAGGTTAAAGGGTCAAACAACAATCCCCTAAATGAGGTCAAGCCAGCTCAGCAGTGATCACAAATCATCAAGCTCTATAACCAGCATTACCGCAGGTATTGAGTTGACCGAAGGTGACTAGTGAGGTCCTGCTCAGTTAGAGGGCCACAGTGCAGTTAAGATGCTTGACTTCCTGTTATTTACGATGTAGAAGTAGGTCCCTTACGAAGCACCCCTGGGTCTGCTCTGTCTGTCTAGGGGACCACTGCCTGGTGATATACTGTAGTGGGGGATTTTCAGGAGCTCCAGGCTTTTACTTGAAGTCGTTGTCTGAGTGTGAAAACACTATTCTATTTGATGGATGAGAGGGCCCTGTTATTGAGCCTGAGCCGACGGGGACTATGTTCTGCACCCTAAGCCCTAAGCAATTTTCTGCTCCCTATGGCTCCACTGTCCCAGGGTAAACTGAACTCCTATGAGGGTCTCCTCACACTCACATCCCAGCGCCAGACCTGACCTGTAGCCCTCATCATAGAAACAATTCCACAGGGTAGCGGCTGAACAAACGTCCGCGGCGGTCAAAAAGAACTAGAGGCATTGCACGCATAAAAACCTTGTGTGTTGCTAAATCACAGGCTGCATAAACATCTGAACTATGGCCAAGATAAATATTACATCTGCTAAAATACCGGACTTGGACTTTATCCCATTTGTGTCATACAATATTAGTGTTTTAGGAAAGAAGAAAGGCATCAATACCTTATTTATTTCTATTGCCTGAGGGTTCTTCTCTCTCAGACATGATGTGGTTCTGTAGAGTGAGGCTTGAATTCTAAGAAATGCAGCAGTGATTTTCTTATTATTCCTCACAAGAATATAAAATGCCATCTGAGAGTGCCTGCTTCTATAAAAAAGAGAAAATGATCTTATGTACAGTAAATGAGGCCCTCACTTGTGAGTTTGGGTCAAATTGATAGGATGTCACTGGATTGTGCCTTTTACTTATCTGAAGTAAAACTACTTGGAACCAATTTGATAAAGGAGACAGGAAGACAGTCTTGTGAAGGGAAAGTATTGATGATTAATGTAGCTTTCCATCACCTCACCTCACCCAGCCTAACCTTCCTCCCTTTGTTATAGTTGGTTTTATGTTGTACAATCACCACTGCTTTCCATTAATGTGTCCTCCCTGTGCATAACTAGAGAAACCTTAGGAAACTTAGTCTACTATGAATATCATGTAAGCCCTTGGTAGGTAGTGGTGTTTGTTTAGGACATGAGTGTGACTCCAGTTGGACAGGCGTTCTCGAATCTCTCACCAACTTTACACAGAGAGAATGCAGTGCTCTTCCGGCATCCCTTGGGTAATTGCAGTAACAGAACACTATCAGTTTTGTAAACAATCAAGATAATCATCTTTCACTTCTAACAATGACATTTCTGTCAGCTAAGGAATGTGAAACAAAGAACACTTTGGTTGTAGGGTGTGTAGCATTTAATTGTACCGAGTCCCAGAAAAGTTTGCAAAAGAGATATCCTGATGAGCTTCTCTAGTAGGATCGTTTTACAGTGTGAATGTTTGGATACAGTGTCTGATCCATACAATTATAAAGCTGGTGAAAGATATTATTCCATTGAAGTAGTTAAAGTTGCCTGACTACTGTTAGTTTGAGACAGATAACTAACTATCCTATCATCAGTTATAATTTACAAGAACTAATTTAAGCAGGATAACCACTGTCTTCACGTTTAGCCTTCCATAGAGTTGCTTTTACATTCAGACTCAAACTCTGAATGGCCTGGTCATGGATGTCTGAATGAAGCAGGTTCAGTAAAGAGTCCAGGCTTCTTATTGCCAGGAGGCTAACGCTCATTCAAACACACCAACTTCAAAGCCCTGTCTGGTCCATAGCTCAGAACTGAATGACTTGTTGGTAGGGTCCCAAACAGACCAGTGAATGATTTTGTCTGACGTTCTGGTATTAAGCATAATAGAGTATAACAGATGGAAAGTCTTTCCAGGATATGAAATAAGTGACTCAGATGTAATCCAGAAACGTTTTATTGAACTCAGCCATGTCACCGGGTCTTTAAGGATCCCTTTGCAAAAGCAAGCCAGCACCATATACTACTGTACAAGCTCCAATTATAAATTCAGTTAATCCATCTGATGCTATTTGACCTTTATTTATGGCTGGAATATCTCATGAGCATAGAGAAACTGAGTTTTGCATTCAACAGTGATACGGTATTGCAGTTACAGAGCATGGTGTTTTTTTGATACTAACGTAGAGTAGATGTGGTAGATCCAGAAGGATAAAACCCTTGGAATTTGGTGTAAGCCAGTTCCAGCTGGGTCCTGCTGCCCAGGGAGCCTGTGGAGGCTGGGATGTGTTGACGTGTCTCTGGGAGTGATAGATTGCCAGACATGAAGGAGTTGATGGGAGCTGAGAGACCGGATAGGCATGCAGGGCATCGGCAGAGATTAGCATTGCTACACAAAGCCTCATTATGGTGGGGAGCAACACAAACAAACCTGATGGCTCCATTGTTCCAAATCCTTTACAAGAGATTGTATTTTCCCCTGGAGAAAGAGAAAGCATAATGGGACAAGTAGGAAAAGTACTCCTGACTGTGTATTATGTTGTCTTTGTCGTTGAGTCTTGAAGGCTCAAAGGACGTTTGAAAGAAGCTATGCAAAGTGGTTTTGAATAGACATTGTACTTACTAAACTGTACGATAGGAATATAACTTGACACTCTTAGTAGAATGTCTTCTGAGGTTTATTAGATTTTTGAAAAGTCAATTACTTTTCTGCTTTACCAAAAATGGAGAAGTAAACTATTTCCAATTAACCATATTCCTATTGATAATGAAATATCTCTTTGGATTGCTCATTTACTTTGTTATGCTGGTCCCATTGCAAATGTGTCACCAAAAATGCAATTTATATTGAACTATGCATGAAAATGTCCCTTTGAAAAGTTGCTGTATGAATTTGAAGGTAATTTTGAGCCTTCCTTTAACCACAAACCATCGGCCAAAACTGAAACTTGTCATTGACAGTATACCATTTCCATTCACACATTGACTTTGAAATACTACTTTTCAGGCACAAAGACAGACCTGTTTCAGTCAGTTGGAGATGGTGGTGAGCACATGCTTTAGTCCAGTCATTCCCATCTGTTTTACAGATGAGCTCCTTAAACCACAAGAGAAAAGTCATAGAAATGACACTGCTTGGCCAGCCATGTGGCCATTTAACTTTGTAACAGTCTGTGTGTGTGAGGAGGTCATTGTTAAGGAGAGGCATAACAGGCTGGTCCAAAATTCATCTGCCATGTAACTTAAATTGACTGCATATGAGAGTAAATGATGACAAGTTTATATTAATGAGAACATAGCTGCTGATTTGATCTTAGTTTCAGGGCTGAGGGGGCAGACAACTTGTGCTTAACTCAAATGGTGACCTACAGTGAATGTGTTTTTTACTTGAATGTTTATGAAGGCCAAGTTCATTTCTCTAAATGTCAAAACTAGTGTTGGTGTGGTGACACTGTCCAACAAGGGAACATACTGTGTTCCCCTGCTAGATATGTGTGTGGCTTCTTTATCTTGGACCAACATTGATAGATAGCATTTTAAATGATTTGAGGCAAGAATATCTCACATGCATGTCAGAGTGGTGGGAGCCAAGACACTTCCACATCCTGACATTGCATTTTTATGGTTGTATTAAACTGACACACATTAAACAACATGAGAACGTAGTCAATTCATACATGGCCTTGCACAAATAAACACATTAAAAAAAAACATTCCTGTCAGGAAGAAGAACGTCAGTCAAGTTTATGTCTGTTAAAAGAAGGGAACTTCTGAGGTAGAGAGGTGACGTACGCCCAGGGCTGGTATGGCCACTTGTTTGAAGTTCACTTTCCACTCCCCTCTTGCCTCAACTAGGACTTCCTTTCCTGTTGGTTGTATTTATTCATGAGATAAGACAGACTTTATTGTCCTGAATGAAATATTTCTTGGACACATACAATACAATAGAGTTTTATAAAATAGATAACCAAATACTTTACATACATTGACACAAACAATATAACGACCTACACTCTACAATAGCACAATACCTATCATACTGTGCATACTGTATGGTACATTTTGTGGCGACCAAAATGGTTATAGTCACACATAGTAACATAGTAAGTATGCTTTGTTTTCACTCTTGGAATGAATAGATGATTATAAATGTGAGCATGCTCTAGACCAGGCCTGTAAGAGCTAGAAGTGATCTAGCTGTAGGTAACATAACGACAAGGACGTTCAAAGACATACTGATTTGGTTTGGTGAAACTACATGGTTAGTAATCCTGCTGGTCATTTCAGAAGCAGAAAATATATCAAAAATGTGCTCTTTGTTTACTTTAGTATCTCATAAATTAAGTTATTGACAAAAGTCTGGTGTCTCAGCTATAAATAGATGTCCATTGTTTCTCTGGTAATTAGTGGACTGTTCCTGAATGTTAAGCTGCAACTGACCCTCCGGTTGAACCTCATGTTTGGTCTCTGGCAAGCCCTCCTGGAACATACTTCACATAGCACTGGGAAATGCTACTGGGTTCAGCTCTCGCATGGTTTAACTGACAAAGAAAAACCTTTGAACCTAGGTGAGAGTTGAACTGTATGTTTCCATCTATTTGGACTGAGGCTGTAAAGCCCTCTTTAAAAGCATGAAATGGAAGGCCATTAAGGAGGCCTTGTACATTCTAACCTCACACTGTACCTGCTCTTGTAATCTCTGTATCTCCATAAACATCCTTTATTGAATGATGGATAGGCAGTGTGTCTTTCCTTTCACTGTTAGATAGAGAATGTACTTTGGTAGATATGTACACTCCAGCTGTATACAAATATACAATACACGTTTTCTTGCTAAAGAGAATTGTGAACTTTACCGAATATATATTAGTTTTTTAAGTTTAACAAAGTAATATATATTATTGTATTAAGATACAGTATGTGGCTTGTGCTTTTGTAAATTATAAGAAATGGGTGCTTGTTACAGAGCCTTTCATATTTACTGAAGACAGAACCTATAAATTATGCAAAGTAAGCTGCTGACTTTCTTTGCTCTGGATGATTATTTACTCGGCTTTAAAGGAAGTGTGCCGTACAATGAACTGAAAAGAGCAGGAAGAATAAAAGGATGTTCAAAGACAAGCTCAAAATGAAATCCATTAAGCATTAAGGTGTCAGCGTTGCTGACGTTTTGCCTTTTTCATGTTGAAATGAGGGTAAAATGGGGCCTGTACAATGTGGCCTGTTTGCATAATTTTGCCATTATTGTTTGAAAATGTTTCCTCCTGACTCCTAGTCTTAAGATAGTTGATTGACAGAACTGTGTGTGCATGTGTGATGTGACACAGAAAGACAGATAGTGAGGATCTCCACAGTGCAGCGCTGCACCAGCCTGTGTGTCTGTACCCCTGATGACCAACAGGGCAGCATGCCGGGTGGCACCTGAGCAGCAGGGCACAGATCAGTCCAGCAGGATGAAGGCTCGGGGATGGCAGCCACGTCATTGTCCCTCTGTGCTGAGGCTGACGTCAGCAGTGCCTGCTTCAAATAAGCCCTGATTGAAACTAACACGGGTGATTCATAGCAACACGGTTCAGAAATGGGAGGTATTCATTTAATTACAAATGTAATGATTTCCTTCTTTTTTTTCGGCTCACTCTTTTATCGTTTGCCTAAATTGATTACATTGAATTTGCTCCCCTTTTTGTTGACAAGGGAGTAGATCCAGCAGCAAATTGGAAACGATTTAGATAATTACTGGCATTTTTTTTGGACATTTGTTCATTGACAGTATAGATGGTATTTCTGGAAAGGTTACAAATAGTATCCAATTTATAAATTGTATTCCATGAACAGCGAGCAAAGGTTGAAAGCATACTTGGCCCAGTGACAGCTTTTTTTCCCATTTAAATTTAGCATTCATCAAGACGTGAACCTGAGTTCCACAAAATACATTTATTTCTTCTCCTTAATCCCTGCATGTGTCTGTAGTTGTCAGAAATCCTGTCAGTAAGGATGTGGCAGCATGCATATAACCTTTATGATTCAGACCACCCATCGCCAGACCGATACTCTCTCAATCTACGTGGTGACAGTCTGGTCATGGGACTGATCCCTCTCATGTGAGCAATATGAAATCCCCCTCCCTGGACGTCAGTCATCTTAAACTAGGAATGTGTGGAGTAAAAAGATACAAGGGATGGAACAGACTGTAAAATATTTTTCTGTCATCGAGGCTGTGAATTCTCGCTCAGCTGTCAAACTCATGAAGAGAGGCCTGTGGCGCCTAGACAGAGTACAGTAGGTGTCTGTCTGAGGGCGCACTGTACCTGTGGACTGTGTCTCGCTTCTCCCCGCAGTATAGCAACACTGCACTGGGGTGTAATATGATACAAGCTGTTGGATTTACTGCTTATGTGTTTTGATTTCATAAATCCGGCAGGCTGTATGTGAAAGTATGTGTCTGTGGTGTAACTGGTCCAGGTGTTTCTGCTAAAGACCTGGTGGAGAGCTGCTGTGAGGTTGGCCAGAGGTGGGCAGCGGAGCACAACCACTGCAATCACATAGCTCTGCTGAAACATGACAAATACTCAGTATGTAGGTAAGTCTGATCTTTTCACCGTTTCTGGATTCATTCAATATGCTTCATGCGAACTTTGACACGTAAACACTTTGTTCTACAATCATCAAAACTGACATGTCTACTCTGTTGTTGTTGTTGTGTGTGTGTGTGTGTGTGTGTGTGTGTGTGTGTCAGTGTTGCTCAGCAGCAGTGCTGCTCAGGGTTTCTGAGGGAGAACAGGTGTCTAGCTGGAATGACTGCAGCGAGGGGGGGAGACTTGTGTGAGGTGGGAACTGGGGACCAGTGCACAGAAGACTCCCACCAGGCAAGTCACGTGTTCCAGCCCCCCAGCTATGCCTTAAGCCACAGGCCCACAAAGAAACTGTGAAGTTCTACATTCTGACTGAACTGTAATAGTTATGTCTAGAGAAATATGGTACTTAAAAAACGCAGACAACTGGATATGTTGTGCTATGTGGATATTCTCATGATTGCCTTCAATCAAGTCTCTCGGCAAGCATACCATCTGTGAAAAGATAGACTAAATCAATATTTTATCTAAAACCTCTGTGTTAAATGGAACGGAAACCTTATAGACAATTCCAACCATGCAGTCCCACCCTTGATTTAGTCCAATCAAACACTGGACATTCTTTGGCTCCTTCTGGATAATGTACTGAATGCGATGAAAAACAAGTTAGGTGGTTAGTATAAGAATCTGAACTGTTTAATCATGCCTTGGAAGACATTGGTGTTTGGCCTCGGTAAGATTTCAATTTCAGATAGTGATGCCAGTATCAAAGTTTTGTGGAAAGGTCAGAGAGTTTATTTGAGTTTGTTGGAGATAATTTACTTTATTTGCCGAATGGCCTTATACTCGATTGGACCTCTGTTCATCGCTGAAACCTGAGAATACTTCCATACGGGGAGAGGAAAGTTAACTTTTTTTTCTTGATGTCAGTTAAAGTAAAAGCTGCAATTCTCACAGAGAAGACATGTTGATTTGGCTCCATGTGTTTCGGGCAGCAGAGCAGAACCATTGGGTGGGGTCACTGTTCCAGCAGGGTCTGTCAGAGGGACAGTCTTGGCCTTCTCTTCTGCCTTGGTCTCAGCTTCAGAGTCTGGCAGCTAATACCTCTCAGTAACAGAGCCATACTTACCTATTTAGTCTCGTATTGCCTGCCTGCCTCTCATGTTTACTAAACACGGCTCAATGTGGAGAGCCGCACAGAGTGGGAACGAGTGGGAAGGTGAAGTGCACACTTGTGGGAAAAAAGGCCTAATAGGCTCTGCTGTTTTGTCTGAATGGGCAGGTGTGCTGCAGCTGCTGTGCGCTGGGATTGCGCATGCGCTCTGAGGGACACGGCTGTGATGCTCACAACTACCTGGGCTACCCCTGCGGACACGTCTTCCTCACCTGCTGCGAGGATGATGATGAGGAGGTGGGCCTCCACCAGCCCTTGCTAAAGCAGAAGGAGATGCCTAAACCTTCAGCCCTGCCAAAGAAAGGTAAAGTAGAAACATGACTTCACGGACACTGTCTATGTACTGTAACATGTTGTTGTAGTTTACTGTGCGTGTTAAAACTGTGGTGTGTGTGTATACTGTGTTTACAATCACCATCAAAATGCTTTACACATCTTTAAAAATGACCGTGTTTCTGAGTTGAGGCATGACGCACGTCTGTAGATGAAGTATTGCTATTGTTTCTTGTTCGAGTTTATGTCACAGGTGGATTATGGGCCAAGTCTGATAGAAACTCAGAGAGACAGATGCCCTATCCGGCTCCGTCAGGTGTTGTGTTACCATTGAGAGTAATGGAGGAAGATGTCGGCAAGCTGGGATGAATCAGGACCAGATGGTTGTGCAGGCTGTTGCCTCTCTATCGATGCCAGCAAAGTTTTCTTTTGTCTCTGATGCATCAAGTATCTAATAGCAGTGACATCTTACATTGATAGATTCAGTTTTACTGCCAGGGTAAGATGAATATTTCTCGTAACACTATGCACCAGCTTTTTTCCTCTAGTTCTTTTATTGTTTCAAACTCAAGGGACATCAAGGATTTGAATTCCCTTCCTAGATGAAAGGAACGGTACAGTTGACTAAGGGACAGGTTGATAGAAACAGCCCCATTAAATAGACTTTCAGAAGACATGTCTGTCTGTCTGGTGTTGAGACTAATGGTGAGGTCAAGTAGGATAAGTCTTCCCATAACCTTCTGTTATTTTAATTCGCCATTTGTATGAGGTGAATATCAGGAATCTTGGAATCTATTTAATGGGCCCTGTTCTTACCACACAGCTCTTCTAAGTTTCTTCTACTATAATGGGGAAACTAAATGATGTCATGCTGAACTTCAATTAAGCTGCAATGAGCTATAGAAGCACCACAGGCTGTAAACGTCTTCGGTTCTGACTCTTCCTCTCTCTTCCCCTCTCTCTTGATGCTGATGTGTACCTATAGTAGAACACTGTGTCCAATAGCCTGTGAGCTTTAAGAAAAATTGATAAGAAGAAATGTTTCCATTAGGTGCATGTTTAGAGCCGTACAACTGCCCAGTATAATTAATTCAAGCGGAAAAGATTTAATCTCCTTAGAAGGTTAGTATCCAGACCGAGGTAATGATTGTGAGAAATATTTACCCAAAGCTGATGGTGGCCCTGTTGCTGCTGTTTATGTGTACTGTGTGGGTTGCTAATTGGGCAAAGCCCCTTCAGAAGAGACCTGGTTCTATCTGACTGGGGCTCGGCTAATTAGGATCCTACAGGATCTTTATTACTCTCAGCTGTGAGAGATGACATGATGAACAGGTCTGATTGACAGTGTGGTAGACAGAGGTGGACCAGGAACAGCTGCCAGAGGTAGCATAACAGATGTTGTGTCTTGTGTTCGAGTCATCTTAATGAGGTAACTGTACAAGCCTGCTTTTATGAGCATCCCGGTCCTGTCCGTTTCTCTGTGCCAGTCTCTGACAGCAAGTTCCCCAAGGAGGCCTTCTCGATTGGAGGAGGAGACGAGGCTGAGAACTCGGTGGAGGAGCAGCCTGATGTGGATGAGTGTCAGCTGTACCGGGGCCAGCTGTGCCACCACACATGTGTCAACACCTGGGGCTCCTACCGCTGTGACTGTCACCTGGGCTACACACTGCTGCAGGACAGACACAGCTGTGCTCCAGGTACCGCAAGCTCACCTGGACCTATCCATGTGACTGACTCGTACTGTCTACTTACCTAATAGTTATCTGTTCTCCGCAGAACAAAATTGTGCTCATTTTTGCATTTGGAGACTTTAAATACTATATGTATTAAAGAGTTAACCAAGATGTCTTAACCACTTATACATTTTAATCTCTTGCTCTGTCTCAATTGCAGTAGTAGGGTGGAATGTTCTAACTCTTAAATTGTCTGGATTGATTTAGACCTCGAAAAGACCTACAAGACCCATACAATAGCTTCCAGTGGGTGTTTTTTTGTTTTAAATTTTGACATTCTTATCCCATTATGTAAACTGCACACATAGACATAGTACGAGGGATGCTGTTGCCAGATATATCAACTGGTGTTTACTCCCTGCACACTCATCCATTGGCTGGGTATGTGTGTCCCTGTCTTTTCTGTTCCCTTGGTTACGTGGCACCACCCTTTGACAGAGCTGCTCTGAGAGGCAGTGGCACAACCCTTGTATGATGAAACTTTCATTTAATTTTCCATATTTCAAAAGGTTTTATGGACTCTATCATCTGCCCTTTATAGTCAATTCAAAACAGTTAAGCTGTGGTGACTGTAATGATGATGATGAATACTATAATAGAGACCATGAAACTATCCCTGGCATTTTGGAGGCACGTTCAACAGCCTTAAAACAGCAGTGAGAGAAGATCCAACCAAAATAAGATATTTACCGAAGCCTGTGAATACTGTATTGTCTCACAAAGAGATACTTTGGACATTATTCAAAATCCATTAAGTTCATTTTACAGGGTTTAAAATGTCAGACGTGAGTTGAGGCTTGACATCTCTGTCATGGCCTTGTTTTGACATGGTTAACTCTAGATTATACCCTTAACAAAACGACATAGATCACTATATATATATGAATGGAGGGATCAACCTCCCTTCTAGATTTACATTAAGTAATTTAGAAGATGCTCTTATACAGAGCAACTTACAGTAAGTACAGGGACATTCCCCCAAGGCAAGTGGGGTGAAGTGCCTTGCCCAAGGACACAATGTAATTTGGCACGGCCGGGAATCGAACTGGCAACCTTCTGGTTAATAGCCCGATTCCCTAACCGCTCAGCCATCTGACACCCTTCTAAATGTATGTGTGTGTGTGTGTGTGTGTGTGCGCACGTAAATGTGTGTATATTTGTATCTTCCTAGCTAGTATAGAGGAAGACAACCGAGTAAGAGACGATGACAGACCAATCACCGAACAGTCTACAACCACGGCTCCTACCTCTATCTCTACAATTCCACCTAATCGCTGTGCAGGTAGGATGCTGCTCCTGTTACTATACCCGTCAATCGACAGCATTCTGACTACTAAGTTGTCTGTGGTGGCCCTGCAGGCTTGTTATTGAAAACATTTAACTGCCCCACCAGCCACAGAATTACTTAAGTTTGCGCTGTGGATAAACTGTAGACAGATGCTATGAAACCAATGTTCTACTCCAGTTCTCAAAAGGGAGTTGTCAAAGATTTCCAAAAATAATTGCTTTTAGCACCACCTGATGTTAAACAACAAACTTCAGCTGTACAGTACTTGAGCTAAGTTCCAGAGTATTCAAAAACGATTGATGCGTCTGCTACTGGCCTCCTTGTAGCACCTCCAGCATGATCTCCTCAGAGCCATCCATCTGGCTAGGGTCATGTGTGGAGTAGCTTGTGTGGTTGAAAGAGTGATAAGAGTGATTCAAGGCTAGGGGAGTCTTATATATGGTATTGGAGCATGTGGTTCATGAGGCGTCCTCTGCTGTGTTGCTGTCCCTGGTGGCTCACTTTTATGTCCCACATCAGGGAGTCAGTAGGCCGGATACATCTGGAGAACACATCAGCTCTTCTTTTATAAAAAAAAAATCCTGCTGGTATAATCTAGCCGACTGGGCTGGGCTGAATTTAACATGGTTTGGCTAGGTTAAGACTGGGGTCGGCTTGACCAATGAGCCTGTCTGTATTTCGCCTGGCACCTTAAGTGTAAGGATTAAATAGGGACAGTCCCTCTGTTTGAGGGACAGCCATGAATATTTGATCTTACCCTGCATACTGATACTTCAGATTAAACTGAGATGACCTGCCACTGTGGAATGTGGTTCTTTAAGAGTGAAATGTTTTTCAATGAAGTGGAAAACTGACTCAAAGCATTAGTAAGGAACATGCCCCGCTGGGCCTATACCTCACCTCTAAGCCCAACCTGTCTATTAAGGTCCACATTCATAGAAGTGCTGGCGACTGTTAGTTGTAAGATTGGGCTGATTGATTTATTGATCAGATCCTAGGCAGCTCCCCATCAGGGTTTTAGGAAAAGAATGAGTGGAAATAAACAGTTCTTCTGTCATTTCTCTTTCTGTCAGGAGTATCAACCATTTAAAGAGGGGGAACATTGATCGGCTTACGTAGAATGCAGTGACTCATAAGGGCTGTGATGCTGGGGGGTAGAATAAGGCCTGGATGGCTCAGACGAGGTTTGAATCTGAGGATGGGATGCCTGGGGAGCACCACACCAGGGGAACTTGGCAGAGGAAACTGGAACAAAGCCTTTTTTTTGTGTCCTTCTACTCTAGGGCCCAGGTCAGTATTCAGAGGAATTTTGAAGGTTTTCATGGTAACTTTCTCTCTCTCCTGCTATAGGAAATGGCCCCTGTATGCAGCAGTGCACTGTGGTGGCAGGCAAGGCCCACTGCTCCTGTTTCCCAGGGTTCTCTCTGATGAGGGACAGTCACACATGTGAAGGTGAGGGACTCCTCTGTCAGACAGGGTTGCCAGTGTTACAAGGCTGTCAGTAATTGGTTCGATTCACAAATCACTTGTGTATCCCTCCAGCTATTGCCCTCCAGTAGGGCTAACAAATGTCCTCTACACCTCACCTCTCTCTCACAAACAAACCCATGTACACACATGCACACCAATTCAAACCAACCTCACAAATAACAACAAAACAAACCTCCTGTTTGTCTGGGGTTGTCGACTTTTTCTTTTAATTGGATGCAGTCACTCATGAAGGAGAAAAATACAGGTCTTGCGACACTTAACAATGCATAGCCTGATTGGCCTCCAATTTCCTACTAGTAGATTCTATGGCCTGAAGCATGACTGATCCATAGCCAATTATTTTATATCAGCCATAGCTGCAATAATAAACACTAGCTTTACATCTGTGGGCTCTGGCCTCCCCTCAATCTCCAGTTACACTCTCCCCTCCACTTCCAACATTTTTTACAATGCCAAGATTCTCTTGCCAGTATGGCCGGTAATACATGTGGCTGCAATAATAGTTTGTAAACTGATGTTTGGATTTGCGAGTTTAACTGTTGACAGGGATATGCCCTCTTTCTTCTACAGTATTGAGGTGGGATTCAATGTACAGTTTTACACAGCCCCTTTGTTCTCATCCCCTCTGCATGTATGGACACAGGTGTGCTAGAGTGTTTCTTTATATCATTTAGTTGATAAATGATGTACAACATGATGTACGCCCAAGGTCCAGTGACCAACTCAAATTCCATCCCCTCAAACACTTGTGTGGTGATGGTGTGTTCAAGGAATGTGTAGTCAAGGATATATTCTAGTTTGGTGGAAGTGACTTAGGGTATGGGATATCTGTGATGTTAGTAGAAGCTGTATGTTAGTAAGGGGAGACTAGGGGAGACTGTGGCAGCATGATGAGAGCTTTAGTGCTATCATAATACCTCCCAACTAATCTCCTGACTTAGCATTTTCCCCACAGTACTGTCAGTTAATTTAGGAGATTGGATGAAGACTTTCTCCCATAAAGTGTTGCCATATGTTAATGTGTGGGTGGGCAGAATTTGATTTAGTCTGGACTGAAACAAAGGAAACAGCCAGAGTTGGGTTACACTCCAGCATTATGGAGGGAAGTGAGTGGATGAATGTCAATGTTTGACTACCCTGAAACACCCAGATGACGGGGTCAACTAAATAATACAATATTCCGGAAGATTTGCCATATCAAAACCAAGCATGCATTTTAGCCCTGAGTGGTGTGTTTGTTTTTACGACCTGACTGTTATGTCTCCCCATGGCTCTCTCTTCAACGTTCAGATGTGAATGAGTGCAGCACTGGCACACACAATTGCTCCAGTGGGGATTATTGTGTGAACAAGGAAGGATCCTTCCAATGTGTTTCGCTCAATGAGATGTGCGAAGAAGGGTTCATGCACACCATGAATATGGAGTGTCTGGGTAAGACAGTTATGCTGTGCCGCGGCATCATTTTTACCCATCACCTCATCATTATTTTGCACCATCAGCTGTGAACAGGTATTCTGTGGTTTGCCAGCCCTCTCTCTCTCTCACACCCACGCACAGTCACACGCACACACAAACATTCTCACAATTTGCTAGAGAGAAACCACACACACCGAGAACATTCGGAGCCAGGAGTCCTACTGATTTGTCGCTCTCATGCATGCGGTCGCCACGTGTCCCTATTGTCTCGATCACCCAGGGGACAAAACAAACTGTAGAGGGTTGTAGAGGATTTGTTCTGCATTACGCAAAACATGGTGGAAAGATCAGCCTTCTGCAGTTAATTGAAAGGACACAGATGCCACACATTATTTAATGAAAGATATCTTGGATGGGTCCCTGCAACGAATAGCTTTCAAGTCTGTCAGCACTCCATGAGTTGCCATATCCCCAGTTTGGTTGTCTTCTTACCAATACTTGATTAAGCTTCTTAGCCTGTAATATATTTTGAATCCACAAATATGTGTAAATCTGATTAACTCTGTTTGACCATATTGCACCATCACAGTTGAATGGTTTTTTCTTGCCGTTTACAGTTGAAGACAAGGTGTTGTGATGCAAAGGCTGGCAAACCAAAGATAACCCTCTCACTTTTATACACTTGAGATCATCTGAGCCCTGAGTCTCAGCTGTCAGCATCCAGCCCGTAATAGAGATGATTGAGAAATAATGCTCACAGTCTATAATCCTCACCGCCTGCACTTGAGTCACGCTGTCCAGCCTCTGCCTAACCACCTGCTTGTAACGCAGACAAACAAGCTGGCCAACCAGGGCTGAATCCATCCACTCTCAATCTGGCCTCCATTACATGTGCAATGACACAATGTGTAGAAAATGTTCTCTGCTGTTCTTTGTTCAGAAACAGTGTTTAAATATTTCCAACATGCCTTTCTCCTCTGTGTTCTGCTGTGCTACCTCAGGGACAGCTGTCTGTACACAGCCACTTCCTCCTCTACTCCCCCATGACAGGCTGCCAACATCACTTCCTCCCGCCTTGTTAGCTCAAATTGGGTTTGTATTTTCTAAAACGGAGGATCCATTTCCATCCCGTGTTGAAGCACTTTGCTCCCAGCAACAATTTAATCTGCGGGCCCTGGGGACTGGGTCTGTGTGGTGGGTGCAGAGGGGAGGGGAGTGGACCGGGGAAGGTGGGGTGGGTGGATGGGGTGGGTGGGTGGGTGGGTGGGTGGATGGGGTGGGTGGATGGGGTGGGCGCAGAGGGGTGGGCGCAGAGGGGTTGGGGGTTCTTTTCCCCTCTGATGACTCAATGGAAATAATGAAATAATGCAGGTCCCTGAAGCCTGGTCGTCGAACAAGACTGAGCCTCCCCTGCCAACACGCTCAGATGAAACACATCTCCAGTCTCTGTCCTGCAGGAGCCGGCTACAGTCTGCAGGGCTCCAAGGACACAAGGGCTGAATGTTATCTGTTGATAGAAATACACTTGCCACAGTGAAGAAAACACATGTGTCCATGTTTAGGAACAACAGTAGCCTTTGTAAATGTTGCCTGAAAGGAATAGTTTTTCTAAATGCCACAGCCCATGCGTCTGTTGGGAGCTGTGTTTTGTGAGAGATGGTTCCACTGTCAGGGAATTATGCTGTGTTACCTAGCCTGAGTTCCACATATTGTTTTCTAGAGGTTGTATATTTTGATACTGTATGTGAATCTTGAAATAGGCTGAATGTGGAGCCTTGGAAGGGGAATCATTTCAAAGACAAAACTCTGAATCTGGGAGGAAAGCCCCGTTGCACCTTCACAATCTCTGATCAGTCTCTGCTTTGCTGGAGAAGATGTTACAGGGCTCACAGTTCAGCTGAATTCCCTGTGGTACCAGCTCTAAAGAATCACAGGGGAAAAAACAAGGAGAAGGGCTGCCTGAAGATAGTACTACTGTAGAATCTGGTTTCTTTTTTTCTTTTTTGTTTTCCACTAGACCCCTTGTGCAGATTTGAGGACCTTTCTGTGGGGTTCCCAGTGGAATGCACCACATTTAGGGGTGATCTTCAAATCTGGATGTTTGCCATGCACATACACTTACTGGCACAGTCAAATCCACAGTGATGAGGATGACACGATAAGGGAAAAACTGCAAGGGTAGAACAATGATGCTCAGCTGGGATGAAATCCACCACATCTGCAGGGCCCCCCTAATATCCTGAATCCACATGGTCTGTGTGATGTTTACACTTTGTTACGTTGTTTAACTGATAAGGATTTTATGGGGTTTTACAACAATATTTTCATACAAACAGACCCAGTAAACATATCCAGCAAGCAAAAGATCATTTTTCTTGGCACAGGTCTGACATTTTGGATTATGCTCATGGACCACAAAGCACTCATTGTTCTGAGCTCAAATAATGTCCCACTGATGCCCCGCCCCCCCCCCCCCTTTCCACCAACTCCCCAAGCCCCCACCCACCCTCCTCTTTTCATGTGTTCATCAGAATAACTTGTTTCAACCTTGTCTGACGTTATTGCACCAAATAAATCTTTAGACATAATGAGTATCTTGGCTTGGGACTGGAAGACAGCTCGTAAAGTAAACGGGCACATGATTTTCAACCACCCAAACCCAAACATGGCACCTACAGAGGTAGGAATGCCTTCCCTATGAGTTTCATGGGGTGTTTATTTGCTTCTGCCCATCTGCTGCTGACCCAGGTTGCTTTGTCATGGTGACAGCGGGAGAGCGGGGGCTGCCCAAATGGGCCTAATGCATGGGCTGTCCACAACCTAACCCTGGGAGCCACCCTTGCTGCCATCATTCCTTCATCACACTCTTTTCTCCAGCTCACCATCTCTCTCTCTCCCTCTCTCTTTCACTCCATCTCGCTCTCTTTCTTTCTCTCACTCCCTTTCTATTTAGCTCTCTCTCTTTCTTTCTTGTTCCAAAAACATAAACACACAAACTCCCACTCTTATGCCCTTTTGCAGATGTGAACGAATGTGTGACCAACACCCATAGCTGCCAGCCTAGCGAACGCTGTGTGAACACAGTAGGTTCGTTTGTGTGTGAGAGGCACATCTCCTGTCCAGCAGGCTACCAGCTTCGCAACCTCGTCTGTGAGGGTGAGTTAACCACAAATGACATCATCACCACGGCATCATTATAGGAACAATGTACCCAAGGGAGTCCCTTTTTAATATTTGATGCCATTACCCATTAACCATTACAATATTCATGTCCGTCTGTGATAAGGTCTGACATTTGCTCTCATCATTTGCGATACCTCAGGGTTGGATGATGAAACCTCAGAGTGTGTGATGTTCAATAGCCTGTTTCCCAGCAATTCGATTAGAGGTGCTGGATCCAAAATAAATCTGTCTTTTGTAAGTCTCCAGCTGCAGAGTGTACTGTAGCACTGTGTAATCGACTCTGAAACAAAGCTGTCAGACCCTTAGAAAGAGGATGTCATCTGGCCCCAACTCCACTACATCTAACTGTGTCCTTGACAACCTTAAATGCCTGCTGGTCCTCAAATGGCTATTCTATAACGTACCCCCCAAAATGGTCAATGATATCATTAAGACCAAACACAGACAGGTATTACTGACTCCAGACACTTGTTTGTTTGAGACTCCAGAGTGGGTCAGGCCCAACATAAGCTCCTCCCTAGCTCCAGGCAGGTCATAAGACAGCCTACAGGGAGACAGAATGGTTGGCATCACACTGACTCACCGGAGATGTTTGTTGTAGGCTACATTAGCGGCTGGTCAGGTTCTCCAAGTGATACAGTAATCACCCTGAAGTGCCACGTTGCGCATGCGGTAAAATGCTCTGACTCATGTCAGCACTTGGCACCAGGGACGACTAATCAATGGAGCTGGATAATGAAGGTAATATTTAGAGGACTGGCTACAGGGGAAAAAAAGAATGATCTGCATGAAAGCAAGGAGAAATCACTGCTCTGATGCTGGACATGTGCTCGTAGGATTTTGTTTGGGCAAGAAAACTACAAATTAAGAGTTTAAGACTCCCAAGAACTAGTCTCAGCAGGCTTAATAAAACAACCTTTTCTGAGCGGATGCACAGCTCCATTATACTACTCCTGGTCATGATAGCTTGAAATGTTTAGCAATAACTACAATGTTACTAAGTTGAGAAGATTCATTAATAAGCTGAGTCACAGAAAAGTGTATTTTTACCACAACACGTTTTGAAGAGTCAAAATTTGACAGATCAGGGCAGAAACGTCTCTGACACAACTCAGAGGCTTGTCCTGCCATTGATCCACAGTGCCACCCACTGTCTACTATACTGAACTGCTGCTTAACAGACAGACACAAGGGGCTAGTGCCATCCCTGTCTGTGGTCTACTGAAGATGACTTCAATGTGCATGAAGGCAGTTTAGTGCATCCTTCTGCCCAACAGCAGAGTCAGCCTGATGCATGTCTTTCCTCTTTCAGATATTGATGAGTGTATGGTTCGTACTCACAACTGCGGGGTTGGCTTTCACTGTGAGAACACAGAAGGCTCGTTCCTCTGTAACCCCAGACAGAAGTGTCTCACTGGCTTCACACAGGACTCCCACAGCAACTGCATTGGTAAGAACCAGTCAGTGTTCCTCCCTTGGGAAAAGTACATGCGGGAACACAGGTAGACCCCTGACATATTTCACAGGTCTTGTCCTGGGTAGCATCTAGCTATATTCAAGGTCGTAAATACAGTAGTATGAAATACTGGTCAGGATTAAGTAAAATCGCAAAGATCATGACCGGTTTGAAACCGTAGCATCAGGACTGGAGCGACTGCATGTCACAACAACATATTGAATAGATCAGCCCCAGTGTCAATATTTGATTACGTGATTGAAATCCAAGGCCTGAGGGGTACATTTGACTAAACCCCCATTTAAATAATAAACTTGTCATCGAGCCTTATCTGTGACTGTCCAACAATCACCCCTTCCTTCCCTCTCTCTCTCTCTCTCTCTCTCTCTCTCTCTCTCTCTCTCTCTCTCTCTCTCTCTCTCTCTCTCTCTCTCTCTCTCTCTCTCTCTCTCTCGTCCCTCTCTCTCTTCCCCACCCCCCCTCCCCCCTCTGTCCCATGCAGATGTTAATGAGTGCAGCAGTCTTAGTGAGCCCTGCAGCTCAGGTTTTAATTGCATCAACACTGTGGGCTCCTACACCTGCCAGAGGAAGATCATCGTGTGCAACCAGGGCTACCACTCTAGCAGTGACGGGGTCAAGTGTGTTGGTGAGAGCGGAGCACACACAACACTGCGCACACTCAACCACTCTGCCCATCTTAGGCAACTCATTTTCACCCGCTATGCTGTTAAAAGTGTGTGAGTGTTGGGTGGTTGGTTGGTTGGTGGTTTGTGTGTGGTTGAGAAAGAGAGAGAGTGAGAGTGTGTGAGAGAGAAAGAGAGAGAGAGCGGATGGGTAAGAATAGGATGAAGAGAGACCAGGAGGCTGATAGAGAGAGAGGTTGTGGAAAGGTAAAGAGACTGTCTGTTCACAAGCCTCTGCTGAGGAGCTGTATCTCCCATCCATCTAGATGTGGATGAGTGCCAGACGGGCATCCACCGCTGTGGCGAGGGCCAGATCTGTCACAACCTGCCCGGCAGCTACCGCTGTGACTGTCAGACGGGCTACCAGTATGACGCCATCCGCCAGGTGTGCACAGGTAGGTCCCCCCGCGCCAGGCTAGGAGAAACTGTGGAGCTAGATCACGTGTAAAGTCGTGCTTTGAGATGACTGAGGGTCAAACATTACTGAAGATGTCATCACCACAGAGCCGGCAGCCGGCACCCGGGGCACCACTAGTGGTTACAGTGATTTAGCCAACAACATATTACAACACACAGGGTCAATGACAAACAAGAAGGATACTCAGTGCCGTTTCGGGGAGCCTGTTAGGTCTGTGCTTGCAAATGAAGGTGGCTGAGCATCCACTTTTTTATCTGTCTTTCTCTGTCCCTTAATCACTCCACCCTTTCCAACTCCCTGTCACTCTCTTAACTCACTCTCCTAACTCCCCTTCACTCTCCTAACTCCCCCTCACTCTCCTTACTCCCTCTCACTCTCCTAACTCCCCTTCACTCTCCTAACTCCCCCTCACTCTCCTAACTCCCCCTCACTCTCCTTACTCCCTCTCACTCTCCTTACTCCCTCTCACTCTCCTTACTCCCCCTCACTCTCCTAACTCCCCCTCACTCTCCTAACTCCCCCTCACTCTCCTAACTCCCCCTCACTCTCCTAACTCCCCCTCACTCTCCTAACTCCCCCTCACTCTCCTTACTCCCTCTCACTCTCCTTACTCCCTCTCACTCTCCTTACTCCCCCTCACTCTCCTAACTCCCCCTCATTCTCCTAACTCCTCCTCACTCTCCTAACTCCCCCTCACTCTCCTAACTCCCCCTCACTCTCCTTACTCCCTCTCCTAACTCCCTCTCACTCTCCTTACTCCCTCTCACTCTCCTTACTCCTTCTCCTAACTCCCCCTCACTCTCCTAACTACCTCTGTCTCTTAATGTTACTTAGAGATAATGATCCTGAATGCTCCTGAGGGGAGGACGTGGCTGTTGAGCGGAGTTGAAGCACTGACATGTTTCCTCTGCTACTCCTAATGTCTGCTGTTTTTCCACTGACAGATGTGAATGAGTGCTGGCGCTACCCAGGCCGACTTTGTGCTCAGACTTGTGAAAACACCCCAGGCTCCTACCAGTGTTCCTGCACGGCGGGCTTTTCCCTTGCATTTGATGGAAAGAACTGTGAAGGTGCTCTTACCCCCTTGGAAAATGATACTCTTAAACCACTGTATACAGTTATTCAGAGACACTGTGTGTTGCTGTTCCATTCAGGAACTGTGACAATGCTCCAGGCAAATTGCTGCATTAAAAGCTTACCATTCATTATAAGCTACCATTTCAGTAGCTTATAAGATAACGCTGATAGCACACAATTTAGGAGGTGCATTCAAAGTATCTGCTATCTACAAGGACTGTTTTCTGATGGAATTTAATTTACTCTCAATCTCTGGAGTCGGGGGATGCCTGGTGCATATGTAACTAGCCCCGACATTCATGCAGTCTATCATCAGTGAGTAGAGGACATAGTGGGTGTCAGGGAACAAACCTGGGAGGGAGTATCGCTCACACTGTGCTGGGCTTGTCAATGGCTTTATTTAACGAACTTAATAAAGCCACTAACATTGTCAATCCCACACACTTAGGTAAAGCTATCCATTAATGGGAGTTTAGTTCAAGGACTTGGCTTAGAGACTTGGCCTGGGGTGCTTCTCTGCATTGGTTCGCTGGCTTTTCAATGACACAAGTGCCTTAATGGGCATCATTTCTGTACTGTAGGTGCACATTTCAGGGTACAATATCTGAGAAAAGCTAGGTTAATCTTGTGTGTCGGTTTGCCCTTTCACAGACTTCAATGAGTGTGACAACAACCCCTGCAGTCAGGAGTGTGCTAACATCTATGGATCCTACCAGTGCTACTGCCGCCAGGGCTTTTACCTAAAAGAGGATGGACACTCCTGTGAAGGTAAGAGCAGCATCTCATTTCCCTTCACAGAAAGGGTTCTCCATAATGTTAAGGATGTAATTAAATTATATATTTGTAAAACGCATTTATTTCTTCAAGGGTGCAACCCACAGTATCCCATACTGATATTGTCACCTCTCAGTGTGTATGTCTACATTATAAATGATGATCAGGCAGGGCTACAAATCAAAGGCATGTGAAGGAAAAGATTCAGTGTCCACTGACCCAAGTAATGATACAATGTTTCTCTAAGTGCAGACAGCAAATCGATAGATTCATGATTCTTGTCATGAGGGATTGATTTTTTGCTGTCCTTGGTGACAGGGCCTAAAGGTAGCTTCTGACAGTAACTCCCAGACATGCACACATACGCACACACACCTCCCTGCATGTGCAGTACTCACTGTATGTCTCACATAATGTACACATACATGCACATAAAGTAACAAATACATACACACACAAACACTCATACTGCACACACATTTCTATCAGAGATCAGGAGTAATCTCCCTTTTCATAGTTGTGTTATGCCTGTGGCCTTTCATGATAGAGGTTCTGTCTACAATGTGATGGCTGAAATGTCAAGTGTCTGATTGTCTGTGTGTCTTTCTGTTGGTATGTCTGACTCATAGATATTGACGAATGCTCCCAGAGTATTGGAAACCTCTGTGCCTTCGAGTGTGTCAACGTCCCGGGCAGCTACCAGTGTGCCTGTCCTCGTCATGGATACACCATGTCCAACAATGGACGCACATGCCGAGGTGGGAGCCGACACCCCTCTCTGGATACTGTAGGAGCAGTCAACCATCAAACAACATGCAACTATGCCATATGGCTCTTTACGCTCCAGGGAATTATTATAAATATTAATGTGATGTAGACTCCTAGAATCAAAACCTCTGTCATTTCCGTATAGGCCTACTGTAGTAAATCTTTTTTAAATCTATTTTCAATTTGAGACAGAACGCAACATCCAATGTTAAAGGCCCCTCTCACTTATCTTCAAGCTGGAACAGATAACCTATAGACTACATTCTCCAGATTGCACTGGGGGAAATTGCTGCCAAAAGATAGTAGGACTAAATTCTTAAAGGTTAACATTTGCAGGATGAATAAGATGGAGAACTGGACCTAGTGAGCTATAATGAGTGCTTTGTCTGTAAAATGAGATGCATAATTAATGGTGGCTTTGGGACTAGTATTGACTTGTGGCAGTAGCAGACAGAGTGCTCTGTCACTCCCTGACAGACATGTCCCTGAAAGTTGTTATTAAAGACTAAGCCATTTATCCTGCCGCCCACTACACTGTGATATTCCTTCGTGTTCATCTTGGCTCTGCCTGTCCATGATAAAACATAAAAGCTCAATTGTAGAGTATAGTGGGGTTGTCTGATGCAATATACAGTCATTTCTGTCCTGAATGATACATGGAAATAGAACAGTGTGCATCCTGTTCTCTGTTGTAGATATTGACGAATGCACCACTGGTGGCCACAACTGTACACAAGGTCAAACCTGCTACAATCTGCAAGGAGGCTTCAGGTGCCTCTCTTTCGACTGTCCTCAGAACTACAAGAAAGTTTCAGACACGTAAGAAATACTTCATTGCTTCTTCCTCATACCTGGTGTTTCTCCCCTGTTTACAGAGAAAGAACTGTTTCCACAGAGCATTCCTGATCAAAGCTCTGCCGATTGGAAATGGGGCTCTCTGCACTCAATTCAGTGAAATGTGTTCCAGAGAGCAGAAGCCTCACTTCTTGCAAGTGCTGAATAGTATACCAGTTAACCAGAGACCTTGTGGGCAGCTGGATCTACCTTGATGCTCCGCCATGGGTCTGTACCCTGGGGCTCGACCATATGCCTTTCAGCATGTGTGTTCTGGTAACAAGAAATCCTATACCAACATGACCTTGAGGTTGCAGGACCGTGCCTAGAACTCTCTCGTTAATGGAAATACATTTCAGATATTGAGATTGGTCTGTAACAAAGCACGATTCCTATTCAGCAGTGAGATGAAGTCAGATTGGTTTAATCAGGTTTGGAGCTCTCAGGGCCATGTCTGGGGTGTTGTGATTTTCCTTCTTCTCCGCTCTGGTGGGCATAGACACCACACACTCACAGCCCCCTGTCAAGCGCTTGGTCCCAGCCTTACAGAGTGGACCTGAACTGAATTCCATCATACTATTAGGAGCCTGGCAGCTTGGCACAGAACTTAAACAAGATCAAATGTTTTATGTACTGGTTCACATTACACCCTCAGATGTGAAGGGTAACCTGAGAGACACAGGCTTTGTTTTCATTTCAAATGTGTGTGATTCTGACCAAAGCGTTGTACCTTTTAGCATCCTGACTCTATTGTGTGTTTTCAATGTGAAAGATATGTGGAAGTGGTTTGGGTCCAGTTCATTTCCATCCCTTTGTGTTACTAAGTGGTCTAACTGTGGCATCCGTCTGTGACTGTGTCGTGCAGGCGCTGTGAGAGAACCAGCTGTCCCGGCTCCCTGGACTGCCAGAGCTCTCCTCTGAGGATCACCTACTACCAGCTCAGCTTTCAAACCAACATAATCATCCCTGCCCAGATCTTCCGCATCGGCCCCTCCCCCACCTACTCTGGAGACCAAATCGTCATCAGCATTACACGGGGCAACGAGGAAGGCTACTTCAGCACACGGAAGCTCAATAGCTTTACAGGTGCCGTCTACCTTCAGAGACAGGTGCGTGAGCCCAAGGACTTCCTCGTGGATGTGGAGATGAAGCTGCTGAGACAAGGGACTTTCACCTCCTTTCTGGCCAGGATCTACGTTTTCATCACATCTAACAAGCTCTAGGCACCTATGGGTTAGAGACAAGGAGGGAGAAGGAGAGACGTTCATATGGTGCTACATTTCTCAATGTATTAGATATTCAGCAGTCATAACTGCCTAATCCTCTTCACTTCATGCCTTCCTATACCAATGTTTCCAAATACCCTTTATGTAACTTTTATGTAGTCAAGCTGCTGATGTTTTGGCAGACTGTATGGCAATGTTATTGAGGATATTTGTATTTGTCCACAAAAGTGTGATTTAATCTGCTTTCCATGTACAATGCTTCTACTATGTCTCCAGCAAAGCTGCGTTTCATTCTGAAGTAGACCAAGGGACACAGGTTACTGCACAAGTCTGGCTTGGTGCTTAGATGTACTCTCTTATATGCCTTCTGCTCTTTGACCTTCCACATTTCATGTGTGGTTAATGGGTTAACTCGGATCTAAATAGAGGAATCTGTTGCAGTCTAAAGACAAGGGTGGGCACTTGTGTCCATAGCCACTATCTGACCTGTAAAATGGAACAAAACATTTGGCTGGATTTCTCTAATATCTTCACACATTTCCACAACATAATGCTGTATATTATTGTTAAAAGGCCTATTTTCTTAGTGTGTTGAATTTCAGTGCAAAATATACCAGAAAATATCTCACTCTCGCAGGAGTTAAATTCCAGCACTGACAACGGTCAATGTTCTGTTTTGTATGTATCTTTTTGAATGTTTTATTTCTATGTTACATAATATTGTTTTGTATTATGATCTCAGGGCAAAATCATAATTTCACTCATCATGATGAACTGTGTAGGAGTAGTTTATTCTTCCTATGACATGTCCACGTTGTTTTATTTCACTCAATCCCGGAATAGCCATCAACATTTTAATCAACTGGTAAAATCCATTACAATGAACACCTGATTACAAATCAATTTTTGTTCTGTGTCAACAATCAGACAAAGTTTTGCAATAATATTATTATCACTTAAATAAAAACTGAATTCCTTTTATCTGCACTTATGTGAAATTATTTGGAATGTGTATATGCAGAATATACTAACCATTATTATTAATCGTTTTAATACTGGTCAAGAAAACCATTTTATTCGTTTTTTTATTTTATTTTACTTGAGAGTCATGTACACTGTAGCATCATGGTTTGCCATCAGATGCACTGAAACAGTGTAGGCTGTAGATCTGCCTAAATAGAAGACCAACACCACCCTCTATTGGTGAAGAAGAGAGGTTTATAGAAAATGGCAGTTTTTGTGGCGAATATATTTTCAAATGTGTAGAAGTTGACTCACTATATGTATTACCAACATACAGGCACTCAACAAAAACCTGTTTACAGTACAGTACTAATGTATAGTTCTTGTTTGGAAGTGATATAGCACAGATTAGACAGATGGACTGTCTCCCAGCTTCTTTCATCCCCCCTCTTATAGGCCTCATATCATGTCCAGAGTGTGTTACACCCACAGCTAAGATACACTCCCCAACGGAAAGGGTGGGCATTGTTTGGCTCCAACTGTATGAACCCATGCGGGACATCCCAATAGATAACCTTTGGTAGATCACAGTGGCTAAATTTACCGCTATTACACACCATTACTATTTCGAGAAGCTGAATTGCTGTTTGATTATTCTCTCTGATTGTAAGTGAATTAAGACATATACATACCCGTTATCACTGTGTATACATTTTAAACTTTGAAAGACGAAACTATATTGATAATGGGACCTACAGTATCCAACTGTCAGGGAGAGAGTGGGATGTGTGTTTTTATCTGCATCCAACCAATATGATTAAATATAAAGTAAAGTTGACTTTTAAGTTAAAGTTAGGAAAATTGAGCAATATTCCACATTCAAATCTCCAATACGTTGACCAAGGACCCAAACTGAGACCCACAGGGTCTCCCCTCCTGTGTGTGTGTAGGTGGTTCCATGATCAGAGGGCTCAGCCACGCCCAGTTTACAGTAGACAGTAGTGTGGGAGTGGACCTCTTTCCTCTCTGCTGACAGAGCTGGACCCCAAACACTTCCGTCCATTGAGGTGGCGTCCCACACACATGGAAGAGTGTGCCGCCCGTGACATCATTATCTCTTCCCTCCCTTGAAAGCTTTATCAGCTCCCCTGAATATATGAGAGTCTGTTCCAAAGGATGAACCCTACACACTGGCCAATGGAGGGGCCACACTAACACTGACCCTATGACAGAGAGAGTCTCAGGAAGCTATGAACCTGGAGATAAAGGGAAGGAGGGAATGAGGTTAGACATTTGTCTGGGATGTCAGGGGGCATAGATTTATGGCTGTCTTTGTTTGGTAAGCCTTTTGTTTCTTAGCAGAGATCTGCTTCACTGGCATTGTGTCCAAAGACTGGTTTGACTACAGGTAGTAGCTGACTTATGACTTTTTCTATAAAGTTTCATGAAATATTATTTCTTTGTAGTCTGAGTTACAAATCTGCATTTTCATTGTGTTGTCGATTGATGTGTTGGGCCTGTTCCATCCCATTCTAGCGAAGGGTTATTAAAGAAAAGCTAAGAGGTGTAGTAATTAAAAGGCTATTTGAAGTCTCAGACATTGGCATCATGGGAGCGGATTAGCAGCCCAGGACTATACACCTTGATGCTGCTCACTCTGGCTGGCTTTCATCCTACATGGAGATAAAAGGAGAATCATTACCTGTGAATAGGGAACTGGGTCAAGCTAGAAAGTCTTTCATCATGGAACATGGTCTCCCCAATATGTCTTAGGTTGATCAACCTGAATTCACTTCAAAAAGCCTGAAGCTGAATAACAACTCGACTGAACTCCCTGCACAGTACCAGGAGTGTAGTGAAGAGATGTACACATTTCACTTATGCTTGATGGTGTCTCCTTAGTTATTTAAATGCTGATTAGACAATGACTAAATTATTTAATGTCATGTATACATCTTGCTTCAATGCTGGAAGTCTATTTGGCATGCTGGAGCAACAAGCTCCCCTGCTTTAATGTGTCACACCAGCAAGCTTATAAAGTGTACAGTGGGTCATGTGTTCATGTATGTGTACATACAGTGACTCTCTTCTGGAGCCTGATTGATACATACAGCATACAATCAAACAAATACATTTACTCTAAAGTGTCTTTGTGAGAAAAGGCTTGTGTGTGTGCACTGGGGTGATGAAAGGGAAATCTTCTGGTGTGTAGGTCTGTCTTATCTTCTGATTGTGCTTAAAAGCTCAGGTGGTCACCAACTGACGATGCCGGAGCTTGAACAGTTCTGTGAGTTTTCAGCTGTAGCAGGTAAGGGCTCGCTCCCTCGCCAGGACAGGACACAGTGGGGACACGCACCAGGAACCGGGCAGGAGCTGAACCCCATCACAGATCCGTTGTTTCAGTGTCCCCCCAGCCCTGCATGTTCTCATGGTGCCCCATCTCTTTTATGAGGAGAGAGTTCCAGGTAAACTGTAGAAGGCAGTAGATTGTTGCAGTCTAATGGAGACACTACAGTATGTATGTGAAAGAATGTTCACTTACACAATACACTTGCGCAACCATCAAATACATGCTCACATTTTCCGTTCCAGCAGGCTGGATGGCTAACGATAACACTTCTCCGTGAACCAAAAACTCTTAGTAGTTCATTGATTGTGTGTTGTTGTGCTGCAAGCCAAGTTTGACCATGAGGTCCTAAAACTTAAATGTCTGAGGAGCAAACACACACCATTTCATTCATCCCCAAACAAAATTTAACTAAACATTTAGATAAAATGCTGTTCAAAAAAGAATTGCTCAATGACTGTATTGAGGAAAATGACAAATCTTTGCACTAAAGTGATGTGCAATGTGTTATTATTAGTATTGTATTTCCGATTTGGTATGCAATGGTAAAAAGTTTAAACATTGAAAGCATAGGCCATGAGGCCTACTATACCACAAATGCTGACAGACATGTTAGCCTGGCAGGATGTGGAAAGGTAAGTGAGAACCGCAGCCGACCCAGGTCTAGTGTTTCTAATGGAGAAAACAATTGATGAGGCCCACAGAAGATGAGTGTCATCCTTCAGGATCACTTGCTATGGTAAAACCCATAAGGCGCCCTCCTGGATCTTGAAGCAGTTTGTGAAAGTTTGAATGTTGTGCCCATGGACTCCTGATGTCTCAAGATATATCGAGTTTTGTCACTTGCAAGATGGTACCTGATGGATGGAGACCAATCAGGTTGTTTCACAATTGCTAAGTCTCGTTTTATACCTTTGGGATCTGAAAAAAAGATAACCAAAATGCAACCAAAGTGATTGAATGAAAAGTTTAAAAAGTATACAGAGTGAAGTTTAAAAATGATATTGTAGCTCTGCTTTTTAAACACATTTGGGGATCAACATGTCTAATCATTGTTTAATAACATTTCTGCTACCCTCTCAAAATGTATTTTACGGCAGTGTTTTAATTGTATTCTTCCTGTGGTCTGTGCTGAGGTGCTATGTTTAATTGTCCACAACAAAACTCTTGTATGAGATATGTATAGGGACTGAAGAATCAAACTATTTTGCCAAAGAAAATATGTTGCATTCAACTTTTTACCCATGCAATTGCATGCATTGTCTGACTTGTCTGATGTGTCAAGGAAATCAAAATTATGATTTAACATTTTTGTCATGGCTGCAATTATGCAAATGCTATTGTAAGTAATCAGGTATTTTTCTTGGAACGAGATTTATGGAAAATCCCCTCATATTTTTGATATAATGACCTCCAAGGAGTAATTATACGGGGATAGATACACATATTGGAAAATGTAATTAGAAAAGAAAAACAAACACCATGTCTATGAAGCATCCACTTGTGGAAAACCTAATGGCTGAAACTGCACATTTGTCTGACTGCCACCCACCACAATAACAGGGCGGCAGAAAATCAACAGTGAGCACACCATTGGTGGGCTTGCTTACTTTAGCAGCAGTGTGTGTTTGAGTTTGTCCTAGTGAGCTTATGGTTTGAGGTGAGGTCTTTGTGGAGTCCACAAGGTGTTTAACTAAATGGTGTTAGAGAAATGTTCATTTGAGTCCAGCTAAATCTGACCATGTAAGGTAACAGTCATTGCAGTGGGGACAGTGCTGGTCATGCCTTGGAGGGAACAGGACTTCCCACCAAGTTGACTTTCTTTAACAGACTGTAATGGAGTGTATTAATGGTGAGACTTGGCAACTCTCAGTTAAGAGGGAGGATCTGCTTCAGTGTGGCTTTCTGTCTCCTCTATTCCTGTGGTCTGCAGCTGTAGATGCCAAAGCCACAGAGGTTTGACCAGAGGTAGACTTCAGAGGCAAGGCTTCACTGCTGCCCAATGTACCTTAACATTCTGCCAGTGCGCTGGACTTTAATTAAAGCTTGGAACATTCTGCTTCCGTGTGTTTCGGTTCAAGATCAAAAGTTGACCCAGTGATGCTCTCTTTTTTCATCTCTTTATCTGTTGTTGTTTATGACCTAATATTCCTGAACCACTGGAAAATGTGACGGAAAAGCCAAGTTGTTGTGAGGATTGACGGACCACCATAAAACCAGCTTCCAAGATGAACGATCATCATATTTGGAGCCAGCTAGTGATATCTTTTTGATTATTTGTTTGGCAAAAAACAAATCAAAAGCTTGTGTTAAAGGATTGGGGGCTTGACAAAGTGAAGCTGTGTAATGTGTTTGGTTGGACACATCATCATGCCCTCATTCTATACATGCACAAAGAGCTCCCTGCCCTGCCATGTTTAAAGTGAGAAAAATGATTTCCATTCTTTCCAGACATCCATTCTTTGACTAAGTCACTGGAAAGAGGTGTGGGATCAGTGCCTTTAAGGATGAGATACTGTAAAACAAACTACTTTCCACACTCGCTAAGTGATTTTTGATGAAGATGGAGAGCCTTTTATAGCCATTATCCTCCATTTCAGGTCAGTAACAAGCTGGAATCACATGGATGTTGCAGAGTAAAACCATGACAAGAGGAGCCATATTCTTTTCTGTTACTCCCTGCTTCTTCACAGGTGAAGTCATACTTTAAAAGTCATACTTGTTTTAAGCTAAACATGTCAATAAAAGGATTGGGTGCTGTAATTTATTTATCTTCCAAACTATATGTCAGTTAGTGTATTTAATTTAGCATTACCAATATGTTTATATCCATATCACCTTTTGACCAACATTCACTGCATCAAACAATGTCTCCAGCTCATGCTACAGTGGTTGCCTGATGCTCCTGAAGAAAAGATGAGTCCTTTTCTGCTCTTTCATGTGGGGTAATGAAGTTGAGAGCCTGTGGTGGGATTGCGTACTTCAGAGCTGCTTGGTGTTTTTGAAGTGTTCCAACAGTGGGCTGGTGAGGACAGAGAAAATCATCCCAGAGTCAGTCTGGGTGCTGGAGGTCACTAGGATGCCCTCTCTGTCTGACAGCACAGGCCTTTGTACTCACCAAGTGATGCTCAAATAGGTACACCGTGGAGTGCTTTGATCTTAGGGTTGAGAGTATTACCAACAGGTCACTTCAAGCCTCTGAAGAGGCAGGGTTCAGAAGATAAACTGGACAGGACTGTTTTTTGCCAGGTTAATCATTAAAGTTAATCATCTATAAATATATTATTACAGCACATATGATATGGTATTGTGTGTGGCATCAAGCATTTTATTGTATTTTTTCAACATGAGCAATCACATAGTCTATATGTTTTATATTCCAAAATGTATTTTTGATCAAATTAAAACTATAATTTGTTAATGCTGAAACTTTGCAGCTGTAATTTGGTTCTCTATTCCATGCCCCTTAGTGAACTGGTGTAATTATTAAAAGTGTTTAAATAATTGTGTGGCAACATGAAACTACTGTTGGCTTAAATCTATTTCTACTCTACACACCTGGAAGGCAGTAGGATCATTCTGGCTGTCTCTGTCCCTTGGCTGGTAGCATGATAACCTTTATTATGTGTACGTCTTGTGTCAAACATCCCTGTTTTGTGTTGACACCTGCAAAGCTTGTGGTTGTCTCTGTAAGGACATCCCCACCAGTTTTCTGATGGAGGTTGTATTATTACCTCGGCTCCATAGCTCCTTAGCACTTTGGCAAACAGAAAAGTCTGCTAATTTAGATTTGAATGTACATTTTGAATATCTAGGGATTTTCAGCATCTTTTAACTCAAGCACAAACCTGATTCATGGTGACAAACAGCTCCCCTGGCCTAGTGTAATGCTTTGTGCCGTAGCATGTCAGGTTTGTCAGTTTGATAGATGGCTGGCTGGATTCTTATCTGTAGAGAAATCACCTGAGAGATGAGGCAAGTTTGACTTTGCTTGGTTAATTAGTGGAAGAGGCATCAACACACCATGAGAACTTGCCATCAGGAAACTGCTTTGCCAAAAAACATTTTTTACGTGAGGTAATCTGGCAGATAATTTGCATGCATTGTGTGGTGTAAACACCCTCTGTGAAAGTGAATAGTGTAATTAAGTTCAAAGAATGCCATGTGACTGTTTCATGTCCGGACCACTTGTGATCAAGTTTTTCCATCTCATGATGAATGGTTTTTAATATTTCCTACTATTGTATCACTATAAAAACAGTGTATGTATATATTCTCATTCTGTTGTCACTCAGGTATCCACTGCAGATTGTCTACTGCATAATGTCGCAGCAGCACTAGCTGGAATTAAGATTTTCTAATGGGATAACAGAATGGATGACATCATTAACTTTAAAGGTTTACCTTTAGAATCAAGTCATAAAGTTAAACAGTAGGGGGAGCTATACTGATACCAACCAAAGGCCAACACTGCTGTCCAACTGAAAACACTGAAAGTTCTGAATAAAAATTGGACCCAGTTTGAGAAAATGAAAAGACGAGCCATGTACTCGTCCTTGTAGGTCTTTCAGAGGGAAAGTTGTAGGTTTTCCCCTGGGAGATGTGGTTTGTTATTTTCCATGAGTTGCGTTGTTCCCAGGACCTCGGGATGGGGTGTTCCAAAGCAGTTCATGGAAAATCCACCACCTGTTAGGAGCGGCCGAACATGCGAGCACAGGACGCTGTCCAGGCTATCCTGGGACTATTTTTACTTCTCAATATAGCCGTGATGGGAAGGGCATCTTATCTGTTGTGATTTAAAGAACTGTGTCTAAATAGTGAACTCTTTGCTCCCTGCATAACAGAGCATTGCATATGCAGTGGTGGTTGTTCAAAGCCCTGTCTCTGCCTCACCTTAGCAAGCCTTCGGAATTCCGCTCCTCGAGGCTGAGATATTGTCGTTATCTTCCTCATCTGCTGCAGGCGTGTGAACCATCAATTATTCTGAAAGGCCACAGGCATATCACATCTAGGAAATGTGAGATTCCTGCAGATCACTCACAGAAAAGGGTTCGATTATGTGTGCGTGTTTGTGTGTGTGTGTTCTCAGTCAATTGCTCTGCTTAATACCAAGCACGTTTGACCAGCCCATTTACTGTATCATAATTCTGAGACCATAGGTCTGAATTATTTACAATCACAAGTCAAATTTGGAGGGCTAGTGGACACTTTACACACCCATTACATCTCAAGCATGGTAGAGTTGAGAAATTGTAATGGAATCATCCTCACACCATCTGTCAGACTGAAGTTAGATGTGATAGAGTGAAGCGGTCAGTTTTTCCTTCATACCAGGCAGTTTGTGCATCACAGAAGTGTTGTAATCACTGAACAGCAACAGCCAGCTTCATGTTGATGTTTGTCAGATATCTCTGCCTGTCACTCTTGCGTGCAACGTGTTGAAGTGCATTGTCAAGTCACAACGTGAGAAAAACCTAAGGGTCCAAATCATCAAAGGATATCTCAGTTTTCAACAACACTGATGGAGGATAAACAGGTATCAAGTTGCATATGATGTTGAAAGAGATTATTTAGAATTTAAACTTTTTCCATTTGAAAAAGCTAGATTAGTTTGTCTCATTTTCAAAGATGTTAAACTGCACAATACAGACATCATGTGTGTCAATCAAACTATTGATCACATGCTAGAGATTATGCTGGACACTGATTTTGACAAGGAATGGTCTGGGCATTCCCAAGATCACGGTAGCATACTGTAGAGACCTAGCCCACTGCGAATGCTATGGGTCTATGTTTCCAAGGACGGAAAAGATAAAAGGTTGCTTCTATGCAACTGTGTGTGCCTGTTTGTGCTTGTTCATGTGAACATGCAAGCATGAATGTTGAGTCTAACCTTTTTATCTGTCTCACTTCCTCTTTTTCCTCAGATGGCATTTGACAGCCTTCAATAATGGTTCACACTGTGAAATCATGTTGTCAAATATTTGAAATCAAATATTTGTTCTCCCATAATGTCATCTGTCCTCAAAATCCATTGAGATCTTCTAGAGCTCTAATTATTCAGTAAATGTTGAATCCTTCTCAGGTGTTTGTCTTTGGTATAGGTGAAAACCCCCGGCACATCTCAGCACCTCTTGATCTTTAAATACTTCAATTAGTTGGCCTATTCTGGACAACATCATCAGAGCAGGGAATTCCCATCTGGAAACCTCAATCAGTCAATCGTTCAGTTCTTCATTTCAACTTCTGTCTGTTCCAGCAGTATCTCAGGTGTTAGGAGCTATTAACTATAAGTATTTACCTCAGGGGTCTCTGCCCGCAAACCAGATATTAAATGTTGATTGTGGAAGGAGGTTCGCATACTGAGATTCTGGGGAATCTCTGAGTGATGGCTGGCTGAGTATGGCCTCAGGTGCCCTGCTGCATCTTTCAGACGCTCAGCGAAACATGTACAGTCACAACTCATCTCAATATTCGTACTCTTTTATTTGTGGAAAAGTGAAACATTTTGTTACGGTTTACGGTCTGTACATTATACTACAAGCTAGTTTGCTATGGCCAGATATGATTGCAGCAAAATGTCTTGAACTCGGAAGCTGAAAACCTAATGAGGAATGTTGGGTTTCCTGCAATGTGCCATTCCCTGAAAGCTCCAATGGACGGCGGAGTTTAGACGTCAGGCTCCAGAGTTTGCTACTATCACTGCTCACCTCAAGTTTTCTAACCTGGCTGCTATTGAAAGGCGGCATTGTTTAACAGCGATCTACTACAGTGACATGGTTAGAGCAGCTCTCAATGGACCTATCTGTGCTGTTTCCTTCCACCCTTCATTCACTGGTTAGTCTTTCTTGTGTTCCTATGAGAGGGCGATAAGGGAAGCCTTTCAGGGAGACTGAACCCTCAGTAAAAAACAAACTAAACGTATTAATGTGAAAACAAAAAGTAGAAGAGGATTAAATAAACATATAAACAATGAAATGCAACAAGCCTATCTCTTCATGGTTACTATTGTCGGCTGGTTGATGTTTTGAGACTTTGTACATGGGTCAGACAAAACATTGTAATATTTCTCAAGGGTTTATTCATTAGGCATGGTATTGATAAGATGAGCACCAGGATGACCATCCAGTGGCAGATTTTCGAATGAGTGAAAGGTGTGCAGGCTGTTTGAAAGCTCAGTGGATTATGACAGGGTCAGTGGCGGGTCACAGATGAGGTGACACCCGACCACTCTACAAAGCTGTACTCTGCTTCCGAGCCTTCAGGTTCTTTCGACACATGACTTGATGTTTCCTTTAATTCTCCTTCAAGAAAGGTAGACAATTTCCCCCTTTAGAAGTTAGAGGTAGGTACGCCTGCTCCCTCATTGTTCCATAAGTAAACAGTGAGGGGATCCATTTCATGCCATACCTCTCAATCCTCAAGAACATGTCCCTTAGGTGCAGAGATGGGAAGTAACAAAGTATTTGTACTGAAGTGGATTTTTCTGGTATCAGTATTTTACTGTTTATTTCTTATCTTAGTCTACAAAGCTACCACAGAGCAAGGCAGAAGGCAACTAGAAGAATGGCTAACGTTCTGGATGAGACAGAATTAGCAATGTCGGCATGACTGAGAATAGAGACATTCCTGATCACCCCTGGCCATATATGAGGGAGATGTTCGAAATTGTCAGTGTCAAAAAGGATCCTTGCGAATGCACTGCTTGTCTATAAATAGTATTTTTGTGTTAATGTATTAATATGATGTGCGGTCCAGTTATCAGCATGACACTAAAACAGGTTGTAGTAATGGCTACGTTTTAAACGTGAGTATAGTACTTCAACTAGAGTGAAAGATGTGTGTATTTTTGCCGTCATTGTTTGGATGTGTATGGACATCAACATTTCTCACATTGTTGTAAGAATGCCACAAATTCTCAAATATTTAAAGAAAAAAAAATGTGACTTGCAAGATTATGAATAAGATTTTAAAATAGTTTGTCACAGATATATACAATAATTGGAATCCAGGCAGGTTTCCGTAGATGTAAAGGGGAGTGCTGTGACAAGGCAGTAGTTGAGGACCTACAAACCTGGCCTGGGTGTGAGAGAGATAAAAGAGGAAATGTTGACCAACTGCCTTGGGCACTCCTGCAGTATTTACAATGTAAACTGGGAGGCAGGCAGAGAAGCGTGTTCTTATTTACCTTGGCTCAGAGCTTATCAGTGGAGATGGGAACTGTGTTATGAGAAACATTTTTGTGGGTGGCCCAGAGTGTGTTTGTGGTTAGAAAGCTTGGAGAAGTCTGTTTGAATTCTTCTGTGGTCATTTCTGCTATCCCCACCACTATAGCTGCACCTGTTGATCTGAGTACTTCTTTATCTGAAAGCACCGGAGTGGTAATTGCACTTGGTTGAAAGAAAAACATGCAAACTCACAAGAAAGTTGACTTGGTTTACCCCTACACTCTCCACATCATCTTTTTATCATTTATGTTTAAGCAAACAGACCTTTAAAATCTTCCCTCAAACTACAACTGTGTCAGCTAAAAATTACATTTCTCAAAAGTCCCTGCGCAATGATCGTAACATGCAGAATTTCCATTCTTTACGGAGGTTCTATCAAACCAAAGTAATTCGGGTATCAAGGAAATCGGAGAGGCCAAGAGCCCCCCTTAGACAAGTGCACTTTAACCTAAACTGTCATCGTCTGACGTAGGTGGGTCTGGCTACAACAAAGGATAATGGTTCTGATGACGGATCGTGGTGCTGTCTCACTGTGTGGCATGCAGTCTGTGTCTGTCTGAGCGTTAATGCTCTGACACACGTGCACACAAACACAGACTGCTACATTTCTTAAGCCCTCAATCAAAGCTGCTTGTTATGGTGCTGAGTCACACGCAGTTTCCGTGTGATTTCTTCACCTGTTTGTGAAAAGGAAAGCAGACTGAACTGGCTCATGATTATTCACAGTTGTAGGTTCTGTTCAACTGAAGACTGGCGATTCCAGCAAGTGTTGCCGTGCAGAGTTACTCAACACCTGATAAGGCATTCTTTCACCCTGACATCCTCAGGATTTTTAATTCAGACTTTATAGAAGTCCAACTTTGCCACACTGAAACATTTTATTTTGTATATGTACGTTTTATGATTCATTGCCCTCAAGGCACACAGTTGATCTGATTATCTCTGACTATCTGTATCACCTTATGAGACCAACTTTCAAACAGAAATGCTGCAGATCTGTACAAGCTTCAATTTCACTGTACAGATGGCCAATCTCTACCTGCATCATGCTTTTTTTCTCCAACTCTGCCTCATTGAGCCTACTATGGGCTTCCTTTATAGGTTATCTCCAGACTTGTTCCCACAGGAGAGGAGAGGAAGGAGAGCATTGTTGAAATGCCTCACTCTGAACATCCCAGCATGTTTATGTTGTGATGTTGTTTTTAGGTTCCTAAACTGTTGGAGGACAGCAGCCCTGTCTGTTGAGGAAGGTTCTGTTGACTCACCACACATACACCTTTTATGCACTGCACTGTTACTGTTACTTTGTCCTCCTGTCTGTCTTTCTGTCCTTCTGTCTGTCCGTCTGTCTGTCTGTCTGTCTTTGTTTCTGGGTGTCTGTCACTACATCTCCCGCTCCATCTCCATCTCTCTCCCTGTCTCTCTTTTTCTCTTTCCCTCACTAGTGTGTTCTACAGTCAGAAAAACCAAACCTATTCAGCTCATCTCTCCTCAGCTGGGCAGGGGCATTCCTCTGAACCTCGCAGTGAGTTGTTGTGGTCTTGTGTAACAAATCAGCTTAGGAATGCATGTTGTCTGTTGTAAATTGATTTTATGGTAATAAATTTCCAGTCGCTGAGTAATGGGCAGAGTTTCATAATGATGAAGAGTTGGGGCTTGCCTGAAGAAAAACAATGTAGTACTTGTTATTACAAAAAGCATTTTTCTTATTTAAGGTGGAATCTTCATCAGGTTTCAGACTGTGCTTCAACATGTCCTCTTCATAGGCTCAACTTCTGGTGAATTAGAGGAGGAAGCCCTTGTCTTCCCAAGGTGATTTACACCCTACACTCTCAAGAGCAGCAAAAGCAGCTCTCATATGATCATCCTGAGTCAAAATGTACTGTATGCACTACAGCCTTGGCAATTCCAAAAGGCTTGCCAAGGGTGTTTCCTGCCAAGGTGATGTCCTTCATGGAGCTAATGAGTGCCCATTCATTTAATGACAAATTGAGGAGACAAAGTGTGTGGCTGTTCATCGTAGGGTAGTCTAACCTCTGAGGCAGTCGAGTGGTGACGGGGATCCTGGGAATGTGAGTCTTTTCTGTTGTGTATCAGCAGTCAGGCAGACAAAGAGCCGGGACCAGGCCGTCAGCGGCTGTGGGACACACTAAGCAGTTGGTGACAGATCTCTAGGGATGCATGAGCACTTTACACTGAGCTGTGTGTGTGTGGGAGACCAGAATGGGTCCACAGCATGTTTTTACTGGGGACTTAGAGCACGCCTCAGGAATTCATCCCAGGTCCTGTCCTCACTAGTAAAACCTGCTTCTGTGTGTTCTTCAACCTCAAACAACAGCATGTTTAATTGTCTGTGGTGGGAGTTGTGAACACACAGACGTAAGTGTGGTTTTTTTTGGTCTCTCTACCTGTCACCCCGATGTTTCTCCACAGCAGAATGAAACAGAAGAAAGGCAACACAAAACAGTACATTCTAGATGTTCGTTCCCCTCTTAGATATTGTTATTCAAATTCAAAATTATACTTTGTTTATTTGTGCTGTTCCGGTCCTACTTTGATGTAAGGTAACCTAAGTAGTGGTTCAGTCAAACTCATGGTCTGCAACTAAGTCTCATGAGACAGTGCTTCATTTTACATTCAAGTGGATTCTTTCATCTTGCTCTGAAGAAAGAGCACAGTTCCTCTCATGAATCAAAAACAATTATCCCATTTTCCATGTTTTGCTTCACATCAGTCTAGCTTACCTCACATACAATTACATAGCCTTTTTCTCAGATTGTTGCTCCGTCATCCAGGTGCAATGGAGTTTTCCTCTTTGATGGTGTAACTACCATGTGGATCCTGTTTCATTTCAAACACAGCCAGTAATTATTATTATTTGTCAAACGTTCATTGGCCATTTGTTATATGGCTTTCTGTCACATTCCTGTAAACTAAGCTTATTTTCCAAGGTCTTGACCTGGCAGGGAAACTTGACCCACCTTAAGCATCTCGTCCTTATATCTTATCTCACTAGAGTATACAGTACAGCTGCAATACTGGAATCTACTTTCATCACTGCCCTTTTCCTTGTGATGTCACACATCACATCCTGGTCTCCTGGCATCATGGGGGAGAGGAGGGGGGATCTCCAGAGCACTGCAGGCTTGAGTTGACACATGATGTGAGATTCCGCAGTCGGCTCTTGCATCGTCTAATCTCGCATATCAGTGATTACACGGTCTACTTGACATCATGCAAAGGCAAACTCTTTGAAACAAACACAGTAAATAGAGTGAACCTATGAAACGTGGTTTGCTGTTTGTCTGGTGATTAGGGGGGATTGCATCCTCAAGTCCCCATCACCCCATCAAAGCAGAGCTCAGGACTACTGGGGATTTGCCCTTTGAGCAGATACTGGCATTGTTCTTCTTTTTAAAATGTATACAATTCAGAAATGTTTTTCTTCCATGGTTAAGATAATTGCCTTGCAGCAAGAAGGTCCAGGATCAAATGTTTGCTTGGTGCCTGTTGGTGGTCAGGAGGGCTATCTCCCGGGTCTTTCTGTGTGAGGCTGGCATGTTCTCCCCAGGCTCACATAGGCTTCCTCCGCACCAAACCCAATATAAAAGCATGCAGATCGCCTTCACTGTCAATTTCCCTGGTCAGGACATGGATGAACATTGGATTTGGTCCCCGTGCACTGCTGTTGTGGCTGTCTTCTTGGTTGCCCTGGGAGGAAGGACAACAGGATCAGGAAACATGCAGAGGACAAACTCTCCGGTGGACGCCCTGGCAGAGGTGTGTGTGTATTCTGCGGCTCTCTGGACGTGTGTATGTGTTCCACAAATTGTGAGACAAATAAATTGATTTTCCTTTCTGTAACAGAGAAATAAAAGATTCACCCTTAGTGTCCAATCTTAATCAAATTGAAATGATATACTGTAAAAAAAAAAAAAGACAAGGTTGAGTAATCTACATCAATTAAAGTGACTCATTTAAAGTGATAAATGTAATTTGTCAACAAAATCTCAGCCAAGAGATGTGCAGTGGAGGAACAATCCTGATTGTACTGATTAAATAAATTAGAACTTTGAGCCGTGGAAGTACCAGTGCCTTGGGGCATGTCCCTGGAATTCACTGTTTGTTCAGTGGATAAGAGAGAGCGCTGTTGGCTACAACAAGAGGTAATGGAAAGTTCAGTGGCAGGTAAGACTCACCTGGGAGAGTGACCTGTAGCTGTCTGACTGCCAGGAAAGAGGTGAAGGGAGGGAGCTGACAGACCCTCACCTGAGCACTATGGAAGAGAGAAAGGCAACATTGTTAGAAGCAGGCAGCTTCCAAACTCCAGACTGTTTGAATCTTGTATATGACTGCACTTTCGTTCCTGGGAAAATAGGATACGAACCACAATCTTCATTGATCGTTTTGAAACAAGTCTAATTAAAACATGTGTCCTTGTAATAAAACACCTCATGGAACATGAAGCATCAGTATCATCAACATCATAAGCATAGCATTTCACACCATGAAACCAAAAAGGAAGTGAACTAATGTAGTCCCAGTCACAACGGTATTACTATGCCTGCCTTCATAATGCATTGACATCAAATCCATCAACTGGTGACAGTGACTCCTGCTGGAGAAACTTGAGAAATATAGGCTTTTACCAGCATTTATAGTGTCACATAGTTAGCCACGGACAAAAGAGTCGCCGTATTCTCACCCTGTGAAAAAATGGGATTCTCCTTCACCAAAAACGTTAGTTAACTTACACAATACAAATATCTGGTTTCATACGTCATACTAATGTTTGGAAAATAAATAGGAGACAGATACCAAGCCAGTTGTACATGTCTATTCAATTTGGTATGTGTCTGTCGATGTAAATGATGTAGCATGCATCATAAAGATCAGCAGAATTAATCAGATGAACAAGTTGTTCACCAATTGCTCATGAAGGCTGTTCAAAGGCAGATCCTTATCAATGTGATCTCCAGCACCGGAGCTAATCCATCTTCCAGACAATTAGGATCTTGGTTCAAAGTGAAGCACACTGCCCTATTATTAGTGGTGAGTTATAATTCTGTAATTAAATCCAAATTATATCAATTAATAACCTGGGCAGGGGGAGAGTTTGAGAGCTTAATGACATGTGGTCGTGAGATCAGTCATGGGGCGGCTGTTGATGAAGACGTGATAATTTCAGGAGACAGGGGCACGCGGGTAGTTGGTATACCTATTGCAGACACAACGTACTGAAAACCAACCAAGCAGACCAGATGTTGGACATCCTGAATATAGATATTATCCAGGTTTGTGAGAGGTTGTCATCCTCCCTCTCATTAGCCCCAAATACCTCCGGCAGGTTTCCCTAGTGCAGTCAGTTCCACAGTCACCTCTGCTCCCCATCGCAGACCGTCCCACCCCTCTCATATCCGACCTCAGAGTACTCACTGTGTGGACACGCCTTGATCTCTGCAACACGCAGCAGAAGTACTCATTTGTGGTGAACCACAGCTTGATTTAAAGCCAATGAAGGAAGTATTCATGTCATGACCCTCAATCTTTTAGTGTTTGGCTGTACATCTCTACACTGATGCTATTTCAGGAAACTGTCTACCTAATAAGTGGGACCACCACCTCTGCTTGTCCTCTGTCATTGAGTTGGACAGTGATATCTCAGTGTGTATCAATTTTATCCCCACTATAATATATCTTATCTCTCAGGCACTTTGCTGGCAGGGGGTTCAGGAAAGTGACAGTGCTTTCATTGGCCTCTCACAGGAAACAGGAGGAGGGCTTGTCTGGCTCACTAGTGATGTAGTGCTTTCTCTCAGACAGCCCCTGACAAATGGGGACAGCTCAGTCATTTCCCTGCTGCCTGGACTCCTGAAGACATAATTAGTTGCATGCTTTACAGTAATGGAGTGGACAGCTCTAACAAGGACACACAAGGAAATTGTGGAAAGGATCAAATATAAATAGAAACATGTGTTTTATCGGACCAGTAGATATATTTAAATAAATTCACGATCTAACAAATACAGGACATCAATGTTATTCCTCATTCTGATTAATTGTCAGCTGTGGAGATTTGTCAACTTTTATCCATCAAAGTGCTCAATCTGCATGACCAGTAGAGACAGCATCTGTCTCTCCAAAGCCAGATATGGAAATGTGATGATGGAATAAGTGGGATGGCTGGATCTCATAGTATGATGTGCTCTCATCAACCTTCAGGTCACCTGTGCACCTGTGATCTGTGACCCTGCTCTTGCTCTTCTCCACTGTGTCACATGACAGGGCTGTTTAGATCATACTACTACTACTACTATTCCAAGTGACTGTCACTTTTTTTCTACTTGTCCGAGCCTATTCACAGGAGTCCATGAGTAAGTACCTGCAGTACAGTACATTCCAGGCGAGACGGTCAGTTGCATCATAGCTACAGTTCCTGGTGTGCTAGCATGCGTTCTGGAGTGTCATTTGATCAATAATATGGAGTCTTTAGAGCAGAGGCACCATTCCAAACCTTTCACCAGACTAGAGGATATGAATACTTGTGTTGTGAGCCCTAGGGGGAATAACTGAGGACCATGTTGTTCCTCTGGAGCCTGTGGAAGTCCTTTCATCCAGGTGGACATGGCAACATTTAAGACAGTTTGGGACTGGGACTTATCTGTATTGTATTACACTCTGTGTGAGGGTTATCATATTTTACTTTGCTGCATGTTTTCAGGAGTTCTACGTCTATGTTCTAGGGACAAGGTTTTTTTTAACATCATAAGTCTTGAGGTGTTGATTTATCTTTAGTAAAATTGTCAGTCTCTAGAGGACGGCCTTCTTATTTTATGTCAGGATTAACTTCAGAAATGTTTGTGCTGTGCTTTCAATGTTGATGCGCTGGAACAGGTGGACTCAATATACTGTGTTTGCTCTATTCATTTTAGAAGTAGTTTTGTATCTAACTGTTGCAGACCTATATATAGATGAACCCTGCAAAGTAAACAAAAAATCTTTCAAACTGTGGCAGCAAGCCTGTGTGTGTGCGTGCGTGCTTTATATGATGTTGTGATGATGTTGATGATGATGCTGCTGGTGATGATGACGATGACGATTTTCCTTTTTCTCTTTCATAGAAGCGGACATCAATCACAATAATTACTGTCAAGGTTGCACTTTTGAAGCCATAAAAGCATAGTTGATAAAACATGTGCCAGCAGATGATTGTTAGTGAGCTCTTGACAGAATGTGTTCACACCCAAACTCATCTAAGATCCCACACAATATCTGTGCGTTAGGCTTGCTACTGTGAGCAGAGCCTACTACTGTACAGAAAATACAGAATACACAGAAAATCTAACTATGCATACAGGCATGTGGGAAACATTATTTTCGGATATCGTCTACCATAAATGATTGTGCCAAAATGGATTTTACTCAATACGTGTGGATAAGTGCAACAATTTATAATCCACCCTTAAAACACCAATTACTAATTAGTGTGCATTTGTCCTCCGTGACAGACAGTGTGGCGCTCTGAGGCCACATCTCTATATTGGTTTGAGATAATTGATGTCTACAGATTTTTCCATGACTTCAACTGCACTTTTTACATTCAAGCAGTTAAGAACGTCAATTATATGAGATTTGGGTTGTCAGTGTTTAAATTGCAGTAGTATGGATTTTTGCTCATCCAGTTCTGAGTTCAAACAAGTGTGGAGAAAAATATTATGAGAAATTGTGTAAGGATTTGCATGATTCACCAGAGGAAGTGGCTGTCCGTGTATATCTTCAGTGAAGTCTTAAATAACCGATTTAGGGGCAAACTGAAGAGATGTGTCTTTTTTGTATGTTGCTGTGCATGTTCAATCCCATACTGTAGTTCTGTGGTATCTTTTGGAGATATGTGGAAGCCTTGAGGGATAGGAAATATTTTTTTGTCAAAGGCAGCAAACCTGTCCAACAGGCTCTGGATGTATGTAAGGAAATATAGTATTCATAGTCCTTCTGAATCTCCAACCCGTACTCTTTGTCTATTCCATTTAGGGGGCACCAACTCTTTACTCAAGATTTAGAACAACAAAAAATTAACTTTGCAAGAATGTTTTAATCACAAGCAGTCATACTATTGAAACATTACATGCTTGCATTTTACGTGTTTTGGATCAAAGGGCTGTAACCAAGACTTGGCCTTCTAGCTAAGGTTGATGGAAGTAAAGATCTCAGGTGTCAGTGCTGCACTGTGCAGGCTTTTACTACAACTGTTGACTGACAAACTTTACCTGCCGGGAAGTTCAAGTTAAGACTATTAATCTTTCAGCATTTAGGCTAGTGCACAAACAGGATGCCCCTTCTGGTGAATGTTGACTGTTGTGCCCAGTTAAGCTATTCCTGTCTGTAACCAAACATTTGGTCAATCGTGATTCTTTTTCATCTCCCCCTTCACTCCCTGTTCTCTATTCAGATGACAAGTTAACCAACCTGAGGTTGATCCACACAAACTACATTTTCATGAGCAAAGGTTTTTATTGACAGCAGCACATATATCATGCTCACCATCATCTCATTTTTACTACTTTCTCATTGCTCATGGAACTGTATTACTGACAAGGAATTACCCTCAGGTTAGAGTTGCGTTGCTTGTAAACCTGGCTGAGGTATTTGGCAATTTGGAAAGAACATACTTCAAAATGATTGTCTCCAAAAGTGAAAATGTTTCTCTCTATAATTCTCATTTCAGAGCAAATTCAGAAGTTAAATTGCATTATTGTAATGTTTTTAGGTATTTCATTACAATGTGAAATTATAGATTTGAGAACTGATGAGAACTATAGTTATTCAACAAAGTTGCCTGTGAAACGTAATGTTTCAGGTCACTGAGGAACTTTGCCACGTTTTTGTTGTGTGTGAAGTGTGTATGAGGAGCACACAGGTACCGTGTGAGTGATGACAGGGACACACACGGCCAGACAGCTGGAGGGTTCACACTACTGTTTGTGAGGTAACATCACACCAGCCTTCAGATATCTTAGCCCTCTGAAAGTCCTCTTCAAAGAGTTTATTTTAATGCCAAACTGGTGAACACAGGGCAAAACCATCTATAAGGTATGGCACTGTAGGCAGAGATTATGAGGTATAAACCTCAAACTAATACAAATTGCTCACATGTTTTCTCTGTTTAATTAGGTTGGCTTATACTGTATTCTTCAAAATTGTGCAGTTATAGCTATCATATTGACTAGCCATTGTTAAAATTCCCATTACAGTGCCACAGTCCCTTTTTGATCATCAAACTAGACTGTGCTCTGTACTTTACAATCTGTTTCTGGAGTTGGCATCTCTGTCATCAGACAAAGGAAATACAGGCAGAACCTCTTTTTGACCCCAGTGTTTTTGCCCTCCCTGCCAAGTAATAATTGAGCAGAGAAGTCTTCTAAAGCCAAACATTTCAATCATTACCTCAATATCATCTCACATTAATTACAATGTTCGTGCCTTGATCCATGCTGATGTAAAAGTAGGCACTCAACTTTGGCTGATACCCTCTAATGTCCCAGCTTGTCTTTCACAGCCGTGCTGGTTGTCCTGCTCTAGCATGTTCTCACCAATAAATGCAGGAACAATACTGTTTGAAAACAAAATTAGCCTCAATCAGAGGCGTCTTCTGAGAATGACACAGGTGTTTTCTTGCCTGGCCTCATTTCTTGCCTGGCCCCTGCTTTATTATCAGTAAGGTGAGCAGATTGTACAGTTTGTAGGTCAGGAAGGGGAGTCTCTCTGGACCCTTAACTACCTCATAAAACTGTATTGTGAGCCTGCAGATGGCACTCATGTTCTTGGGCCCAGCAATAATTAATTCATCTGGCAAACATCTATCTTCAACAAAAAGACTGTTTCAGCATTTCGCCTTGCTTGAGCTATGATTTGTTTGGTTAATTTCTGGGATTTTGGAATCACACCTACTAATGAATTCAGCTGTGGGCTACTAACTAATTTAATTTAATACGTATATTTTTTCAGCACAGGAAGACAGTATGTCTAGGAAAATATACAAAATACTATTCTTGAACACAACAACATTCACATACCACACAGCCAACTTAGTATTAGTCACCCGTACATCTGTAGACATTGTGATGTTCGCAGTATGTGAATGGAACTGTCCATGTTTATTTTCAAATAGAAGCATCCTGTCTTTTGCTTTGGATTAAGCCAACATCAACAGAGAGTTGACCTCTAAACAAACTCTGCTGTGGTGTCGGCCCATTGGTTATAATCGGGGGGCAACAGCTGCAAAAATCAGGGAACAGTTCAGAGGGAAATAAATACTTTATTCTACTATGCCACTCATTTCACTGTCTCCCTGAAAACATGTCTTTAACACATCCAAGTAAAGCCTTGAATTCAACTGAATGGCTGGAATCAATATCATTATTTCCAAAATGATTGGTTGATAAGTTTGTGAGATGACCGTCTGGAAACATGATGATCCAAAAATCCCACTGCAGTTAAATGCAAGTAAAGCAAACTTGTCTTCAACCTCGGGTAACTTTAGATAAAATCACTCGCAGTAATTACAAATTGGGGAGAGGAAGTGCCATGGCAGCATTGTGATTGAATTCTACTTCACCAAGGAACCTTGTGAGGTAGCGGGTCACCGTGGCTGGCTAGCTGGCTGCCTGCCATTGGGAACACAGAGAGTGTGAAAGGGATGGCAAGTTTCCTCCGTTAGAGTTCCAAAGCTGAGAAGCTTAGTGAGGCCTCCTTTACACACAGCAGAACCTTCTCTTCACATTGACTTGAAGATGTGGTTGGATCTTCAAGAACTCTGTCACTTTGACCTAATCCGTTTTTCTGCCTAGCTGTGGGGGAAAGTCACCTATAGTTTGATTATATTTGAATGCAAACAAGGCCGGAAGGGGGCTTGTGTGAGCATCTGAGGGCTTGACAGTCCCTCTGAATGGGAGCCCCTGTAGCCAGGGAGAAGAATGTGACAGGCAGCTTTATCACTGTTCACCAGGCAGACAATCTGAAAATTATTGCCTCTTTTTACTTCTGGGGGCCTAACCCAACACAGCACACTGGTTTGGATCTTTGCTGCTTGGCGATTGGCCCATATGGCCACATTCTAGAGCTTCATTGTCAATGCCTAATGCTGGTTGGGGGATAAGAGGATTAACTCTAACCACTGTGGTACACAGGGATATACATTCATATGGGTTCCTTTGAGTATACTAGAGACAGTTTCCCCAGGGAAAGTGCACTTGCTGATGAGTTCTTTAACGTAAACTTCTTAATAAACTTTCAGGAAGGAAAAACAGAAGAAAAAAGTACAGCTTGATATATGTGCTGACGTGGAAGGGACCTCCAGCAGGTTGTGGTGTCTTATGTAGTGGGTGCTAGTTCTTCCAAGGTCACACTTGGGTTGTTCCACTGACATCGATCTACTCTCTATAAAGGTTTTGTCCATCTTCATTACAAAGGAAAGCATCAGTTTGTTATTCAGCCGATGACTTAGTTTGCAAGAACGCCCATTCGTCTGCCAAAGCCATAATTGTACAGGCAGAATGATGAGGTCATTAGTTAATTGAGACTTAATTAGGCTCCAGATGTGAATGTTCAGTAGTGAGTTGTGATGCGCTGGTCACAGAAATTCCATGTGTGCTACTTGTGGAAAAAATGTACTGTAGGGGAAAAGTTCTATGATCTCTAGAATAGATCAGATTGAAACATTGATTCATCTCTATTGTTGTAGAACTTGGGCAAGTTCTACCCAAGAGTGACTGAGCTCAATGAATACTTCACCAAAAACCAGACCTAACAAAAGGGAGTACTTGGGGCCCCCAGTCAAAACTGATTGCTCCAAACCACAGATATTGTTGGTGCAATCCTCCAGCTACCAACAGCGTGACAGTCTGTGGTAGGTTGAATGATAAATGGATTTAATAAGTCTGTAGCTCAGGGTTACACCACACAGATCAAACAAAACAAACTGGTGTGTTTCCATATGTTTTCAAATGCACATGAAAACCACACACATGTAGAGAGTAGCTTTGTGGCCCAGAGTCCCACTCTGTAGACACTTAATGTAAAGAGAAGGCAGTGCCACTGATAGAGGATGTGTCTGTGTGGTACTATGACAGAGGTTTCCATTTGCAAACAAATGACACGTTTTGCAGAATCGTGCAGATAAATATGTGTGTGTGCTCAGGTGTGCGTGTTTGTGTTTTATGTTGTCCAATCAAATTTGTACCCACATGTGACCGGATAAATGTATGTGTGCGCATGTGTAAGTGTGTTCTGAGGTCTAAAAGAGTAGATTTGAGTACATGAAAGGTGTGAATGTGACCTTTTTTTATATGATCTATTTGGTCAATGTAAATTTCACTATTCATGTATGTATGATGTATTATGTATTTTAGTTAAGGTCAGCCTGCCCAGGGACTACGGGTGAAAATGAGCTCTTGAGCTGAAACCTGGTACTATGCATCTCTCCTCTTGAGGTTAATGTTTATTGTACATTATTGTAGTATTGCAAATGTTTCTAGTTGAAGAACCAGATCATTCCACAGTGACATTTATCATTTTTAATTCATTGCACCCAATCAAATGCTCCTTCTACTGGGTAAATGCTAGTCACAGGCGATTGACTGTTGTAGCTGCCCTGGTAACTGGAGATCAATGTTCCTGTGGAACAGCAATTTATGGTGGTTGTGATCGCACAAGTATCGTCTGACAGTGCCATGCCACATTTTATTTCAAAGAGGTAGCAGTGACAATGGCTTTCAGTAATGATAGTATAGCTTTCCCCTCCGGGAGAGGCAGTGAATGCTATCTTGCCACACCATCTCTTTTCCTTTAAGCCTTGCACAAACCGCTGACATATCACACAAATGCCTCCTTTATTACCTGGCAGTGATTGTTTGCTGAATGGGGAATGGCCTCCAAGACCCCATAGGCATTCCAGGAGACTGCTACACTGACTCTACGGGGAGCACAGCATGGCCCTCTGAAGGACACAATGCTGCTGGAGCTGATCCTGTGGCTGTGGCCCACAGGGAACCCTTGCATACAGTGCTGCGTTGGAAGGAGCACAGGAATGAACTCTGTTCAGTTTCACTGTGTGCCCAAGGGCACAGGATATCAGATGTAGAGGGTTACATATGTACTGCATTTGTGTACATGTGTGTGTTATATATTGTCAATAAAGTTCAGTATCACATGAATATTCAGTGGACGAGTTGATTTGATGATGCCCAACTGTCCAACTGTTGGGTGCCAGTGATCGGCAGGAGTCCACAAGCCTCACATACTGTATCTTCCTCCCCCTCATCTCTTCATTACCTTACAGCAAGTCTTATTTTTCTGTTTCTCTTGAACACTTTAATTCTATGTCAGTCAGCCTTGGTAGCATGGGTTATTTAATTAACATCCTCCGTCTGACATCACTGGTCTGACCAGCTGTGTTTTTCTGACAGGAGGATGACACAACAACACCTCTGACCTCATGCTGAACTGTCTTCTTAACCAATCAAGTTGTGGCAGGGATCTGCTCGTACAGCCGACCATCACTGGAACACAAGGGGTAAAAGGGGATGGAATTTCTTTTTACATCAATGGTCTGGCTTGTAGCACCCGAACATATTTGTGGAAACTATGTGAGAGTGGAGAGATTGAGGGTTTGGTTCGACAATGCCTGCAGCAAAAAAGCTTAGAGAAGGTTCCACCTGTTAGGCTGTTAAACTAGGCACTGGTATGGGTATACTGCCCATTTCAATGTTAAGTCTTGGAATTAAAAACCTTAATCAATGATAGGCTGCCTAAGCAAGTACTAATAATATTGTGCATGGTCACTATGAAAGTTTCAACACAAATATCAACTTTCCTTTCTTGAAAAAGCCTCAAGCTGTCTAAACAATAATAAAGGGGGAAAGCAACAAGCAACATGAGGCAACCATGGGAAAGGAGAATGCTTAACCCAGAGAAGGGGAGAGAGAAATATACTTTTTTTCCTTTAGCCTGAAAAGTTGGATTCCACATGTGTTTGCTTGAGTTGTGGAAGTGCCAGGTGCAGAGTCATGCACCAGTGTTGCCCATGCTGTTCTTCCTGTTTGTTGACATTGTGTAATTAAATGTATTAATTTAAAAGAAACTTAATATACTTGTTTTCTCCTTTTAAAACTATGTACACATCCATACCATACCTTATAAATTACAATCCCACCTCAAACCCAGTTTTTTCAAAATATGCCAGAATTATATTGAAAGAGTGTTCAGTGTTTATCTATTGACACAGACAGCAGGTCATGTAAACCACAATTTATTGCAACCTGAGCAAAGCAGCAAAGTTTAATTCTATTATGGATTTGTCAGAACACTAGCCAGAGTTGTCAGAACATCAGATGCAGAGGGTGGATGAAAAGTCATTTCAAAGCTGAAGACTACAACCAGACACTTTTGCCAGTATTGTTTTCCCTCTAGTGAAAATACCCATCATTACCCTGTCAGAGCTCTTGTGATCCTGTCTTTAATGTGCCACATTGTCTCATATATAGAATGTATGTGTTAATATGATGCAAACCTATACCACTTAATACTGCCATTGCTTCCAGAGCAAGACATTTAGCATATTTGGCTGAAGTCTTTTTCCCCTTCAGAATCCCTCCATGTCTTGTCACTTGTTGGAACTTGTTTTTTTAAGCAACACCGCTTAAAGAAAGAGAGTGAGCTCTGAGTTCATTGCTTCGGTCTTTGGGCTGATGCTTCTATGTTTCAATGACTAAGCCACGTAGTCATCCTTATTATACCATTAATCTCCACATTTCCACAGTTGTATCAGGCTGTGCCATTCCAGTGACCTGCCCCTGAACCACAAATTGACAAATCAAGAGGTTTTTTTAAGAGGAGGATCTGAAACATTTTTTCCACATTTAACAATTGGGCTTTCTGACATTGCTTGTGAAAGAATGTAAGGAGAATAAAGCCCTATCTAAATTTTCTTTTAAAAGAAAATTGCAGAATATACACCAGCAAAAACATCCATGTTTTACAAATTCTTGTTCTTGTTAGAAGTGTTTCCTCTGTGCAGATGATCATGATCCTCATTTGTACAAGTTAGTAATATTATATGAGCCCAAATAATTGTTACAACATCCAATTGCTACAATTAAATCAGAATGTAAGTTTGATGAGGACCTTATATACCATTGTGCAGTCGATGAATGGAAACACAAATGAAAGACAGAACATCAGGCTGAGAGAGAGGCATTGCACAGGTAAGCATGTCCAGGGCAGTCACATAACTCAGAGAGGAAAACAAGGCTCAGGTTTCCACTGCACTCTTAAATCTCAGGGGTGTGGACCAGACAGTGGGAGGTGAGGGGGCAACAAAAAGTCCCTTGAAGCCTTTTGGGCTTGAAAGTCTTGGCTTGATGCTGTACCTGTCATGTGTGACTGAGGCTGTTCTGGTGCCTGTGTTTGGAAATCAAACACTTGGCCATGAACCAGGGTGAACTCTGGGTCAGCGCTGACTGCTACCAGTCATTCAACATGTCACACTGTATCAGTTCTGCAGCGAGGAGGTGGAACTCCATCAAGGGTCATCAGAATCATCTCCTTTGCCAAAAATTATGTAAAGTCTAGAGCTCATAAATTGTGTTACAAAAAATACTATGAAAATACATGCAAACTAAGGAATTCTACAATATGGATTACATTTGGCACAGACAGTAATTGCAACATGTAAACAGTGTAGTCAGTAGAGTGTGCATGGAATGCATGCACTTTTTCATGTCTTAAGCTCTCAATCCAGTTGTCTCCCAATGTCAAAGCATCTAAATCAGCTATTTGTGTTGTATTGATTCATGTGGCAGTGCCAGTGAGCTATGAGAATTTATCAATCCATCAGAATGGGATTCAGGCACTAGGGCACTTCTGAATGCAATTCATTCATCAACCTAAGTCATTTGAAAAGGCCTCAATCGTTTTAGTGGTATTGATAGTGTTGATCTGTCATCATGCTTTATGCCTGAGTATTACTCTGTCCATGTTTAGGTTTCTCTAGCTGTTCCCCTGTCAATGATGATTGACTGCATTCCCCATCCTAAATCAACTGTACATCGTGTGAGGTGACGAAACCGACAAGTGTGCAAATTAATTTAATTAATTTATGTACTGTATCTACCTTGTGAAGATTCACATACCTTCCAGTCCTCCTTGGATAAGTTGTCGATGATTACTAACGGATTTTCCAGAAACCACTACGGAGTAACAATCACAGGAAATGCATCACTTGTTGACTAACTTGTCTTCAATCTACAAGTTCATGCTTTACGCCAAACACATGGGTGTTTCTTTCATAATCCACTGTGACTGATTCATAATTGTCAAGAAATCCTTTGATAAAATTATTTTTCTGAACACAAGGATTGAAGTAGTGAGCTGGGATGATGTTTTCATGATGTTCTTGTTCAAATGGCCACAGCTTCTATTAACTCCCATATACCAGTCCCGGAGATCGTGAGTTTGACTCAATGTGTGTCATGATTGCATTCTTCACCCACCTTTACAGTTAAAGAGGGGGGGGGGCAATATCTTCAGATGTAAACTTTTGTAGGGACTACTCATGATTGTGTTCCTCCTGTGATGTAAGCTCCAATAACAAATAAAGTATATATTATTCAACATATTCCACATATTGGCAGGAATTGCAAGTTGACACAAGTGTTGGAGCCATCCTAAGCCTCTTTATACATGAAGTGTAATTTTAGATACATGCCACACATGTTGCAGAAAGGCCCTCGAGAGGGAAATGTGTAATTAAGGGCATTTTTATAATATTTCCCTTGGCTTTTTTTAGGATCAACCCTGCTGTCAATCATCGAAGGAAACAAAAGCTGTTTAGGACCTCCTGTACTGCTGTACCTCCCAGTGTTTAGGCTGCCTTAGCAGCACATCATGGATCCACACACTCCTGGGGAAAAAACTGAAGACCTACTGTAGGTGAAAGCACCCCTATGGTGAGGAACAAGTTAGCAAGAAACTGTACCTTACATTTCTTTACAAACTGTTCAGCTGTCCAAAGTAGTCGTCATCAAAGATGTCTACTGTACATGTTTGCCTTCAAGTTTGGTGTTGGCATATCCAGGTGAGTTTACAATCCTAAACTAGTCTTCCAGATCCTTTTCGGAGAGGGATTTTTAGTTCAGATCAAATGAGCAGTGAACGGATTATGAGGGACCACCAGACAAACCAAATACAAATGCAATACACCGACTACTGCCATAAACATATATTTAATATCATATTAGAATATTCTATTACAGGAAAAACACAGCTTAAACAACAATGCAGATGTTTTACTAAAATACCTCCAAAAGCAATGTTGTATTACTTTCAAAACAATGTGAATCAGACAATATACTGCCTCTGAGATACCTCTTGTGTATCTGGCTCCCGTCTGTTACCATGTCATTGCTCAGTGAGGTATGGCTCTGTGGGACTTTATTCCCCCATAATGAAGGTGCTGAAATAATGACAGTTATTATACATGTTCTGTCATGTATTTGGGAAAGCTGAGTTAGTCCCACCTGCTCCATGGCCAGTGGATTCATCCTTAAATACATCTATTTAATGCACAATGTATATTCTAGAATCCTGATCTAAAACATAACACAGAACAGATGTCTGAATCAAGATTGGTGCTGTAAAAATACAGTTCTAATTTGTAAGCAAAAGGTCAGATTCAAAGCTAAGAGGCTGGGCATTGAGGCCAGCGTTCACAAAGATAGATGTAGTGGTAAGGCACAATTACAACAACAACTATGAGATGGGCAATGTCATGAATCACTGGCTACTGTCTGCATACAGGTGTGCACAGTGTAGGTCATCCAGAGTGGCCTCAAAAGAGTTGAAGTGAAAGAAAATTGTCAGACCCAGCAACTCTGTTGATACATTAAACACTGAATTCTTTGGTGATGAAACATCAGGGTTTGTTGGCATGAAGGTATGATGCTGTGTCTAGCACGTGGTCATACAGTAGCATTACCACATCATGCAGATATGAGTTTTTATAAACCACTGTAGGATTAGGTGTTATAATTGAAATAATTCATCCCCACAATTGAAAAATTGTCTGACCCTGAACCTTTCATGGTGTTGGTTTTAAAATGTGTCATTGTGAGATTCAAAGTAACAGGCCACATAAAATGAGAACTAAAATGGGTTAAGTAGTGGTAAGCATCCATCTCTTTCCCATTGTGAAACAAGGAGAACATGTTTTTTACCCCAGGGAAACAGTTTTGGTGTTACTCTAACCAGAGCTGTTTGGCCAGCTGCCCTTTAAAGAGCCAGTCTATTTATGCAAAGTTTAGCTGTGGAATGTTTCGTGTCAATTATTCAGGGACTTAGGACCTTCACTATCATGTGGATTGAAATTCCATAAAATATCATCCCTTACAATTGTAAAGCTCTTTTTTCTTTCTTCCCATTTGCCTATGGGACTAAATAAACAGCATCCAAAAGTTATCTGGGTTTTGCATAGTTAACATTTTGCTAATGGGTAGCCTGGCTTCTCTGAGAAACTGGGGAGCATTTTTTGGGGGCACAGTGCAGTTGTTGTAGCAACGTGGCTGAGTAGTGAATGAAGCAGATGTCAGAGTAATCCATCACATTGCAGCTCCCACTCCTCCTGAAGGAGCAGGCCCAGACTGGGACACTTGCATCACTGCTCCCTCTCACTCTATCTAGTACTGACCTACAGTCTAGACTTTAATACCACATTTGTTTGTTGATTCCTCTACTGTTTCGACATTGTATGGTAAATAAGAGGTAGATATTATTTTACACAGCAGTCTAACTTGGGAATCAATTGAAGACACACACAATACTAGTAAACTGCTGAGGCAACATTTATTAACACTGTTTGAAACATGACTCAAAATTCTGTCAAATCAGATAGGACAACACAAATATGTACTAATACATATTTGGCAAATATGTGCTGAGCGTTAAGGTTTCTGTGTCATCATATTGTAAAATAGGCTTTATAAAGACAGACAATTTAAATGTGTCTTTGGTAAAGCTGTGTCTCTATGTCATGATCCATGACAAGATGGTGCTGCAAGAAGGCTGTTGGTAGTGATTTCTACCAACTTAATCTGTTCAGCTAATCACTGGTAACAATTGGGCTACATGTAAAACTTGAAGACATTTTAAATCAACTGATGTAACAGCATCCTATTCTGTCAATGCAGTTAACCAAGCGAGTTCTGTGTACAGGCATGTATCAACATAACATAACTGGCTCTACCCCTATTGTCAATATTTAAACAGATATGGAATTCAGTTATAGAAGGGTTTTTTACACAAAGAAACAAAATAAATAAAAAATTCATATAAAAATAATCTCTCATAAAATATATCCTATCAACCAAGTCAACAATGGGACAATGTCTGGATGCGCAAACACACTTAAGGCTGTGTAGGAGAGAATTAGCTTTAAGTCACTGTTGTCAGTTAAACAGAATCACTAGGGTTGTCATTTACAACCTCTATGATTTTCCAGACAACTAGCAGCAACAAGAGGGGTAAAAACAACAACACAGAAATATCTAATACCACAATTATTCTGACCCCGTATTTCAGTAGTTAAAGTATGTGTTTCTTTTTCTAACAATGGAAACCATTTTTGTTCCAAACAATTGTCTTCAGATCTGACCTTTGACTTGGCTGGCAAGTTAAGTTTTGTTACTGACTTGATAATCAGCTTCTGTTCTGTATTCTGTTCTGTATTCTGTTCGATCTTAAGCATCTCCAGTGTTTTATCTTGGAAAAAGTAAGTTGTGCACATATTGTATGAGAATTAGAGGAGTAAGGTGGGGTATTATTTGTATCTAAATGTGTATGTCATCTGTACATTCCACCAGTTTTAACTATTAATTCAACAATTAATTCTGATTTACATCAGTAGTTTCATTAAATAAATTAATATTAGTCTACTCACTAGATTGAAAAGTAACATGACTGTCTTTAACATCTCAGTAGATTTAAGGCAAAATACCCGAAGGTCCAATTATCCAAAGAGTCGATGAACTATGATACAGAAATCTATACAGACATCCAATACAAATGGGCCACACATCAGCAAGGTATCACACCAACAATGGTTTACAAATGGGTCCATAGAGCAGTCTTTGGAACCATGGACCAAGTCAAAGTTATTTTCAGTGGCAACTCTGTCCAGTTTAATGTCACGGTAGATGTCCATTGGCAGCAGCACAAAATAATTAATTAATAATTAATAGTATTCTCTGAAATAAACTGGTATTTGCAGGCGGAAAAGGTGTATGCCTGTGAGGGCCATAAACACTGCAAATATAGGACATCCACTGACTGATGCAGGCCAAAGATCAGAGCAGGAATAATATTTAGGTATTAGGTATTCTTGTTCTTACTGTATGTCCACAGAGAACCCTGTCAAAAGTAAAATACCTCTCTCTCTCTCTCTCACACACACACACACGCACACACACAAACCATACATATACACACACAGACACACACACACACACACACTACATTCACATAGAGTGCTCACAAATACACAAACCTAGGAATAAATGTGCATATAAATAGGTGTTCAATAAATATTTTCATTTACACGTGTACACCTCTGTCCTCTCACTGCAGGTGTTGCACTTGACGTAGCAGCACCAGAGGAACTTGCAGTTGCACTGCCACACACGTGAGTACTGGTGTGTGTTGTAGCCCCGGCCGCAGCACATCAGGTCACAGCTGTTGGCCTGCTGAGCCGTCTTGTTGCACATGCGGCCCTGAGTTCCTGTGCTGCCCGTCACAGAGTCTGCCTCACAGTAGTTAGGGGACTTTTCTATGTAAACCAGATCTGTATCCATGGGCTTGCGGAAGGACAAGGGCTTCTTGAACTTTAGGAAGGTAGGCCTCTTGTTGCGGCTGGCTCTGACAGGTTCCACGTGCACTGCTTGGTTGTATTTGTCCTTCAAGATGTATCCCAGCTGACGGAACTTGGGCAGGGTGGTCCAGCAGGTCTTGGTGGTGCAGGAGCCTGAGACACCATGGCACTTACACTCCAGCCTCATGTTCTTCTCCAATATCTACAATCAAGGGAAACTGACCATTTAAAACGATCTGAAACTGTTGGCTATTACTATGACCTATCTATGTTAAAAATTATTATATAAAGCATAAGAACTTCTAAATGAATTGGGGAATCATAAAATACTTTTCATGGCATGGGAACAGTGTGAATTTAAAGTGAAGGTCGTTTTGCATATTTCATGGCATTATTTCAAACAAATGGCCATCAAACATTGACAAAGCCTCAATTGGTATGTGGTCTCAGCTGAAACATTCCTGACTAGCCCGTTGTATGGACTGTTCTACATAATACAGAGTGGTGTTAAGAATGGATATGATATAAACATTGTATGAATGAAGATTGTCGAGTACCTAAAACAGTAGTCTTGTGTGCAGTGTACACAGATAAACCCAGGGATTCATGTTTCAATTTCTTTGTGCTGCCTATACTGTATGTGCTGTATCCTTAAAATAAATCCCATGTCTACTATGTACTTGATTTACTATATAAATATATGGTTTTAACATGTCAGCTGTATATCTGCCTTTCTACGTAGACTAAAAGAAAAACCTTTTTCAAATCGTAAACAAAAACGTCATACAAGAAAAGGACAGAAGAATAAACTTCGGAAAATGTGTCGTTCAAATTAAGATATTGGCAGCCCTGAATGACCATTTCAAGGTTATATCTACAGGTTTGGTTGGCAAGTGTTTGTAGGGTGCATCTCTTGCAGCACATGGAATGACATCAGCTAACCCTCTTAGTGAGCAGGAACTCTTATGTTACAAAAGCCTCACCCAGCTTTTTAATTATTCCACTCTCTCTCGCTCTCTTGTGACTTCAGACATTCTGGAGTCTCCTGGGTAATTGTCAGAAGCCTTGGGTGCATATCTAGTTTAGTTTGGTCATGCCTCTGTTCCCGGATAAACATTTCATTCAAAGAGGTTATTGAAGTAAAGTGTTCATTTTTTTTTACATTGTTTGCATGGCACCTTTTACATCATTGTTTATTCTTCTTAGACACTTATCAAGTTTGCCATTAAAGCACTGGCACCTGGAACACTATTAAAGGTGTCACAACAAACAAATTACAGGCTGCCAACTACCCTGCAAAACTCATACTGCTGACAGTAATTAATCCAATATCCCCTGACCAGACCACTCAGACATATTTCCTATCTGGCGTATACATATGTAAACAAGGGGGCAAAATCCATGTAAAGGAGGAGAATATCAAACACCACATAAATTAGATATTTCTCCTAACAATGTGTTAGCAGTACAAAAATTCAAGGTGCAATCAACTTCTTCCCTTTCTGTGGTTTCCACCTGTAATTTCATTACAGGCCTCTTTAATCTTCATCTGACAAGCTCCAATTTTATCTGCTCAAGAGTGTGCATGGGATTATAAATCACAATACCAAGGTTACTGTGGTGCAATTGTTAACCCGTGCCATCACAATCCCCTACACTCTACTTCCAGACTTGACCAAGTGGCTTTATGCTGAGGGTTAAACAGTGGGATAAGCTATTCAATTACTGTAGGGATGAGGATGAGCTACAATTACATCTTCTAAGAAATAGGGTAATATATTGAATACAGTATACTAACTTCAAACAATTAGAACGACTGCAGAACTACCAATAAGTACAGTCATAGAGCACACCTACCTTACGCCCCGCTTCGTTGTTATGTAAATTCATCAGTGTCCTGGCATTCTGTTTAATTTCCCGAGCATCCACAAACACCTTGGAGAAGCCCAGGCCATAGCGGATATCAGCAGAGCACCCGCCCCACTTCCAGCCCTCGCCCTGTTGGTAGAAGCCCTGCTTCTCCTTATCACACCCGCAGTCGCTCAAGTTGCCCTGGGTGCACGCTGCAGTTATCGCATGGGCCACACCAGCAGCGATGATCGCATAGGTGAACGCAGCCTCCTTACTGCCTAGGAGAGAAAACAAATTATTTATAATGATTTCTGACAACAAGACCCTCTTATTCAGGCAGTATTAAGCCTCCTTACATACCTGACATAGCTCTTTCAAACCAAATCATAAAACACATGAGCTGAGCCAAGTTTTATTCATTTATCATGCATGCTTAAACAGATTAATGATAACAGGGGATGAGGGCACCAAGAGGGCTCTAAGCATTGTGCTGTTAAAACATACAATCAGAAGTGGTTTTGTTTGCACATTGTGGAAAATAAACTGGAACACACTGTATAATCCTTCATTCTAATATCAAACATAGGACAAGGAAGAGACCTTCTGATCCAGGGATGCAATTTCAAGGAATAGTCAATCTTGAAGGACTACAATGACCAAATGTGACTCAAGAGATAACCCAGAGGAGTTATACAGTTCTATGGTATATGTTTAGACTTCAGTCTGGCCCCTGTCCCAGCTTCCGTCACAAGTAGGTTCCACCCTGTGGAGGTGAGCCTGAGAGGCATGCAGACCCTCCCTAGATGGGCTGGCAGATAAAATTGATTTCCACTCTATAAATCAGTGCTTCCAGGTCAACAGCATTCTTAATTAAAATGCAGATACCCCTTACAGGTCAAAAGCTGAACAGTTTTCAAAAGAATTACATCACATGCATTCTCTAAAAGATTACAATGTACAATTTTGTGGGGAGATTTTCCTGTATAACGTAACTGATAATAGTCTGGATTTGTACATTTTACACTCTTAATGACAAAAAATATGGATGTGGTTTCTATTGTTAATTTTGGCACCTCATGTCAAGCCAACCCGAAGTTAGGTACTTTATCTCACTCAGTATCTCACTTCATAATTACCAAAGAGACCATAGTCAATGTTATCACTGTTAATTATGTATTGCACATTCCATTTTGGATGACCAATACAGTGCAGTGACTATATTGTGCTGAAAAGAAAACGTGTATTTAAGTGTTTTTCAAAGTGAAAGACGCCATTTGGAAAACAGGATGTGTGACGCTTCTGTATGAAGTCAGAATGTGTACACATTGGGATAAAGATTCAAGCATAATTAATTTTCTTTTTGAGAGAAATGTCAATACATTCAGGACAAAGGTTTTTGTACAAAGTAGTATCCAAAGGAGCTTGGGTACAAAACTGTATGTGCTGACCTGCTTGCAATAGCAGTCTTCAAAAAGCCAACTATACACATCAGTTATGTGTATACCTAAGATTGACCTGATGTCAATCAACAGAGTTCTTTTCTAAAATTAATGTTAGTTTGGATGCTGGAATACGGAATTCTTCAACATCCCATCCATGAGTCAGACAGTTGTTTTCCCTGGTGTGTTGGTTCAGAAATGTACACTTTTATCAAGATAACAGCACAAACATAACTGATAAAAAAAGCTATAAAACTACTCTGTTATGACAAGAGTTTCATTACTTTTCCAAAGGTATCTGAATCAGTGGCTTAAAATGATATGTCAAACTTCCTTTGCCAAAATGTGCTAATGCAAAAGGTTAATGTATAAACCCAGCACATTTTACTTGTCTGGACTTGAGGCATTTATGCTTTTAGGGGGAAAGTATTTTATGCACATACTGTAGTGGTCGAGCTGAACTAAAAAGGGGTGTTCTACATGATAAAACAACAATATTATGAATACAGATTTATAGATATAGGTATAGTAGACATTCTAAGTTTTGCTAAAGCATTTAAATGCATATAGTATGTTATCCACAAGCACCAATAACATAAGGTGATGTGTTTATATGCTTTTGATCCCAAAGTGGGATCAATCTTTCAAAATCTAAAAAAATACCTCCATCTGGACAACATACCATCACAAAACAATAATATTTAGCATGCCCTTCTTCAAGTGTATCGGGTCTACTTAAACCAAAATGGCAACCTTGTTAAAGTTTGTTCAGACAGATCTCAACCTGAAGAACTGGACATTTTTCTTGTTCCATTTGAATCAGTAGCATGGACATTAAAATGTTACCTTGTATAGTCAGAATATACAAGGTATACAGTTTTCAATTCTAATGAAAAACATCTAAGTTTTACACCATGCTGAATCCATTCACAAGATCATGATTTAGACGTAATATCCTTTGGGTCTCTGATGCAGAGGACTAAAAACACATGCAGTCAATGTGGGCAAATTCCATAGAGAATTTCTTTGTGCCATGTAAAATGACTACAGTGATGACAATGATGAATATTGCACTGCATAAAGAGAAAAATTCTTGTTTATTTCTGGGACAATCTGGTAATTTGAGAAACCATTCCCCCAAGTCATGTTTTACAGAAAACCAAGAGGCAGTAAGTGTAACAAATTCCACCAAGTTCTAATAAGGATCCCATTTATAGCTTGGCCTCTTTACTGCTTGATTCATTTGTTAAGATTAAGTATTTACAACTCTGTAACTCTTTGTAGATAGTAACAATGTCCAACAAAGAATGATCATTCATAGAAATATAGCCTATGCATTTTGGTTTTGAGTTGACTCAGGTGGCATACAATGTAATTAGGTCTTCAAATGTTTCAGTAACTTATTAAATATAGGTTGGAAATACAAGCTACGTGTATCAATTAATTGGTGTAATTATTTGATGTACGGTTATCGTAAATTAATCTGTAACATACCCACTTTCAGCTCTTTTCCAAAGACAGTTCTCTCGCCCAGGGCAGAGCAGTTCCATCTCCCATGTTTGAACTGAAATTGGCACTCGTTTATCCCCATTTGAGCCCCCTCTCCGATGACTATGATAGCATCGGGTCGGCTTTGACAGATAGTCCTTTGACGAGGAGCCAAACCTGGAATTTTGTTACAGATTATACTCGCTCCCAATGCAACCACAGACGAAAAGCCCCTGTAAAATAAATACATTATAATGGATCACTGATGAATAAGATCATACGCAAATTAATGAGGTTATCATTCGTCTATCATTTTGATATAGCCTATATATATTTATTATATATTTAAAAAAACATATCCTCCTATACAGACCTTGCAGGGTATGGGTATGATAAGCCTAAACGTGATTTAAAGGTGAGGCCAACCTTTACCAATGTCTTCACAAAAATAAGTTTTCCATCTAACTTCTACCTTCTTGCTCTACACACTATCAGGTCTGAACATGTACGAATATGCGGGCTACTCACCCAATTTTCAAATATACAATTCCCAAGCAAAGAAAAATGTGAAAAATCCAGCGGCGTGTTTTTCTACTCATGGTGTTCAGCCACTAGATTTGAATATGATTGCAATAATTATGCTTTGCTCTATTAAGCAATGCTCCACCGGTATCTTGCTCGTCACACACGCAGGAATTCCAGTATAAAATATTAGCGGAACGACCACATTCCTTGAGACAAATAAAAGTTCCTTTGAAATAGACGCGAAATATCCTTGAGTTGGTCTTGAGTTCGAGTTCATGTGGCATTGGATGTCTGTCTCAGGTAAACCTGCGCGCTTTCGCCTGCACTTCTGCAGGTTCTTGGTGTCTATCTACCTTGTCTTTGGGGCGTGTTCCCCAAATAAATATGCCTTTCTTGGAGGTGCATTTACCTGTTTAAGAATAAGTGGTAGAAAGATTCGCAGAATCCCCCCATTGAAAAGTGTAGGCTAGACACCCATATCAATATAATAGTATGGATTCTTAAAAGGTATGAATTCATACATGTATATATCAAAATGTACTTCAAAATATCTGTTTGGATATGTTGCTTTGGAAGAGAAAAAAAAATACGCATCCATCTACCAGGACATAACTCCGCCGATCTAGACCGTTTATTTATTCTCCATCTCACCAAGGCCCCTCCCACTCCCGAGTAAAATAATCAATTTGACTTTTGATAGGCTCGCCTGAAAAGACAAACTTTTGCCCATCAGGACCTTAATTTTTTTTACAAAAGGTCAACGGCATCTGTATTGAGTTGAAGAGGTTTGTTTATATCATTAATCAAAATGATTATTGTATCAGTGTGTCAATTCTTACATGTGGCATATATTCACATCGTAAGACATATGGTCTACACCGCAGTTAATCAAATTGCACTCAAATGCATTATAGTAACTTTGTGTTATTTTAGCCACCTGTTGTGAGTGTATTATTATTTTATATTTGTGGAACGTCCAAACAAGACTTTAAATTGTTTGTGCAGTCCCATATATTTTACAATTGCACCATCTGCAGGTGGTAATGACCTACTGCATTGGTCTGAGTTCATACATAAAAAAATGTACTTAATTAATCAGCTGTATTTTATGAAGTAAACTGTATTTAAAAAAAATGCCTACTTAAAAAAGCATGAACAAATGCAATGACGGCAAACAAAGCAGAAAGTATTTTCAAAGATCAGCATTTCTTTATATTGTATTGACTCAGTACATTTTCACAGTAAGGCATTCGGTTTTCAGGTTGTTCCTCCAACTATAAAATCAGCTACAACTACCAATTTTAGGCCATCTGAAATGTGTCTCATTACAGGCATAATGGTTAGCATGCAAGCAATTTATAAATTACAATTATCCAATTTACATGCACTGTTGCAGATCAGCATTGACCAGCAAGAGATGCATTTATGGTATTGTAATATAAACATGTCTGTCTGAATACAACTTTGAGAACAAAAGCAGTCATTCAAATGGTTTGGAAAAGATGATGTTCTGCTTCTCAGGGAAGGCAATAGATTGTATAGTTATCATCTAAAAAGGGTAAAATCCCTACCCTTGAACTATACAATCTACTACCTCACACTGCTTAAGCAATAACTGACTTGTAAGCAGACGATACACCACATCACTTTCTCAGAGGTGAACAAAATCTATTTTGTCACAAAAATCTTTTCTCATAAAAATGAAGGTTGAACAAGGGATGTAATATAATTTGAAAGTTCATCGTTGGACATCCTTATTCTAAATCAAAGGTACTATAAGCAAGTTGGAGACAGAAGCATCAGTGTCACGTTGAGAAAGACAGTAGATTGTATAGTTATCTCCCAGTGTGGGTGTGACCCTAAAACTATACAACCTACTACCTCATCCCACAGTGCAACAACCCCATCCTTTGTTAAAGGCCCAAGTCCACTAGGTCTTCAAGTCTGTCCACATTACAAAACAAGGACTGGGGTCATAATCTGTGAGTAGAGAAAAATAAGACATGTTAAAATGTGACAAATAATTCCCATTAATCGTTATCATACCTGGTGATGTCTATGCTGAGCTGCAATCACATAAAACGAAGACGTATGCTGATCTGTAATCTACAGATCTCTAATCGACATAACACAATAGGTAATTTTCTGCGCATTGCAACTACAGGCTATCAAAGTCACTACTAGTAATTTATCTACAAACGACTTGCCATTGGCTGCCAACGTTAGCCTACAAACACACATTTTAATTAGTTTAGCTATATTTAGTTAACTGCATCCGAACGATACTGCGACAGCGCGAATGTTAGGTACTTAACTTTAAGAGCAAGATGGTTTATACTAGCAGTGCCTAGGACTGAGCTAGTTATACATGTGTGCTACTGCTTGACTGTTAAATTAGCTAAATTAGGTGGGCTGGCTAACTGGCAGACACCTGGCCGTTTCCCACACAGGATTCCTAGATGAGCAGCATGTGGCGCGCGAAAAAAAAAGCGAATTTTGCAGGCAGATTAAGATATCTCAAAGTTCTGATACTGATTTTAAAGTGTCTCTGAACTGGGATTACATACCAGAATGCATAAAGTTTAGTAGCTTTATGGTATCCTCCGCCAAACTACAATGATGTTGAAGCAAACTTGGCACGCTACGCGGCATAGCTAGTTAAGCGTGCATTCTATGCACTAGCTAGCTGGAACTGTAATCGGGCTAGTTCACTTCACAATCGCATTCCAATACATGTAGCTGGATAGCCTGCTAACGTGCTAATGTTATTAGCTGGCTAGCTCACGTGTGCTTTAATAAAGAAAACAACAAAGATAGGATAATTGTATCTGCGGAGAGTACAGATTATAATTATGATGCAACGCAAGGTCAATAGACTATTTAGCATGTTACCCAGCAAAGAAATTACTGTTTGTTTTCCTGTTTGCTTACCTGGTTAAAAAAAAACTAGCTAGCTCCCAGAAAAACAATCTCGTCCCAGTCAAACATCAGCAGGGTTGCCAGGTGTGTGATGTTATCTCCCCCTATTAGAGCTGTCCATTACATGCATGACAACGCACGTTAGCGATTTATCGATCTATTTTATGGCATTGCATTATTTTAACCACATGTTTAACACATATTTTAGATGTGCAATGTTATAGGCACACGTATACAATAAGTTGTTTACTGTATTGATGACCCAGCAAACACACCCAGTTTGGCACTGTAGGATTCCACTTTGGGGCTGTAATTAAATCCCGCCAAAAGAGCTGCACTGGGACTGTGTTGTTTTTTGGCGAAGAGCCGGCCCATAATTATTGACCAGCTCCTGGCAGCCCTAGTAAAGCAGACCCAAGTAAATGTCGACAGCCCAGTATCAGTTTGTAGGACGCAAAGTCATCTACGTACTCCAATGCTACTCTTTGGTACTAGCTAATCTACAGTACTGTGCTAACCGTGAGCTAGCATGTTTTATGCGCTAGCGTAGGTGCTAACATCTGGACTAGCTAGTAAGTGAACGTTCGCAGTCGCACTTACTGATTTTTGTGGCGATTTAGTTTCTTCGAATAAACGTCGCGGCGTTCATTAAATAACGTTCATTTTTGGTGCAGCGTTTATTCGAGGGCGGCGTTTAATTAGTAAGAGAGATTTTGTGAATTGTAGCTGCAGTGCAGCCCCATATACAACTTTGTTGCTGGCATTGTGATAAATTAATTATGCAGCTAAAAACGTATGTTTCATTTACTACTAATACTACCGCTGCTGACCTCCTATTCTCGTCGTTGAGTTCGACAACTCCCTTTCTCATTGGCTATCAATTCGGTGTGCGCTGAGTTATTTAGGCTACAACTATCTCAGATACAAGTGTTCTACATTGTGTAGAAATCTGAACCAGCATGCTGGAACGTTAATACACATTAGCTTTCAAACAGAAAGCTGTGCCGAAAGTTATGTACATGTGTAATAAATACTAGGGTTGAATTTAAACAATTAAATAACCGTTTTGGTGCAGTTTGTTCGAGGGCAGCGTTTATTACAAAACGTTTACTTTTTTTGCGGCGTTTATTCGAGGGCGGAGTTTATTCAAAGAAATAGCCTACGGTATTTGGAATTAAACAGGTTGGGTAATTATTCGCTTTAAAGTTGAAGGCAAAATTAGACGTTATTTAGTCACACAAAAGCCAAACTACTTGTATAGCTACCATATAACATGTTTCCATCATATGTGTTTAATATGGGCGGAGCATATGGCTGATTACGAATGTAGTAAAACATTTAGATTTGAACATTACATTGCTATGGTAAAGAATGCTTTTTGAAATTACTCAAAAATATTCTGGATCCTAAGGCACTTGATTATAAGGTGTACATTGTTTACTCAGATGTTTATGGATGACAGAAAGGAACAGAAAATGGAAGCTCTCTGCAAGGAACTTTCCTGTCCGGTGTGCTTGGACCTCTTCACCCCACCAGTCATAGAGTTGCCGTGCGGACATAATTACTGCAAAAAGTGCTTAAAAGAGACAGTTGTCGCTCAAAAATCTACTGAACCAAACCACAAATTTCCCTGTCCAATGTGCAGAAAGGTAAGTAACATGATTATGCATTTTATTATGGAATTATTCTACAAATACCTATACGTCAATTCTGATAATGTACTGACTTTTAGGCATTTGCTCTGGATCAAAAAGGAATCAATGGAATGAAAAGGAATATGTTTGCTGAGAATGTTCTGGATAAAGTTAAAGAGGGAAAGATTCTGGAAAATAAGGAGGCAAATGTGCCAAAGACACAAATGTGCCCTGAGCATAATGAAAAGATGTCACTAGTAGGTTTTGGATACGCTACACTTCATCTCAACATGTTGGTAGTTTAACAGTTGTTATACAGATTTGGAGTACACCATCAAACAGCTACATTGTATCGTCATGTGTTCTTTAATTCCAGATATGTCTTGAGGAAAATACACTTATTTGCAGCTCCTGCAAGCTTTTTGGAGATCACAGCACTCACACAGTGTCCAGAATATCTGATGTGTATGAACAGAGAAAGAAGGGCTTTATTCAGTTGATGAAGAGTCTGGAAGACAAACTGAATGTCAATGCAAAACACATTGAGGTACAAAAAGATACTGTGTAATGCGCTATTAATTACCCCCCCCCCCCCTTCCTTCCCCGTATGTGTACGTCAGGCGTCAGGTGGCTGAGTTATGGAATCGGGCTAGTAATCTGAAGAGTGCCAGTTCAATTCCCGGCTGTGCCAAATTACATTGTGTCTTTGGGCAAGGCACTTCACCCTATATCTGTCTCGGGGGAATGTCCCTGTACTTACTGTAAGTCGCTCTGGATAAGAGCGTCTGCTAAATGACTAAATGTAAATGTATGTAAGATGGTCAGTATTTATTTCATGTTTAATTGATAATGAAACGTATTTTCAGAATTTGGAGCAGCAAAAAGCGGATTTGCATTCAAACACCAAGGATATTGAGGGATTTCTTAAAAAACTTGGCAATAGCATGATCAAGGAGATCCAGAACAAAGTGGCTAATATGATTCTCAAGGTTCACAACGAGTACTCAATAAGATGCAAAAGTTTGGAGGATGGCAAGGAAGAGCTTAGTGCTCCTCGGGAGATCTATGCAGAAATGAAGAAGCACCTAGATGTCAACAAATGCCCCACTGACTTCATGAAACAAGAGAGAAGACTCTTCTATGAGGCTGCGAAGATTCTTGATCCTAAAGATCTGTCAGCCAACTACAGAGAAAATATTTCCCCTGGCAGGTATGTGGAAGACCTCCTGAAGGGCATAGATTTCAAGAAGATGGGCACTGTGAAAAGCAGCAGCTTTATTAGGAAAATATCTCAAGATCTGAAAGCATGGAAATCTGGCCGCACCAACTTTGACTTAACTGCCTACAGGAGTCTGGATATAATGCTCATTAAAACCACCTCTCTTGAGTCTGACTCTAACTGTGATGAAGACTGCAGTTTGAGTTGGGAGATCCAGAGCTCCTCTGACGAGGAGGATATATAAAGAAAATAACAAATTTGTCACTTACTTTTCAATAACACATTCAATACATAAGCAGCATATTTTGTTACTTGTCTCTGCTTATTTTGTTACTTGTCTCTGCTTATTTAATTACTATACCGATCAAATTCCCCAAACCACCTCAAATGTGTGATATCTCTTATGAATATGTGTACCCTCTGGTGTACACAGAATTAACTGTTTCTGATTAGTCAAAGTTTAATGAAAGATATCTTGAATTGTATATTAAGCTGAATGACTTTGCAGTTCTCTGTAGTTGAAAGTGGACATGGTGACCTCTTCAGGGTTTTTTCCATCTTAAAATTAAACTGTTTTTTTTCAGAAATTGTTTTGAATAAATAAAATACAAAAAGTACATGAATGAAATGTTAAATGTTTTTTAATGGTGACATAATAAATGTAAAAGAAAATGTCAAACCACACATAGCACATCAAGGACATTTATTTTGTCTGTAAATTATTTACATAATGTAACAATGAAAAAATAGTTCTTCTTGAAAAGTTCCATAGGACATGGAACTCGAATGAATTCTTTGTTTAAGTTGATCCTGTTAGGTTATTTCTGCACATTAGCAGTGTCAACAGCCCTACATGACATTGTGTTGTCCAGAGATAAAATGAGGTCAGAATAGGGTAACTGAGTCTTCAAGGCTACAGTGTTCATACACTACAGTTATGACAACAGTTACTAATAATTAACACATTATTAAACAGACAGCAGTACATTATATTAGTTTATCAGGCCATTAAAGTAGAGGCAGAAAGCATTTAGGAAAATGCTTTAGTGGAGGCAGGCTGATGTTATAAACATAGTTCCATCTTTTCAATCTGATATTTTCCTTTTTTGGTGTATAGTAAGCTTAGTCGGAATTGTTTTACAGATAAAATTGGCCATCTTATTTGCATTACAGTAGCATGTGTGTCATGTTTGCATTTTAATCGAGCAAAATCAAATTCACTGACTATCAAAACAATGCAAACCTTGCATTTGTCACATGTTTCAAGTGAAAAGAGATCAATAAATAAGACAACTCATACACAATGAAACAGAAAACGTATTAACGTTTTAAAAATAAATAAATTAGATGTATACTTAGTTTCAGAATACAATTTTTTCCCCAATCTTATTCCATATTCCTTCAGATTTTCTTTCCAATCAAACTTTATGAAAAACAAAAGTATATTAAGTGTAACATTCCATCCCACAATACATATTGGATCAGGAGACATGACAAATACAATTATGAAGTAAGTATTGTGGCACAGTAAACATTATGGCAGTTCTTAGGTAAACAAAGACAAATACACAGCGTGATGGAGAAATCACTACTTTTTAAAACATAAAGCATAAAAACAGCACAGTAATGTCGGAGAAATCTGTTGATTAACAATAATGCCCATCATTATCTAGTCATAACCAAACTCTTTTAAGAAGTTTTTCTGAACATCCAGACAGTAAAATCTCTTTTTTAACTATGTCCCTCCTGTGGCAATAAACCAATTAGGGAAGATCAGGACACTTTAGTGCAGTGGCTTAAAGATTCCATCTCCTCCTTGGCTTTCACTCGCAGCTCGTTCAGGACTGGCACCAGAATTTCTTTCAGTGTCTTATATAAGGCCTGGTCATTCACTGAGGCAGTGTGCATCTGTTTGGAGAAAGAGAGCAAAATCAACATCTATCAATGGATATGACTCCCACAATTATATTCAGATGCTAGTTTGTAAGATGTGTTTTGTCAAACCCACCTTAGTAAACACTTTAATTGTACGGTTAAGAAAACCAGCTTCAACGTCCTCTGGTATTGTCAGTAGATGGGCCATACAGTCCAGGATACACAGCAGGGTCAGTCTGTGGACCTGGACACCCAAAAATGTGATGTCAAATGTCGAAAATCAAGACAATCAACATGCATTTATAGTGCACATGGCGTTGTCTACCTTTTCAAGCGAATTAAGGGGGTTGTAGTGTTTGTCGCTGAGGGCCTGGACATCTTCGCTGGTGATAATGGGTTCTTTAAGCTGTTCAAGCCAAGACCACATCAGGCTGGAGAGCACCAGGGGATCTCTTTCCATGCACATTCTCTCCCATGCCCCCTCTCTGCTGTTAAGTTCAGTCTGCAAGATGATAAATGGACATTACAGTACACCTACTACACAAAGTAAATCTTTAGAGACTGGGATTTTCTTTGGTACAATTACCCTACCTGCCACATTGCAACCTTGTTACTGAGGTCGTCATCAGTCAAGTCCATTGCTAGAGCTTTGGCCACCAGTAGACGTCTTGTTTCCAGGGATAACTCTGCTTGAAGTGTGAAGAGAGGCACTTCTGCTGGCCTCGGTCTGTCCTCTTCATCATCAGCTCTGACCACAGATGAATCCACACCAGAGGTCTTCCCATTGGCCTCCACACTACCCTCCGCTCTTAAGGCGGACAGTACAGCATTACAGTTGGCATTTCGGCCTTCCTCTGAGAAACCCAAGGACAGACTGCACTGTCCTTTGCGAAGACATTTTTTACGCTGAATGGGGGATGTGGTGGTCTGGGAGACTTTGCAATTCTGCTCATCAGTGACAGAGCCAGTGGATAGATATAGAGGATCCTGGTTTGGGATTTTGTAAAGGGGCTGCACAGGACATATGGATGAGTCAACAGATGGCAGGTTATTCTGAGATAGATAGCGCTTGTTTGTGAGATTGGCTGATGCCTTCTGGATAGTCAGAGGGCTCCCAGACCGGTTCCGTCTGGGGCCTTGTTTGTACAGTGCTGAGTCGCTGTAACTAAGGCTTCTTTTACTGGGTTGAAGAGGTGTCAGGGCCCTGCCTATGTTCTGCTTCCTCCACAGCGGGTCCAGATCATTGTCACTCAATAGAGGTTGATCATGGAGGGCTTCGGGGTGTAGTGCATGGAGGGCAAGTGGGCCACATGGGCGGGGTGAAGGCACTGGGATGCCCTTCCCTCTCATCTCCTTCCCCAGCTGCTGGATGGCCTGCTGGGACACCGTCTTCTCCACCTCAGCCGTTAGGTCTGGGATCTCCAACACCTCCTCCTCCACCACCTGCCGGTTAGCTGCAATGTCCAGGAGGAGTTTGCAGACCAACTGCACAATCTTTGGCAAGTTCTTCATCTGCCGTGCCTCATAACCGTGCAGCAGGTGGCGCTGGCGAGTAAGGTACTGGGATAGAGTGACAGCATTGGCTTTGGGCTCGGCACAGGAGAAAACACTTCTGAGGGGAACAAGGAACTGGGCAAACTCCCTGACACAAAGCAGCTGACCACGGGTCTGAATGGAGTTTGGCCTCTTGGCTCGAACAAATAGGATGGCCTGATCAGCACTCATTCTGGACGTGAAGACCAAGTAACAGGCAAGCAGGACACCTACAACAAGGTCCATACCATCATTCACTACACATAACCATTATCAAAAGACTATCATTTCTCATTTAAAACAATTACAATATTGCGCTGGATTTTACAAACCTGTCCTTCCAAGCCCAGCATGACAGTGGACAGCCATTTTACCTTCCTGGATGGCAAAGGACATCACCTTTACCATGTCTAGGATTGTAGTGAGAGATGCCACTCCATAGTCCTTCCATCCAAAGTTGTAAAAATAAACTGTAAATTACAAAGATTACCCATAAGTGTTTCATAATGGTCCAGGAATTTATGATGAATTGATTGAAGAGGGATTATGAATAGTAATCCATCCAAGGAAAATATATTTAACCTTCAAGAGTGACAAGAAGCCTCGTTAAAGTAGGTATAGTTAGGTCATTCACCAGGTCTCAAAAGAGCTTGTCAAGCAAAGGATGCATATCAAGGATGCCACAAAGGACTAACAAGCACATGCATAATTCCTAGGTGTGTCAAATAAAAGAAGTACTCAGTGTGAACCTTGAGAAATAATAAAAAATAAAATGTTTGAAACTGTATCGGTGAGAGAAAGAAAGAGAGAAAAATAAACTGAATGAAAGCGAGAGAGCTACTCACTGCCAGCCTCCATAAAGGTCTCAGGTCTGTAGGTGAAGCCGCTCTCCTGCTCTAAGGGGTTACCACAGCTGGCGTGCTCTCCTGGGCGCTGGAGGTTAATTACCGTCCTCAAGCTACACCTGAGCACAGATAAATGTCAATGTCAGCATGATAGTCACTGGCTAAATCCAGAACAATCCAGGGGCCAAAATACTCAGCACACTGTAATATATATATATATATATATATATATATATATATTAACTGGGTTTATATCTGAGTTTTCACAGAGAACAGTTATTTAGATATTAGATATAACAAGATGGGTGAAAATACCTTTGGAACTGTTCAATGATGCTGTATTTTTCTATTATTTCAGAGGAAGGCCTTGCCATTGCAAGCAAGTTGTCAGTAATCCTGAAGTGAAAGAAACAACATGGTTAAAGATGTGCATTTGGAAGCATAACATAGGAATGTTTCAAGTCCTTGTTATAACAAAAGACAGTGGTAACATGATAAACAAAGTAGCTTAGATTTAATTAGAGACACATTATTTTACTAATTAGGTTTTTGTCAGGCAGGTATTGACTTTTTTCTGTTTACTTATTGATCAGGGCTTCAGTGTACATATGAGCCCCGACACCCGGGCTGCTATACAAGTGCAGTATAGTAAGCACAGCAATGTAAAACAATCACATAAAACAAACACATGCCAAACAGAGAATAACATCTATACAGGATATGAAGAGTGCATCTTACCAGGATGAGTACAAGCCCTTAATGGCTTGCTCCTCATCGCTCCAGCGAGAGGGGTTCTCATATTTACAGGCTTTCCCTCCACATGCCATTGAGCACTGCATATGACCAGGGATAACGTGTCTCAGGGTTTCTCCCACCTTGGTGTACTTGGCTGTGGGCACCCTTGTGCTGACTGAAGAACAAAAACAAAAGCATAGCGCATGTTACCACAAACAACCGCAACACATTTTTCCAATATTCCTATAGGACCTGTCCACCTTCACGTCCTTTTAATCTAAATAGATTAAAAGGACAGAAAATTAGCTCCATGTCATGTCATCATTACGTCTCCTGCCCTTGGGGTCTGTGCGAGCCCCGGCTATGCTGACGGCCACCATCACCCTCTGAGAGGACGAGGACAGGATCTCCACCGCCGAGCTCCGTCTGCGCTGCAGGACCTTCAGCAGGACATCTGACGCAGAGTGTCTCCGGCTCTTCCTGATGCTGCTCAACACAACTCCAGTTGAAGAGCCTCTGCCCGGTTGCTGCATTTCTCTTGAGCTCCAGTCCTACCTCTGACTGTGACAGCGCCGAATCTATCTACTAGTTCCAAGAGCACTCTTTCAGCAGTGAATCATCAGAGACAATAGCCTATTGCCACAAAAGAAGCACAAGAGGCGAATACAGTCCATCGGTCCAGCAGTTGCTTTTGAAGTGTCTCCATGACAACCAACTTCTAAGTCATCAGTGGGTGGCTGTGTGGGACCTTGTCGTGCATACACACCCTGATGGGCTCATTATGAGGGGATATAACACTGAGATCCATTTCTCTAAAGGGCATGTAGTTATATAACACTCTGACTAAACACAAAATGGGCATCTAATTAGACCTAAGCCTTTTTTCCTCAGTATTCCATCTGATCAACAATTAGATCAAGTGCTTTATGTAACTCAAAGAGCACAATGACATGCAGTTCAGACAGATATCTAAAAACTTCAAGAGTTCAGAGGCATAACAACTAGTTTTTTCGGTGAAAATGAATAATAATTGTGTAGTCTAGCTCACTGAAACACGGCATAACCTAAATAAGGCTGGTCTATTTGAGCTAATATCTTATCTTTAATTGCTCAGTCTAGCTTTTGTTTATATTTAACAAGGCATCAAGTGTAATATAGCATTATAACACATCAATAATATGGATAGACAGATAGTTTAGAATCAAAGTTGTGTTACCTGGTTCCATTTCAATGTTGAGCTCTCCACTGTAGGCTCCACTGGAAGAGTAAGGCAGGTCACTCAGCAGGCTGACTCCAGCTGCCATGGCAGGCTCTGAAAGTGTGAATAAACATGGTGTCAAAAGAAGCCAACAAAGAAATTGAAGCAAGAAGGAGCTTACTGGTGATAACAGCAAACAATGAAGGATGCACACAAATGAGTTGTAAGGATCATGAAGGCTGTTGCTTGGCAGGAAGACCCAGGGGAAAGAGAAATGTGTTAAGTGAGGTACCATGTCATAGGCTCATGTGTCACAGCCTGTCCCAATGCACCTCTGGGACTGGAGGAGGGTGGGGCATGGCAGGGCGGTGGGAGCGAGGAGTGGATGTGAGGTTGAAGTGCTGTGTTACAAAACCACACACCAGTTTACTGGTGAAGCCATACATAAGTTCCCACTTATGTTCACCAATAGACAATTCTAAGTTCAATTCTAATTTCTTAAGTTAAGAAGACGCTACGCTAATCAAGTGTTAATGTCTCCACACTATCCATCCTCTATTTTTACATACACTTTTTGCCTTTACATAGATATCCAAAATAGGCCATCAGCTGGAAACTATGTGACATATGTTTACTGTCTAGGATAACAGCAATCTCTTTATATCAATGGACAGATGTTACCATACACCTGTTGTTTGTACTGACAGTTGTTGCTACACAAGTAAAATGCTGCAAATGTAACTTTGCTGCTGAGGATAGTTCCTTGGGAAAAAAAGCACAGGCTGAGATTCATGGACTAAGATTATAGGCAACAATTTAGATGAGTGGGAAGCAGGTGCATGATGTAGCCGTGGCCTATTCTAGTCAAACATGCCAATGCATTTTTACTTTACGCCCACATACAATCTACATCAACCTGACAGCTATGCTAAAGCCTTGAATCAAAGTTTCACATGTCAAGAGCTGGTTGAGGTTTAGCCTACTTATTATTATTGAAACAAGCATTGGATAGCAAATGGTTAATTCATGCTGTAAAGCTAGAACGCTAAGGGTGTAGAGCAGAGTTTTCAGACCTCATTTACATTGTAACATACACTAATACGGATAACTGATACTTCAGTTCATTGAGATGGACAGTGGTTGAACACCACTTCAGAACATTCAATCTGTTTAAAATACTGTCAGTCTTTCCAAGTGGAAATTCGACACCAAATTGTCCTTGATAATAATGAAGCCATTATTTTCTTCTTCCACAATAAAGTCTTACTCATGGACTACCACATCACCATCCAAAAGCATGCTTTACACATGCTCTGTTTGCCCAATATGTTGTTACTGTACATTGTGAAGTTAAATGTGCATGTGAGAGACTTTGTGAAGGATATTGTGAAGAGATTTTCTGGTGAGAAGTTGCCAATGAGTCAAATAAAGCGTGGGAGGTGAGTGCTATCACCACCGGGCTTAATAAACATGCCCCATAAGTGCTTTTTGCACAATGCTCTTTTGTTATGCCTCTATTTTATAACTCTATGCCCGGGGATTAACATACAATCTCAATACGACTATATTTACACTATTCATGAGCAGAATATCAGTTAGGTTACTTTTGATATAAGAACAATTAGGCTAACAATCTTAGTTTACAGCCCTGGTCAACCAAAACTACCACCTATAAAATAAAAACGGAGCTCTACTGAATAGGCCTACATTAAAGATGTCTAACAGTTTGCAAGTCTTAGAGTTATTTAGTCATTTGAATACTTCAATTTCAGTATAGAATCAGTATCAGCAGTGAAAATGTTTTATTGTGCATTCAAATGCGAATGACAAAATGTGTTGCAACTTGCACTACACTATGATACATTCATCTGTGAGTAGGCATACATCATGCCTTGAAATAATTGAAGAACTGGAGCTGACCCCTTCATCTATTATTCAAAACAAAGCAACAGAGGCTAACACGTGTGCTAGTTGGGTTTACTAGATTTAAGTTATGCTAAGATTTAGTTAGTTTAACATAATTATTTACACAGCAAAATACATGTTATGGCCATTGCATCTTTTAAAAGCCAGACAATTTTAAATCTAAATCATCCCTCCAAAGTTTACAGGCTATGTCTTCCAGCCTGGCTAGATGCTGTGTCAGAGCAAGAGCTGCATCCAAGCATGCATGCAGCACAATGAGCACATAGTTTTCCTAATCCTAGGCACCTTCATTAGCTTGTGCAAGAAATGCCCGCTAACGCCAACACTGGCTTTATGGCTCTTCTTATGATATGGTGCCCATTCAGCACAGCTCACCATTGTGTCGACTCACAATCAACAAAAACTTCCGTGACTCATCATGTAGTTTAGCTGACTACCCATGGCAACTAACTAACATCCATGTCGCTCACGAGATAGTATTAGACTAGCTAGGCTACAACAAGTGGCTGTAGACTAAACCCAATGTCTACATTGAAGATGTAGCGATCTATGTAACTAAGATACTACGTCTTAATTATATTTCGTGATAATATGTTCTTTGAATTGCTGTCCAATTTGTTGCGTCAACAGTTTATAAAGCTAAAGAGGCATGATAAAGGCATACAAAGCTAGAGAAATGCCGATGTTTTCTTGCTAGATTTGGCATGATGTCTCTTCTGTGAGGCAGCTACAGGCTAGCGGTCTAGCTAGCATTCAGTTTCCTGTACCGCGTTAGATACTGACTGTAGCTAGTGCAATAGCTTAGCTGTACAGTACCTTTATTCTTCTCTTCTTCTGATTGTACTGCCTTCGCTGGGACGTTTTGGACAGCGGTGATTTATCTAGCGACATTGTATTTGCAACAATGCCATGTTTTATACAACACGTGTTAATCACAATTGTAATTAAAAAAATGTATTCTTAGCTATTCCATAGTTGCTAGCAAACTAAGCCAGCAACCTGACATGTTGTCAAATGAAATGCATCGTTTTTATTGGCTGATCCCGATGGATGTGGCTACGCCCAGTTTGGTCAGCATCCTTCAGCGCGAAATAAGAATTTATATTCATCGCAATCCATCCTGAACTGTTAGTAGGAGACACAACAAATAAGGTTTCTGTATTTAGTAGTCCTGCTCCTGCAGCGACTGGGTTATTCACATGTCAGCAAATATCAACACCACATAGTACCTTAGGCTGTTCATTTTATAACCTATTAATGGGAAATAGATCCACTTGCCGTAGCCTATCCCTTGGGCTTGCATTCACATTCTAACAATGTTTTAATGGAATGAAACAAAGACCTGTTTTTCATGCCAAAATAACGCTAAAGTCACTTCTCGTAGCTCCATCACCTTTACCTCGCCATGCACACTGCATGGGCACGTCGGCTCGGCAGATATCGAAGAGCGGTCTAATAGTGCATTCTAGTGGTTGTGAAGAAGAGTAGTCTTAGCCTAGTCTTTAATAGGCTACTTGTAACCTTTTTATGAACTTGTTACTTTATAAGTTAGCCTATAGAGTAGGCCTACTGTTTTGAAATAAAATGGCATATTTCCAATCAAAAGTGTGTTTAGCTACAGGTGTTTTACCTACAGTCCCTTAAGTTTATCACAAAACGTCGTAGCCTATTCTGACACATTTTGCCCAGACTAGCCTATTAAAACACAGATTTTCTTTGTGTGTTTTTTTCAGAGCTCTTTAAGTAATAGCAGGTATAATCTAGGCTAATTTAGGTCATTAAGTATTCAGACAAACAAATTCATGCAGAAATAAGACGTTTTGCATCTGACTTTGTCTGGGAGAGAGCCGTGTAGCTAGCCTCGGAAAAAGGAGGGGCATAGGCTGACGAGACTCATAAAAGACATGATCTCATTCTTCAATTCAGAAGCACGGTGACGCTTTACGGACTGATTTGGGCTGTTTCTTTACACTGCATACGCATGTAGTCTACTTGCTGAAAACTTTTGGAGGTTTGGTACCTGATCAAACGCCATTGGAACACCTCGAGACGAAGAGGACATCGTTCAGACTAAATATGAGTTCATTTGACCAACCCTGACCATGCTTCCCTTCAGCCCAGATATAACGCAGACCCAGTCAATTTGAAAATATTAAAGAACCTTCAGATGTGAACGCATCAGGGGGCTTTTCACAACAACGGACTATAAGAATCGTTGAACCTGTTTTGCACTGAAGTTGAAATACAATGCAGCATCACTTGGACATGGGAGCACATTACTATCCCCCGGAGGCACATCCTGACCATAGATCACATCGCTACAGAAGTTTCATGATAGAGGAGATTCTGACTGATCATCCGGATCACAAGGTATCTGCCCCGGCCGGTGAGCTACTCAAATTTGGAGTACATGCTCTGTTATCGACTCGTCCGTTCCACAGCCATTTGGGTAAGTTTAGGTCATTTTGATATAACTTTCGGATTTAACAATAGGCCGAAACTGCATTCAGCCAAACTCAATTTATACTATTAGATATGTTCCGGTCACATGTTAATTATCACACTTACTACCTTGCTTTATGTTTCTAGTCTGCAGAAAGGGCATCCAATATTTATCTCAAAAGATTTAGGACTGTCTTGGTGCGTTAACATTTTGTACTGCATCTTTCAAATTGGAATAATGTTTTGTAATCTAACTTTTGTAGCCTAGCCTAGTATGTGTTTCCAAATGAACTGAAAAGGTAGGCTATAAGCTATAAATATTAGACACGAATAGGAACCTAGGATATTTCTCCAAATAATGATTGTCTGAAACCGAAATAGGATATTATGTCGATTAGTATGTAGGTACAATTATTTGAAACATTGTTAAACTGCTTAAAGTACCATTAATTATGTGTGAAACTAAGTAGATGGTCATCAAAAAGGATTAGAATACCCTATTTGGTTTGTGAAATCAGACTACGTCTTTCTTGTTTGGCTAGATTTTTCTTTTACGCGCTTCCGACCTTGCCAACGTGTGCATTTCTACGTTACGTCTTGATAGCCTGTTCAACAAAAACGTATATTTCAGAGAAAAAGGTGAAACACAATTATTATCATGCCACAACGTTTTCTTGTGTATCAATATAATACAATGGATGTTGGCCGCATCCAGTTAGGCCTAAATGTCTTTCAGCATTACGCTATCACAACTGATAGGCCAGATGTGAAGAGATTTCCAAGTGACTCCCCTTAAAATGTTATTTCGTGGCTGTAGTTTCACCATCACTATTTCGCCTATATTTGACCCTTTTGGCTAGTCGAGGCCTGTATTAAGTTCATGTTATCATATTACGCATATTACGCATACAACGATATGGACCTAATATATATTGTTTGCATCATCCATATTGTATAGAATTATATTATTATTATTGAAATTGTGTGATGTTGTACTTGAAAGGATGTTTTTGTTGCACTATGCCTTGTTCCTAATTGTCATAGGTCCACTGTTAAATTGAACACTTTTAACTTATATTAATTGATTATCCCTCTATGTGCATTTCTGTCTGCAAAATAAATAGGCTAAATGTAAATTATTGACTTATTATTGATCATATGACTTGTAATAATAATGTATTAAGCCTATCATAAAGCCTAATACCTTTGTGTTTAGGCCATTGCTAATTCAGTCGTTATTGTGCCCAATTCTTGTTGAAGTCATAGGCTATATTCAAATATCAGCGCAGGGCAATTTCAATCGAGTGTATCGTTTGTCCTATCAAAAATATTGATACCCTCCATGCAATATTCTCTATACCTGCAGTTTTGAAGGCCGACCAGACGGGCATCCTGAAGTTCCCTATGTCGCCACTTTCATGCTCACTGGGGGCGCCTTTAGGATCTTCCCTATTATCCGGTGCTCCAGGTCTGCAAGTCGGCTCGGCGTCTCATCACCTGCCGCTAGATCTTCACCTCCGCAATAAATTGGAGCATTGCGCAGACAGTGGCAGCAAGACTAAAAAGGGCAGGAGGAGTCGAACAGTCTTTACTGAGTTGCAGTTAATGGGCTTGGAGAAGAGATTTGAAAAGCAGAAGTATCTCTCTACACCAGACAGGTATATATAATTGTCCATGGGCCATAGATTGAGTCTGCAGTTATTATGTTGACTAATCCATGTTTAAAAAAAAATCAAATAGGCCTCGTTGATGTTCTCAAAGTATAAACATTGGAACATGACAGACATATAAATAATAAATTCAAATAAAATGTTGTGTGTGTCACAGAATAGACCTTGCTGAGTCGTTGGGCCTAAGTCAACTGCAAGTAAAAACGTGGTACCAGAACAGAAGAATGAAGTGGAAAAAAATAGTAAGTCTTGACGCAGCCTGCAATGGCACATCTTGTTGGCAGACCTAAAACTGTACATTAATGATATAAAAAATACAATTTTGCTAGATTTATAGATTAAATAATGCCAATGCTATACAGGTGTTACAAGGAGGAGGATTGGAATCACCAACCAAACCTAAAGGCCGTCCTAAAAAGAACTCCATTCCTTCAAGTGATCAGCTCTCTGAACAAGAAAGGTCTCGCGACCTTGACCGACAATCCGACGGTTCTACTTCTTCACATTCAGACAATAATCAAGAGGAGTAATGTGGCTCTTTGAGATGTTGTCTGTCCGACTATTTTAGGCATAAACTCTCGGATGCATAATTGTCGTCCATGGACTGAAGTTCGACATTTTGACATTGTGAACTCCTATTGGCCTTGGTCTTCCGAATAGCTATCATGTTCATCAAATGCGTCACGACTCCAACGCTGTCGAGTTGTAGGCTACAGGAAGGAACAGAAACAATGATCAGTAGGTCAACTCATCTTTCATTACATTGAATTTGATGGACTCTGTATGTTTGCTTTGTTGGGCTATATGTTATCAAATACATCGAGGAGTTATTAAATATTTTTTCACTAACAGTTTATTGTAGCCTAAATTTATTTTCGTCGAAGAAAAACGTTTTAGTCTAAGCCCAATTTTGAGTTTATGTCACAATTTTCTCACCAGCTCATTTGTAAATAAATAAAGCCCACAGGTATTTCCTTTCTACTGTAATGGCAGCCTGCATTTACAAAAAAAAAAAAAAAAAACATTAGTCTCCGTTGTCTAAATATAGCCTTATTTATTACTTTAATGCTTGATTGGAGGCCATCGAGGTGCTGATTTCCGGTGCTATTGGCTAGTAAACGTGCAACCCTCATGCCAAGTTTTATGTGATTATAGACTTTACTGAATCATGTACAGTTTATAGCTAGCTACCTAAATAAGCTCTTGATTACTCTTGAAATATAGAAGTTGCTTTTAGCCACATCAAAGGATGTCTCATTGGACGAATAATTTTGGTTGGTTGTGGGAGAGCTTACTTTATCTTAGAATGTTGTAATGGTATGTTTACAGTGTTCTGTAAATATGTGGTAACACAGTATTTTCAAAGCTTTGCATAAATATTTACAAAAATCTTTCTCATCACAGAATTTAAACTATGAGTCATGCCTGTGTAATAATTATGGCATTTGTGGGGATATACTGAATGAGTGACGAATGCCTTGGATCACTGTCCTATACTTTATATATATATACTCCTATACAATAGCCTCATACAAATTAACATCTATACCGTAACTTCATGTTCAGTTTAAACAGCGCGATAATGTCCTGCAAATATAATATTGTTATTTGAATAAGACTTCAAATGAAGAGAGGGCACAAGTCATTCGCATAGGCCCAATGTAGCCGGATTCGCTTCTTAAAAATAACATGTTTGTAATTCCTTTATAAGGGGATCATATAAAAATATACAGAAGTTACCAGACAGAATGCTTAAATAGTATGGTCAGGCACAGCAGAAACGATATTCTGTGAGGAATAACAGAATTAACGCTCATGGAGGAAGATAATCCTTTCCCATACATTTTGGTGTGTTCTAGTTGTGGCTGGATGGTTTAATAGAAGTTAGAAGTCACTGTAGGTCATGCCAGTATTGTATTTATTCTCAATATGTTGAGCATCGTTTTATTTAGACACTTATAAAAACACAATTGCTTTAGGTTAATTAAGTTACATTAACACATTTTTGTTCTAAACAAAACATGAATATATGTCAAAACATATGGACCATCATCGTGCCTACGTGGAAGGATTGTGTGCTTTTAATTAAGTCAAAGAAAACAAAATGTGGTCTTTTTTATTGTCTTATAGACAGTTATAGGCCATATGGTGTCATGCGTTGTGACTGAGAGGGATAAACGTAGGCCTACTGTTAGGACAGTGTGTGGACCAAAAAGCCTTGTCCACAGAGCTAGGCCAAGTTCAGAATAACTTATATAAACGTGAACCCAAAGAGTTTGGAAACCACCCAAAACTTTAACATCTATTTGCTTCAAATAATTACATAACCTAATAAGCTAAAAATCCATCATGTGGCTTTGATGACCATGGTCGTTTTCGACGCCTCCCTAAACTGGTGTGCATTTGCGGTTCCAGCCCTGAAAGCATTATTTTCAATGGCAAGACGCCGGGTCCATGCTGAAAGAACAATATATCAAGATTTCTCAGTGTTAACAAGCATGTTGTGCTTTGATGCATATGTGCCCTTCGACAAAATGGGAGCATGACAAATAGGTATACAGCCTTTAAATATTCTATAACGATTGTAGCCTGAGTTGGAACAGCGTTGGCTGTGGTCTGATTTTTGTTCGATCCCAAAGGGACACAGATTAATCTGAAAACTATCTCTCCGAAACCCAACGTCAAGCCTCATGGCCTAATAATAATGTAATTCATGAGGATCTTAAAATCTTGATGTGAGTGTAACAGTGAGTTTTACATAGCACGTGTCTTCTAGCCTTAAGCCTTAATGTAACATCTTAAGACTTTATGTTAGCCTATTTTGTCCATGTTTAGGCTTGGTAGTCTATTAAGATGCTTCATTAAATAGTATAGACCGAATTTTATGAGACTACATGCAAACGGAATTTCTATGCACATTTTGTCCACCGCCTTTTAGTCGCAAAGTGCAATAATAGTTGACATAGACCTATTTCCCACATCAAATATCTGTCAACATAAATACTATTTTAAAATGACTAAACATACATATGTACACTCAATGTATATTGATATATTTCCGAGAACGAAATAGATGCGCAAGCAGGTGTCAGTTAACAAGGCCATTATTGCGCGTCTCGTATGCCTACATTGCCCTATCAACGCAATTAACCGCCCAGTAATTTACGCACAAAAGTGTGTGTTAAACTATAGATTTTTTGGTTATTGATCCGTTTTCGGTTCTTGAGCCATAAAGGCTCAGCTTTGGCTCTTTCAAAATTTAAGAAGGCTAGTTGTAGTTTCGTCGTAGTCGAAGTAGTTTTATAGTTTCACAGCTCAGATGATGAGTGGAGGAAATCAGCATCATTCAACCTTATTTAAGCCTAACCCAGGCACATCACACGTAGGATATTGTTCTAACTGTTCTACATCAGATGCTTTCAGTTCGCATACATGTTTCTAATTTGTGAAAGACTTCATTGATACTTTTTATAGCGCACGTTAAACCACTAGGCATTTAAGATTATCGACAATAATCTTAAATTCCCAAATAAAATAGCATAATACCCCGCACCCAGATTAACTGTCACCTTAATTTCAATACTAATATAGGCTACTTATCGTTGCCATGGCCTATGTTTATGAACACAATTTAACACTGTGATCAGCTCAGTTATTTCTGCTTCAAAAACAATATACAGGAGTTGAAATACATTTTATACATGGCCTATTTGGAGACATGGCCTTGTCTTGACCATTTAGAGCTGAAAAAAAACATTTGTCAAAAGTGTCAATCCTGTTAATCAAATGTCATGGGTGGTAAACACACAATATGTAGTCATACAGTGCTATACATGTTAAATCTAACAGACACATGAACATAATTATTACTTCTCTGCTTAGTGCATCAATGGAACCCCCCCTCATTTAAACAATTTAAAATCCTTGTATTTATATTCACTAGAACTTAAAAATATACTCAATCATCTCAAATTGGATGTTTGAAATTCCTGCTAATCATCCAAAATATAAATTTTTCAAAGAGCACCTCCTAATAGCTTGGTGGTCCCGATGTAACAGTTCTCAATTTCACCCTGAAGTGCTCTGTCTGACATGGACATCTGTAGTTCCCTCAACTTCCTCCATCTCTAGCAAATGGATAATCAGTCCTTAATGTTCACCGGCATGTCAAAATCATGTCACGGCCTAATCATATGCAGATTAATGACAGGTCAAACCAGATATCAGACTGAAGAATGGTAAAGGTCCTCCTGGAAAGGACGGAAAGCATCACAAAGCTCTACCACATTTGAGTCAGGACACTCGTATTCATAAAAACAATTTTGGGAATGGAAATAGGTTTGACTTTGTTGGAGTGGTTCAAACTAAGGTGGAACTGCCTTGGAGCAGCTAGTGATGCATACGTGCATACAATAACAAGGCAGAGAGCACATGGTATAAATTCCCCCGATGGACAGGAACAATATAGACTAAGTGTGGAGGAGCAGGAAATAGTGGAGGGTGGCAGCAATTAACACAATATACAAGTACATAGCAACATATGGAACTGTGTGTGAGTGCAGGGAGGTGCACAGGTACAGGCTATTGTTGCCTGGGTAACAGCCCGTTGTCCTGATTGGCTGATCTGCCCCTCTGGAGAAAGAGCCTAAATTAACTTAGTAAAGTAAAGTAAAATTAAATTAAATTGCGATATCATCCAGTTCTGTGTTAATTTATTTTACCATAATGTCAGAGTTGCCCTCTGCCCCCAGTCACATGACATTGTTTGTATTCTCACGCCGGTGCACAGCGAGTGAAGGAGAGGGAAAACCCTTCCACTTTCACGTGACTTTTTGAAGTCATGGAGATAATGTTGATCGCCTTTTTGAGCTTGGATGAGAAAGAAAGTGACTGTGGCGGGGGGGGGGGGGGGTTCATGTTAGAGCAATAGCCCCTCCAAATTTCTCTGCACGTCCCTGTGTGAGTGTGTGCTGCTCTTTATTGTCACCATGGGGTAAGGCCCTATGAGCCTGAACACAGCTGTACTGAAGTATTATTTGAAAATGCGCTCCCAGAGTTCCCTGCCTGAACTCTTGTATATCAACAGATCTCATATAATGTGTAAGTCCACGCTTTCTAGTAAATTATTGGTAATATATGCATTATGCGTAAGCACATATTCTCTCATGGCTTTAGACCATTCTGAGTGACAGCATTGACTTCCCACATAAGTTACAATCAGATGAACAGTTGGCCTTCAGAAATCTGCAGATTTGGAACATCCATGCTCATTGTAGTTTAATCACTAAAGGGACTACTCTTTGTTGTGGCATGATTGCATTTGGTGCAAGCAAGAGGGGTTGACCCCAATTTTAGAGGTGGGTGTTTATGGAGTCAAAAGGTGGCTGCTTAAACAGAGCCCAGGCAGGGGGCCTGTGACTGAGCGTCCACCCAGCTACACAGGAGGATTTCACTCAGATTAAAGCTTCCCTGATTAATGAAACAAATGTGCCATAACTGCAGTGTATGATCCCAAACAGATTGAAGCCCAACTCTGACCAGGCCCAGTTCCATATTAGCACTGCCATTTCTCCTGTTGTTTTCTTTGGAGGTCCCCTGACAACATGCCGTTTTTGTCAAACTGTTGTAAATGAAATTCCAAGCAGTAATTCCAACTGAATGATGTTGAGATTAAGGAAGGTATGTTATCATTACTCTGTATTATAGTGATGGGAATGCATGCAGAGTGTTGACAAGGGCTACAAACATTTCCTAAATCCAGTTTGTATTGGCCAACACAGGAGAGAAAAGGCATACAGCCATTATCGTTATTTTTACTGAGGTTTTGATTCAAATCCATTTCCAAATGATTGTTGAGTCCAGACTACAAATTCCCTGTATGTTTTCTGACAGATACATCCACCTTGCTTGCTATTGACAGGTACACTTACACACGTACACAGTCCTGCTGATCTTATAGCTTTACACATAATATCCACTTTAATGAAAGTCCCATTCATAATGGTGTTGAACTTTTACCACTTCTATGAGGCAGTGAACTGGACAGGACTTATTGAGGAAAATGTTTGAGTTTTCAAGTGTTGTAGAATAAGGTCCTGACTGTTTCTCTGTTCACGTAAACCCATACCAGTGAGTGGGCACTCACCCAAGGCTGCAGTTTAAAATAAACACCATTTGTATGTGTCCCCAGACGTCAGAATTTCACTTTATAATTTGTAATGACCCAAATGCACATTGTACCTTTCATATCCACCTACTGTAGGAGACTGTGAGGCTCAACGAAAATATACACATAACAAAATATACCCATATCCTTTTCTTATGAAGACCAAAATACATAGTTTTCTTGATATGATTACAATAAATGATAATTGCTCATGTTCTTTAACACAATATATGCATATATATATATATATATGCATGCATTATTTCAGTGTTATAACAATTACAAGTAATATTACTGATAATAATAAAACATTAAAATGACTGAATATTATAAGTTCAAGAAAAATATTAAATAAAAAATTATCATGAATGAAAAATCATTAATCTAGCAGCCCCTCATTTTCCTGGTTAATGGACTTCATTGAAAAATGTTATTTCCTCTCCTGCAGGTGTCAGGTGATTTCCTAGCCATGAAATGACTGCTCAAAGTCATGCTACTAATGGGAAAAGGCATTAGAGCACATAAACAAGAACACATCACTCTGTCTGATAGTTTGCCAATGTGATGTTCCCTTTTAGCCCTCCACCCCCCTGTTAGCCTTGTGAACACAGTTTGAAGGAAACGTCAACCAGTGTGATTGATTTGAGATGGGCGATTCCCTGACTTCATGCTTGTATAAAGCAAGACAGCTGTTGGGAGAAATCAAATTCCTGCAGGAGCTGGAAAGACATATTTTTTCCATCTCTTTAACTGAGCCATTGGCTTTTACCAGACGAGTAAATAAAAAAACATGGCCAAGATGTGGCAGGAGGTCACTGAAACCCTCATTATATAGCAATTACTGCACAAAAACCCTTTCCTTTCAAAATCCAGCTTGAAAGTCAATCCCACTTTCTACGGCTTTTAAGAAGTAAGACATGACAAGGGAGCAAAGGATATGCCTTTTCTGTGTCTGCTTTTCTGTATCTTTGGTAACAAGTTCAAGATGAACTTATGGTGCATAGCAAAAGGATTTTCCCAATCATTCTTTTGTGTTGTTTTCTGTGATTCCACTCAGCTCTTTTGTTTTACAACAAGCTTATTCCTCAGACCTTTCATGCATCTTTTCTTAAATGATTTCCTTGTGAGAGGCCTTTAAGACCGTTTTGTTTTGTATATTTTTTTATATTAGACGGATAGTGTACTGTTACCCCAATATTTGGTGCAGCTTTGTTAACATACTGAAGCCTTTTGTCTTTAACAAGTAAAAGTTCAATAAGTAGAGTTTGCTGTTTATTACCAATATTTCATGCACACTTCTTGGTTATCTCAAGACGATCTTATAGGTTTAATCCTTCCTGAATCTAACAGAAGCCATCATATCTTACGTTACTGCTTCCCATTATAAAATATGAATGTGCCGACATCTGTATCACGCAACTCTACTCCCTAAGTTTCAATAAAATGTGCAAGCAATTGAAGGAATTTACCCTCATTGTTAAAATATGTTACTCACCAGTGCTTTAAATCATGCCAATCCCAGTGCTGCTGGTGATGAACAAATTGTAATTAGAAGGATACACAGAACACACAGATACCCAAGTCATCTGTGGATGCTGTGGATTCATCCAAAAAGTGGACTTGCACTAGATGGTCTTAATTACTTTACTTAATTACTTTACTTCAATTACTTTTACTTGTACTTTTCTAACCTGATTCTTATTATACATACATATACCTTCCTTATAGTATAATGTTCTAATATATAATCATGACAGAATTAAACATTAAGTGTGTGACTGATATGTGTTTAGGTGGCAATGTGCTAAATATACTGCAATTTGTTGCTCTGTTTTTAGCCAAATATTTCAATTGTTTGAGCAAAGTGTGGGTCAGCATGACTGTGGTTTGGGTCCAGAGACTTACCATCATTAGTGGCCAACCAATGAAATAATACATTACTGTTTTTCTGCACTGTAGTATATTTACTTAGATACTATCTCACATCCTTGAATTACTTTTATACTTCCACTCATTCTGATCCCATGAGTTTTGAAACAGAAGTGGTCTGGAAAGGAGCTGTGAACACATATTTGAAATGTAGATTTAATTGGTGTTTTGTTTAGAAATATTGACATGATTTGATCTGTAGACAAGGCAAGTCTGTTGGAAACACTGATGGGAGTGCTAAGCAAAGTGTCCATGTAGCAGTCAACATGACAAGTCCATGCCATGTTGAAGTTATAAGAAATGTCAAGGACCAAGCATTCATCATCTTTTAACAATTTTGAAAAATGTTTCAATGTTTTGATGATTAAATGTGTATCGAGAACAAGAAAGACAAATGAAAAACATAGCTTGCTATTTCATACTGTCCAGCTCTACTGTAAGAAGCATGGTGGTCGGTCATTAGCTGGGATTAGAAAAGCATGAAGCAACCATGTTCCCTAATTTCATGCAATTGTTTTAAATTTATAGAACTTCCGAAGTGTGTCCAATCCTTTCTAATTTTGTTTGATTGCAGGCTATAGAAATATTCATTGTGGATTAAAATAGCAGAGGTCCTTTGTGTTTGTCTGAGCCCCAGGCTTAGTCATGTCCCAGATGTTCCTCACGTGGGACTTGGATAACGTGGGGAAGTTTCCTACATTTGTGGATTTCAGTGAAAACAATCAGGAACTCTTGGCACAGCCGCCGCAAGTAATTCTATGATCTGTTTTCAGACAATAAGTAATGGTGACGGTTATAATTGCTGTAGTGCACAATGAAGTTAGAGTCAGTGTTTTCATATGGACTCGTTTTATGTAAATGCATACATTTACACACATGAGAATTACTACGTTTAATAGTCAACTGGTGTTTGATACTCTCAATGTTCATTGTTCATTGACTAAAGCCTAGCCGACATGTATTACTACTGTATGGGGTTAGACAATTTGTGTGTTTATTCTTAACAAATTCTCTTTTCATCAAGCTTTTGTTATTTTAGGCTAGTGAATTGACGTAAACAAGACCAATACAAAATGTATCATAACACTTACTGTTGGGTGGACAGTGAGAAAGAGACACCTGAATTAATCTATTCCAACTCACATTTGTTTGTTAGTTTGCTAAGCTAATATAATTGTATTTACTCTATTATTTACCCTTTGTATAGTATCTTACAGCAATTCAAAATGTTTTGCTGAATTAACGAATGAAGCCATGTAGCATGAAGAATTCTCCAGCTAATATGCCAAAAACCAAACCACACTTCAAGAGCCAGTTCTGAATTGAGCAGTGATTTCTGAAGTGAAAAAAAGGTTAAAACAACCTTTTTTGTTCCAAATGGCCACCCGGTCCAAAGTGACACATTTTAGTATTACAGTTACTTACAGGCCATTTAAAAATGGATAATTGGACATTAATGTGCCCCCCAAAAGAACGTAATAACAAACCTTTTGCCAAGAATATCTTACCTTGCCTTAGACGAAACATGAGAGAGAGAGAGAGAGAGAGAGAGACAAAGAGAGAGAGAGAGAGAGAGAGAGAGAGAGAGAGAGAGAGAGAGAGAGAGAGAGAGAGAAAACAATTTGTAAAGGAAACCAAGATCTATTTGGCACAAGATTTATGACATGTTAACATAGTTTACGGTGAGCCTGGTTATGCCAGTGCATCCCACCAAAGCACAAGACTGTGTGCATTAAGGAGCTGACTCTCTTAAACATGCTGATCAAAATATTAATGGTACCCATAAACAACAGGCCTTTATCTGACAGTGATTTATGTTACATAGACCTTAATCCACGAGCACAGCAGAGCTCCTCTCATTAGCTGTAGCCTTTACCTCACACTTTGGGGCGACACACACAGGTGGACTCTCAACCCAGAGCGACTATTGTGTTTATGTTATCTTTTCATAAGCTCTGTTTGAAATTTGTCAAACTGCATCATTGTTTAACTATATGTCATTCAAATGTACGGCTGCCAGATGGGTGCCTTTCTCTTAACCTTGCCCAAGGCTGTTGGGTCACACAGACATTCTCTCTCACTACCCCCCCCCCCCACCCCCACCCCCCCACCTCCTCTACAATAGAACTCTGGCACTGACTAAAACTCACTATTGTGACACATTTCATTTTATATGAAAGCCTGCACTGAAGTTCACATCCACCATGACATCTGCAAACAGTCTCAGTATACAGTACTGCTCACATGTCACACCTATGTATAACCTGTATCTTGGTGGCATAATCCCTGACAAAGTGAACACAGGACTTTTATTATATGATTTGGTGTCAGAGTTTATGGAAGTGGCAAAATACATTTGCAATGAAAAAATATCTTGTCCCAGCAATTAGTCACTATTTACATTGAATAATGGTACCCACCACAGCCCCTGTGCAATCCAGAAATTCCTTTTCAAAGCAGAAATTGCTAAATAAAATACAAATTCAAAAAAGTAATCATTTTGTCTTCATCAAATAGTGTAGTGTAGTGAGTTTAAAAATTAGTTTTTAACAATCAACTAAAGATTAAGGATGTTAAAAGGCATTGCAGTGGTTTGTTTTGACAAGTTGAAATATTTCTTTAAAATAATATTTATATAAGACAAGCATCTTTGCACTAGACAGTGGATGAGCTCCGTAAGTGCTTTGCATCAATTTAGCCAGCTAATGTTTAAGTCTGAATCTGAACTGTTCTTGTGTGATCTGAAGACATGAATTAGGTTTAATCTAATGTGTTTTCATGCCATGTTCTCCACTGTTATTGTCTGTGGCTAGATCTAATAAAAGAGGCCCAGCTGGACCTATCAGACTCAACTCAGTCTAAACAGATTGACATAGTGCAGGTGTCCACAAGCTATGCTGGCACCTTTGGAAAACATTAGGTTATAGCAGAACTTCCTCTATGGCTTTTAAATAGGGGTTCAGGTCAAGGGCTCCCCTCGCCAGCCTGATCAATACCTTGACCTTCTCTGTCAGCCACACTCCATTGGAACACTGGGAGGTGGAGACCAGGCATTGACCGATGACCCTTCTGCCTAACTACCTGGACCTACAAAGGATACGTCTGATGGATAACTTGTGAGATTGTTTGGTGCGTATTTGTGTATAAGAGCAGTGATTGGACTCGTCTCTGGACCTACTCAGACAGACAATCATCAGCAGATTAGTGAACCTCCTGCCCCGTCAGTCTGGGGTGTGAAGGCAATGTTACTGCAACTTCATGCGCTTCAGTGCTGAAAAGATGTTACGTTTTCTGTCACACTGAAATTAATAACTGTTGATTTGTATTAAATGCTCAATTTCCTCTATTACTACAGGCAGAACACCACAGGATAGAATGATCTTGACGTGAGAACCCCGACCACCCTTACTCACTATTGTTTACTCACTATTCCTCATAGTGCTTATATTGGTGCTTTTAGTGCTTATATTACAAGCAAGTCAATAGCTTCCTATCAAGGAAAAACATTAAGGTTTGGTTAAGCCTGGGCAGAGGGAAAAATGGAAATGGAGAATGGAAATGGGGGAGATTACTGGAAGCAGTAAAACAGACCTGAATCAGCCCTTTAAAAGGCATGAAGCTAACTTACTTGCCTTTGTGACAAACATGAGCCTTTTTGCCTGTAAATACATTTTTAATGTTCATACAATATGTTTAAAGATCGCACCTTTCTTTCCTTTTGGCTCTGCATCATCAACTTTGGCAGAATTTCCAGTCATTTTTCATCCACCATACCTTTCAGTAAAACATTTGTCATTATCTGTCAAAGTCTACCATCGGGACAATGTCCAATCCTTTTCTGTTGTAATGGATAATATAGTGTACAACTGCATTTACAATTATATCCTAAATAAAACATTGATGAATAAAATGTGAATGTTTATTAATTTACTTATTTAGATGGGACTTGAGTATTTCTTGTATTTTTGTTATGAAGGTTTTCATGTCATGAGCCTAATCTCTCAACATTAAGCTGTGGAACTATTCTCCTAAACAAAAAACTAAAGGACAGATTTCCATCCGTACTCAGGTCACACCTTGTGTTTTACGCAGTCAACAGAACACGACAGAACAAACAATAACTTTGCACACTAATGTAATTTCTATGCTCTATAGTTCATTCACCTTCAAGAGGAGGTTGTAAACACACAATCTGAAATACAGGTATGGGCACTGTGGAATTCCAAAGATGTCCAACTGAACTTGTGAGTGGTGTCACGGGTATTTTAAATGCAATGTAATTATCCCTTCTAGAAGACATGTTTTTGTTTGATTAAATGCTGTGATATGAGTTATCAGTTCATCGCTAATCACAGTTTTCAGATGTTGTTATAGGCTGTCGTTTTCATAGCAGCATTCCACAGTGACAGGTCTGGGGCGTCGATTGTGACTCATCACGCCTCTCCTCATTCGGATCCCCACCTGTGGCAGTCACAACACCTGATGCCCCCCAACATGCACCTCCGCCTCGCTCTCAAGCCCCTGTGTTGTTTTGACAGACAATCCTGACAAACAGCTGCTGGAAGTGTCCGGGTGAATTTAAGCCATCGTGTAAAGACTGTTGAAGTGTTGGATGACATAATCAAAATGCAATCCATTAAAAGCTCCAAAAGGATAACAGACCCGTTTGTTTGTCATCAGGCGCTTTAATGGATTTAATGCTCACTGAAGTCTGAATAGTGATGTAATGGTGTTCTGCTTGAACATGAATAGATATGGAGCAATCAGGTTTGTTGTGACATGCTGCAATTAAAGACTGGGGAATCCATTTTTCATGTTTCTACAGGTTACTAAGTGAATTCAGAAATGACATGTCTTGCCTCTTCAGTAGAATCTACAGTATACACACAGTAAATGTATATTTTAATACTGAAAACAAAGCCTGAGGCAACTGATCTTTAACTATTCTAGATTGTAACAATTTATGGAAGTGTATGCTGGTATAAACTTTAGGAGTAAATCTTCTGTACATTGGGGGGAGTGAACACTATTTGTGTAAAACCTGTCTTTTTGGCATATTGGCTTCTGTTATTGTTGCAGTATCATAGCAATAGTGGTGTATTTAGCTTCCAGAGGCTTGGTTATACTGGCTGACTGACATGAACCTTTGTTGGCCCCTCTTAGGGAGGACATGCTGATCAGGTAATCACCTGTGTACACAAAGCTTCCTCCCCCCTCTCTCTACACAGTGTGACAGACATGAGTGGATGACACAGTTTTGTTTTCACACCCCCTTTTCATCACTAAATGAATAACAGCTCTGTAGCCGATGTATTTGTAAAACATATTTACCATCTCAACAAAGAGCCATCAGGTGTGGTCTGCCTAGGTCTATTATCATCATGAAAAAGTAAAGGATGAAAAGTTAATCTTTTAATGCAAGCCAGGCAGAGCTCACAGACCTATTAGTAGCAGTGCTGTGAATCCTGCACCTGTGATGGCCAATGAGGCTTCACCTTAACATCAGCACTACAGCACAACCTCGGTGGGAGGTATTATCTTGAAAAAAAGTAAGAAAGATAGGCTTTGCCTATAAGTATAGGAAAACACTACAAAATTCAACATGAAAACATAATAGTTTTATTGTTAGTTAAAGTTATCAACAATGTCAGACTTTCCCTTAAAAAAAAGACGTGTTTGATTTGGGAGGACAAATCAGCACCATATCTGTCATCGGTGAGACCCGCTGCTTTACGCAAATGTTATCATAGGGCACACGCTGTTTCACCATTCATGGAAATCGGTCCTAATTACCTTTGCACCCCTAACAGATCAGCCAGTATTGTAAGAAGAGAAAGGGCCGTGGTGGGAAGGTGGGTCTCTGAGGCCTTGTGTGGCTCAGATCTGTCACTGCTCGGCAAATTGATTCAGTGGCACGCTCCATGTTAAATACAAGAAAAGAAAGAGGGGTGGGGGCTAACAGACTAGCAGTTCATTCATTAATCACAGAGGTAAACAGCCCATCCAGTGACACCTGGTAGGGTTAATGCCTGAGACCCTGGAGTAATTACCCTTCCCCCCAAAAGCAGCCCGGTCAGCCACTCACATGAAAGCTTGTGATTATAAAGGAAATGGGAATTAGCAGAAACATTTCGGAAAGTCGGTCTCAAGTTTGCTGGTAGCAAAGAGCGCTTGCGAAAGAAGAAAAAAAGTATTGAGCTGTGGGCTGATTGGAGTGTTCCCCAGGGGCGCGGGAGGGGAGAGGAGGAGGGGGCCAGAGGTCAGGCCTACATCAAATTAGTAGTGTCTGTTATTTGAAACCAAAATAAAGCAGGAGCAGAAGTAAATGATTTCCCCAATGCTGGAGTGGCTTTCTGAGCTCTCTCTTGAAATTACTGAGAGGCCACCTCGCAATTAGTGGTTTGTTTCTTTTAGACTGAAATATGGCCATAATTCATAGCTTTCAAACTTTTTCATTGGAAAGATGTATTGGCTGGCCAAGTGAGGAGGTAATTGTAACACATGATATGGCAATTTGTTACCCAAAGCAGCAAGTACACAAGGTATTTGCATGGAGCTGTATAAAGGTCCAGAAGGATTCCAGTGAGTAAAACACATTTGTTTCCAATAGGTTGTAATTGAAAACTGCCTGTTAAAGTAATTACATCTCTATTCATTAGAGTGGTATGAGGCATTACGTTTTGATATGCTGTTCTGCTTGTAATGGTTACAGTTAATGTCTTAAGTGTCAAAATATACCAGGATCATACAGTACATAGCTTACATTTCCTGTAGACGGAATGCTCCAGAGTTGGCCGACAGCAATATTCTGTCTAAAATGCAAAAACCAAAAGCTTTCAATTTCTTCATGTTTATAACATAAACCATGAAAAATTACACTCCTTCAAATTTGATAATTCTGGACATCGTGTGTACATTCACTGTTTACCTCGGCTTTGTTTTCCAAGATTTAACTGGCTAATCTTCTTGGAATGAACCATTGCCCTCTGTATGTACATTACTGGGTGAAGTAATGATGTAAATGATGGCATTTCCATTCATAATGGTTCTTTCATTTTCCACATTGGAAGCTTGGCCCTGTAGCACAAGCCGCTTTTATCAGACAGGACACGGAATATTAAGCTTTCCCCCTTTTTTAGAGACCAAGACATCCCATTAGTAGTTATAATATTTCAGCAGAAATGTTGTCATTTTGTTAATTCATATATTGTGTCAGACTAATGAATGCATATAATTTTTCTCTGGCTGCACCTTGGGGCTTAAGCTCCAACATCACCAATGGGGCTATTACATCAAGTTCCTTAATGACACTTAATGATTTAATTGTGTAGAAATCATGGAAACTAAGTGATACATGACTTACTCATGTTGACGTTAAGCAGATCCAAGTCCATGTGTTCTCTCACCAAAGAGAGTACATGTAGGCAACCCAGTGCTAACTACCGGTGGTCTGTCTATTTTCTCTCTCGCTCTCTCTTCTCTCTCTCTCTCTCTCTCTCTTCTCTCTCTCTCTCTCTCTCTCTCTCTTTCTCTCTGATATTCCTTCTCCTCCTCAGCTTTGAGCCACCTGGAGTGTACTCCTTTTTTTAAACCTCATGTGATGTGTGTAATCATTACTGGTACATATGCAAATAATTCAACAATGCAAAAAAAAACACATCTACTAGTAATATATGACATACAACATTTACTAGTAATATATGCTACCTGTATTAAATGTCCACAGATTTTTTTTTTGCTGTTGATTCTCTTCCGCTGGACAATTAATGTCTTCAAGGACTCCAAAATTGTCCTGTGTGGAACTAGTTAAGATGATAAGCAGATTAGCAATTAATCGCGTCATTGAATTTCTTAGGGATGAGTGTGCTCTCACTGTGCACAGTTAATGTCTCCTGAAAGAGTTTGGCAAAGCATGTCTCTCTGCACATCTGCCTGGCTGGACCCTGAGCAGTGATGAATGGAAAACTACACTTAACATCCTCAATAGGGCTACACTTGTTTTTTTTATGGGAAAGTTTACAAGTGCTCTACAATAAATGAGGCCTCAAGTGCACTTAAAATGACAGCGGGAGTGGATTTAAATGTCTGCGCTGCAACAAGCCCCGGTAACTGCTCTAGTAGATGAGAAACTGTTTCTCATTCTAAAGCTTGGCTAGAATGATTCAGTTAAATCTGGACCAATTCCTGGTATAAGAACACATCTCATTATTACAAATGGTATATATAGTAATCACATGTTGTTTGCCCAACCAAAATGTCCAAACAGCAAGTTTTCCAATCAAGCAAAAGCAGAAAAGTGTACAACAAATCAGTAAGTGTATAAATAAGTGTATTCTGTTTCAGAAACCCACAAAGCACCAAAAACATGTCATTTACAGTTGCATATAATGTTTGGATCACACTTGGCCCTTCCTGGTCTTCATGAAGCGCTCTTAAAGAGCGGGTGTGAGGAAGTGCAGGTACCCTGATGAGATATGTCTTGTATACAAAAGAGATTTTATTACTCCATCGTTCAGACAAAGCCCTCTCTATGGTGCACTTTTCCTCTGAGCTCCTAATGTAAATTCCTTGTCAGTGTTTATAATTTCCATACATAGCAGGTGATTCACTCAATCAAAGTTGGACAGTTGCAGTTCCCTCTTACACTGTATGAACTAATGTATGAATTACAGTACATGTTGCTTCAAACACGTCAGTTAATTGTGAAAGTCGACAGGCTGCTTATTCTGATACATAATATCCAATGCGTTCCACACAAAATTGTATGTCTGCCCAAGTACAACTTTTACCAGCTCAGGAGTTATTTTTATTCAAAACATCATTGAGTTCATCACATGTAGCTTACAGATGAAACTAAAACAGTTAGCCAGCCATCTGCCTGGCTCATTGCAGAAAGCATACTAACCCTCTACGCTGAATTAACAAAGGTTTCTGCATCGATAATCGTCAATCTTCCATGGCAGGAAAGGGTCTATGCTGCAGGTTAGAGGCTGCCACATGTAATCATGGAAGATCTTAAAGTCTCTAGGGGAACTGGAGAGACTCTTACCGATCCCAGATGGGATCTAACTCACCCTCACAGTGGCACGTGCACATGAGCATTACCTCAACTGTTCTAAGCAAGCGGCAGTATTAGTACATGACAAAAGGAACAAACAGTCATAATGGGTCATCTCCATGACATGATGGCTAGGACCAGCAAATAGGCTGACATTCATCAGATATAAGCAATGAATACCTTCAGGCACCTTGGCAGCAGCCATGCAAGGGATCTAATGAGTGTAGAGTCTTTCATGACACAACATGGAAGGAAAAGTAATGATTTGTTTCAACATCAACCATTTGCAGTGCAAACAGTCCTTATAATAGTGTCTATCAAACAGACTTAAACATAGCAACAAGGGACATTGCGGCATTCTTTCAGTCTGTTGTTTAAAATGGCTGTCAAATAATCTGAATGTTTAGCAATCACTAAGCCCCAGCAGTAGAATGCAAATATTCACCCTTGGGACAATAGGCCTAAATGGGAAGGGATGACATTTTATATACATTTGACAAAAAGTATTTAAGTAAAAGTTGTGGGTTTATTAAAAAAAATGCCTTTGAGATTATCTACAACCGTGTACACGTCCAAAGCCTGCATCCTCTTTCAGATTTAAGCAAATACTACATGAATTTGAGAGCACACAATGTTTACAATGCACTACAAATGCTCTCTTAGGAGAGTGTAGATGCTTGGTGTTAATTGCATCATTGCACAAACATGAACGCCCCTTTACTTGCCGTTGAAAAAGAAAGCAAATCCTCACTCCAAGCTTAACTCGAGTCAAAACACAGGGATGGCAGCAGAAACTTTAGTCATGGTAAATTAACCAGCCTGCCTGACAATCACAAAGGATTTCATGTCTGACTTTAAACATCTGCATACTTTTCAAGTCGAATTTTTGCTCATGCGTTTCAAAGGGCAGACGGATTGCCACTGATAAGCCAGCACATGTCAGGTGCACAAAAGCATGCTTCCATGGAAACTTGTATCCGACAGTAAAGTCTACTGTAATTCTGCGTTGATAGCCTAAATATCCACCATGTCTATGGGTTCGGTGGAGGTGGCAGGGTGGGGTGTGAGATTAGTGAGACGTTTGTTGCACAAGTCTACAGTATTGAGTATCAACCCATAGTTGTCTACTACAAATGGCAACCATTTACATTTTCTTCAACTATATCACAGACTTGTGAGATTATGACAAATACAAGGTGGTCCTTTGTTACAACCAAGCCCACTACCAGGGTAGGTTGTAACACATACTGGGGTAGGTTGTAACAGGTAGACAAAATGCACAAAAAACAAGTGATATGCCACAACAACAGTTTTATTTTAAATGAATGGCTGCAACAATAAAATGTGTGATTATGGGAGTGTAGGTGCATATTGTGTGTGTTTGTGCATGCACACTTGTGCACATCCATATGTATATATCTGATGTTTTTCCCTTTTCGACGCTCCTCCTCTTCCAATACCAGCTTCACTGGTGTATCAGTGAGGATTTCCGAGCGCCTCTTCTTCCTACTCCTACCTGTCTCTTTGGTTGTAACACTTTCAAAACACGTGTTACAACCATCCCTGCCATGGTCACCCATTGTTTAGCTAGCTGTATCAGCATGGTGCTTTGAAATTAGCAGGAGGTTGATACACCATTCTTTACTAGAGAAACTCCAGTCTGACCTGATATAACTCATACAACATTATCTACAATGGTAGAAGTACCGTTTTTTTTTACTTTCTTACCTCAGAATAACATTTTCTGCTGTAGCTTCAGGAGAGATACCAACACAGACTGGAAAACCTCCATGTGGGATCGTAAAGGAAACCTGAGGAAACTGAAACTGTCACGTGACTCCTATCTTATCCCTGATTCATGGAATTGGTAGTGTTACAACTCTCCCGGTGTTACAACTATACCCAGTCTCCCCTACGATTTTAGATACTTTTTTCAAACATTGCTTCAGTTATTCAATAACCACTCGACAGCCAACTTGAAAAAAAGACGTAGCTAATAGATGTCACAGTATCATGATTATGGCCTGCTTGTGGCATTAATCATATGATGGATGTGCTTATTGCTCTTCCTTATCACACTATCCTAATAAAATGCTGACTCAGTTTGAAAAATTTGCCTCGGCCTACTTGTATACAAAAGCTAACATATTAATGTTGATGATTGTTGATTCATTGTTGAATACATTTTTCTAAATATCAAAAGTCTAAAGACAATTTTAAATACAGCATTATGATGGTTGGTAGTCATCGTGAGATGCATACCGAGAGACACACTGGGAAGGTAAATGGATATTTTCAACCTGTAACCTCAACTGCAAGCAGCATTATAAAGTATTTTGGGTGGACATTTTTTGATGGAAATGTAATTATTTTCCTATTCATCACCTAAACGACAGGTTTATCTAAGGGGAGGACAGATCTTTTGAAAACACAATTTTAACTGGATGTGATTCATAAAGACTGACAATGTGCAGTCAAATGAAGAAAGATGGTTCTTGTGCAAAGTAAATGGCCCATGGCAAAACCCAAACACCAAACGCTGGCATAAAACTAGTTTGTAGAGAATCATAAATCTCTAAGACACCCAACACGGTGACACTCCATCCACATTTCACACTTGGGTGTGCTGCTGCTAGGCATTGAGCTGTTTGTCATTCAATAGGCTATGTATGCAATTAAACTTAGGCCTATTATTGGCTGAACTGAGAAATGCTGTGTAAAAGTCAAAGTCCCATTGAGACTATTGATTATTGTAACTGTAACCTACAGTGTGATATGGAATGCGTTTAATGAACAAGTGGATCTCATCTAGCCTAGTTTAGCAGAGCTAATTCGAATTGTATTGCCTTTGTAGTGTGAGACTACGATACTGCAGCATTGAGCCTTAAAATATTTTCAAGTTGGTACAATCCCGTGAGCCATAAAAAAGAAAAGGAAACATAAACATTGCAATTAGGTCTGTGCAAGGAAATCAACTATGCAAAGAAAGAAAAAACTATGTGAGCAATGCCAGAGGTTGTTTTGTTCACAGGCACTGATGCATGGCCCATCTTTTTAGTAACCTAAAATAACCAACCAACTAATTCATGAGAAAATTGCCCATGATGTTATTATAAAAAGGGTTTAACATTGTTACATGTGTTGAACAGTTACATTATTTCAAGATAATGGCAGTCCGTGTGTAACTCTAAAGCGTCGGCTAAGGAACTATTGCACTGAACGATACAACCAGCTAACTGTTCCCTGAATGTTGAAGTCCTAAACACGGAGTGTATTGCTGCCCAGTTATTAGCATACAGCTAGCAGACTTACGCAGTATTTCCTAGTGGGTGGTCCCTCCTCTACTTGATGTGGAAACTGAATTAGCGCCGAGCCAGTTTTCCCCTCGATCTGGAAACATTCCTAACCTTCCAGAAATTAGCTTAATATAGAGACGTAATAAAACACCTCCAGCCCCTGGCGTGTTGTTTTACCAAATAACATCTAACTGGCCATTACTCCCCATTAAGGCTAATGGTCAGACTAATTACGATAATTCCATAAAAGGCACTGTGTTTAGACCAAACTGTGGACGGGCATTAACTTAACGACAATACTGACCTCTCGCTGCCTGGATGCATTCTTTAACAGGCTAGTCCCTTACTTTTTGAGTGGCTGGATGAAAACGTACAGTATTTCTATATCACCAATCACCTGAGATTGTGAAATGATTTGTAATATAAAAATTGATAACTGTCAAAAGTGAAATGTATAAATTACACTGAGATTAAGAAATGTAACGCCAGGCAGCAATATTGTGAAAAAATGGATCTATCCCATCATTTACATGATAGGCCTTTAGCTATCCCGAAACTCTCCTAGATGGAATGTAAACGTTTTGAACCTCTCAATGCTTTATGAATGACGATAACCAATGAATATCAAACTCCAAAGAATAGGTTTAATCTGAGTAAAATAGAAAGGAATACTGCATTTAGCCAAATAATGCATTAGGGCCTGTTAATTATTTATCTTCTGCTCCAAATTCTTTAAAATCCTTTGAGCAATCAAGACGATTTTCTTTAAACATGCCACAGAGTTTCACTCCACTGTTAGAACAGTTTTATGCTGCAGTATTTTGTTTTTACAAGTGAGGCAGTACAGGCTTTAAAAAGCCGCCTAAAGTATTAATTGTGTTCATGCGGTCTGTGCTGATGACTGGCCTGCCCCCCTTTGATTAACACTGGGCTCTGGAACCAAAGCTGTTGTCCCAGGTGCTCTGTGTTTGGAAAGCAAACGCTTCCAACACTAAATACTTCACAGAGGAAGTCTCTCACAGGGCCAAGGCTGAGTAGCAACACCACATTGAACCACTTTTTGGTGTGCTTTCACTTCCTCTACAGTATTAAACGTTAGGATTTCTGTAATGGTGGTGACAGTATAGCAAGAAACAAGCAAACTCAGGAAAGAAAAAACAAAATGTTGGGTTCCCCAACAACTGGGATTATAAGGCAAGTCAGAACAATTAAGTCTATTTTCTTTATCAGAATATCCAAGGGTAGGCGTACTCTCCAGCTCCCACAGACGTATGTTTGGATCATTGCTTTGTGGCTTTCAACACCCTATTTTAACCTGAATAGTTGTCATCTGAGTGAATGGATATTGGTGGATTAGTGCCATGTTGTTTAGACTGGAATTGTCATGTACAATAGACACAACAGCTGTTGCAGAGTAACAGACCCAAGAGAATAATGGAACATTTCCCTCTGCAACTGCACTATTGCGTTTTGCTGTTTTTATCTTGATTCCCTTTTCAACTTAATAGTTCTCCAAGGCTTTAAATGACTGTATCTGTGGAGATCTACCAGTCTTACAGCTCACCATTTCCTTGCATAGCCCTCCAGCCAGCATACATTTATGAATGTGTAAGATTCTTAACATTGCTGGCAGAAGTCCAGCAGGCCTAATAAGTGTTATTATTCCTGACTTGGCTTTTGAATGGCGGCCTGGGCCCAAGCCACCCAGTCTGTCTGTGTTCAGTAGGTTCTCTACAGTTCAGCCTGCCTGCCTGCCTCCCTTACTCGGATCCTGTTAAACGGTGTTGATTAGAGCAATTGGAGAATTCAGAAATAGAGCAGCTGCTTTGATTTGGCCTGATTGCTGTTGCTGAGGGAAACGGCTAAGAGAGGCATGACTCTGTCAGTAATAGTTTGGCAGATTCCAGATGTCACCCCCCTCCCTCCCTTTTTTTCCCTTGCACATTCATATTTCTTGATGCACTCATTCAACCATTTAAACCAAGAGAATAACTAATGAAAGTCCACTTTTAGGATTAATTTCTGATGTTAGCTAAACTCCTCCTCTGACCGCCACGGGTTCTGAATGTTAACGACAGAAGAGGCGCACAGGCATCAGAACATACGTATAACAATGTTTTTGGACTTCAGATGTATGCCGATAGGACTCTAAACCAAATTGTTTCCTTCTCAAATGGGTAAGGGATACAAACATTTGGACATTTGGCTTCAGATGCAATGCCTCCAGGCATAGCGACCAGGCAGAGAGCACTAGGTTCTCAGTGTGTTAATGACAGGCCTCAGATTCTCCTAGTCCCTTCCAGAGCCATCTGCACTGGGCAGCACCAAAACTAGCTGAATGCTGCAGCTCTGGCAACATTAGCAGCTGGAATAAATCCATGCTTGGCCCTTTTTTCTTTGCTAGTCCCCCGTTCTTGGCTCCCAGGTTCCGTTCATGCCAGAGCAGGACTCTCAGCCAAGGAGTTTGAGTGACATGAGTTTGAACTTTAGATAACGTTCACCTTCTAGGTCCGCAGTTTTTTCAATTTGCACAAAAGTATTTTTTTGTTTTCTTATGTATTGTATTTTCTGAGTTGATGATTGATACTCTTTCACTAAACTGGTTCAAAAGAAATGGACCAAAGATAAAGGAAAGGTGTGAAAGTTAAAATGAGGTAAATAATGGAGCAGGGATACATTTTCAGAAACAAGAAGCTTTGTCAGAGAAGTCTTGCAAATGAAGGTTTCATCCAAAGTGAATTCAGCCTCCATAATGATATTGTTGAGGACCACACCGTATGTTAAAACATGCTTCCACATGCAGTGCTAATGTTAATTCATAATAAAGTAAGTATAGCTGCATAGGCAAAGAAGCTGTGTACACAAAGCAGGGGGAGCTGATGAAAGAGGGAGCTGTTCTGGCAGTCACTTGGTGAATTGAAACACATTATTTCTCCACTCAAGCCAAACGTACAGTAATGAATGTGCATGCATGCTCCTTTTTCCTCTGAGCTGCCCTCCATTCACCCTCTGCCCGCCTCCTTTGCTGAAACATGAATGACTCGCAAAAGTAGCCCAGGATATTTTTCATAAACAGTTTTCAGTTCTTAGCACCACTTTATCAAATGTCATAGTCCAAAAACACAACATTACTTAGGCTCATTTAATGGTTACTGGATAGTGACAACGTTTGATAAAAATACGTATATTTTCGGTGCAAACAAAAGTCATTACAAAAGAACAAAAAACAGGAAATAATCCTAAACATAATTTCTTCATCCCAGAAAGATCAACTAGAGGGAGAACATGAACAATTCCTAATGTTTTGCTGAAATGATTGGAGGGCAATGTCGCCAATGGTAAACACATAACTGAATTCCATTACTTCCCTTAGGCTTATGTGATGCCGTTTCAGATTTATTTGACATATTCACCGTAAATACATACTTTTTAAAATGTAGTTTACAACCATTGTTTAAGAAATGTGTTATTATTTTAGTGTTAGATGAGGTTGCTATTTCTTTGTCCATACTCATACTATGTGTCAAGCACATAGGATCTGCCTCAGTTGACCTTGTTAAACGCTAAATCAAATCTTCCTCTGGTTATGGTTCGGCAAGGATCTACCAACTAAACTGAAATTATTGTGTTTAGATTGATTTTTGGTAAGAGGGTATGCTTTAAGTGTAATTGAGTAAATAACAAGAAATAGGTTAGGCTCTTTCACTTAATGTTTGAATTTAATTTGAAATAATTACATTTTAAAATAATGGATTTTTTGAAATAAAAGCATTTTTTGAGAATCTTTTTTGAGAATCTTTTATTTTATTAAAATTGATTTAAAAAAGGTATTGTCTTAAACACACAAACAGATTTTGTTGACAGCACACAAGTTTAAGTGTGTGTCGACCAGGGTGCAAGAAGGGGAGGGAGGGGCAGGCCACAGGAGGCGGTTCATGGGTAAATGGGGGCAATTCTGAAAGGGAGTGTGTGTGTGTGTGTGTGTGGGGGGGGGGGGGGGGTAGTGGGAGCGGGGCACATCTGAGAGCAATCGCGCTTTGTGACAAAATGCAGACCTAACAGTCTGCTCCGACACTTGTTACCAGCACATAAACACTTGCCTTACTGAGATAGGGGAAGAGGGCTATGGAAGCAGAGTGCTTTGCTGATCTGTCATTTATCAACGGCTAATTAACTGTTAATTTGCCAACCTTTAGGTTCAAGCATGCAGCCAATTTATCACACCCAACAAACACTCTGTCTGCCGTCCCCCAAGGGGTGGTCCTGTGGCCTGGTAAAACTTACCCTCTCACACTACTACCAACTTTACGTTGCCAAAATGAATCATCTGCTCTCTTTGTTTGCTACACAGTAGACCCTTAAAACTGATGAATTTTTGCAGGGTCAGTTGAAAAGTTATCAATGTTAAATAAACACATATAATGTATAATGAAATTGATGTAGGAGTTCAGAGAGTTTACTGATAGAATCTTTCTGTCAACAGAATAGTAGATATTGTGTTTTTTTTTTGCTGTGTAAAGCTGACAGCTAGATGTGTTAGTAGAGGTGTGTCTGGCGCTGTGTCTTGGGCTCTGTGCAACACTGTCCCACTCCAACTTTCTGCAGAGCTGATGTTGACAGCAGCAGCCGTTAGCAGGCAGATGGAACTCTCCTGCACGCAAAGGTGACAGCAGCTGTCAGAGCACCAGAGGAAGTGCCCTCATAAAACATTTGTGCTGACAGCTAGAAACTCGGGAAGCAGTCTGACACCACCACATATCTTTGTATTTCGGAGCATCGGGTCAGCTAACGTACCCATCACACACGCCTCTCAGACAAACCAGCTGCTCCATTAGTATGAACAAGTGAGAACAAGAATTGATGGCAATCATGATGGGAGTCTGACAACCATAATCAAATCTTTTATGTTTAGTTCAGTTTTTCATACTGTGGTTTATGTCAGGGGTCAGAAAATGACATCATTCAGGGAAACCAAGTGTGAAATCCAAAAATTCTTCCTCAACAAAGGCTGAAAGTCGTAGAAATAGCAAATGATAAATTGTTACACTGAAGAAACAAATCATGAAACCTTAGTTCAATTGTTCTCAAATAATGCTCTAATTGCACACAATTACAGAGAAGCTGAATGGATGTATGGATATCCACCCATAATTAATCATATATTTACAATAAAACTAATCCAACTTCTCAGACTAATCACCCCCAGAAGCAAACAGAGAAGGGATTCTGTTTTGCCTGAAGTTATTAGGGAAAGGTATGTCCAGAGATAGCTAAATGAATGTAAGGGTCCCACAGCAATTATACTCACTCAAGCATGGAACTTGAAGCCCAGTCCCAATTTAGGTCGTTTTGCAGCAATTTGACTTCCTCAAGCAAATCTCTGAGGCACATTTGAGAAATGACAGACTGTTTACAAACAGGCTCTGATTGCATGGGAGAGTACCACTAGCCCACCACACACCTGTCAAACAGCCTGATCCTGGTAACATGGTGGATGACTCAACAGAAGGTTTCCTCTAAGGTGGTGCAAAATGAGATAAGGATTTTGACAGAAAGTGCATGTAAAACATCAATCTTATCATCACTTTAGTGGAACAAAGAAGCAGCCCTTTTAATTAACCTGCATCCATTTGTTTATGTTAAACATTTCAAAATTCTTTAGGTCGAATTCTAGAGTAACCAAAGATCTCTCAAAGTTGTTATCATATTCCTGTTATTAGGCCTGATGGTAGTAGGTGGTACATCTGTCTGCACCTCATTTGCTTGCTCTTACATTGCTATTTGATGATTAACATCTGCATAAGTAATTAATCCTCGTTACATAGAATATTTGTGAAAAAGAAAATGAGACCTCTTTTTCCAATTTGGCTAACATATTTATATTAGGATTAAAGTGGGGCATTTAGGACTGGTGAAATACTGCCCCAGTGTGCTTCTCCAGCAGCTGTGTGTCCCCGGGCCAGGCATGGTCAGTCTAATGTGCTCTGATAGTCCCACTAGAGGATTTCCTTACACCAACCCCCGGCCGCCGGCCGCTTGATCAGGCCCAGGCCTCAGTGTACTCATTCATCCTCTGGCCCGAGCACGTGTGTCTGTGTGTGTGGGTCCGTGTGTGAGAGCTTACCTTTGCAGTAATGACAGCCCACTGAAAGGAGACCTGTGGTGAGGCTGGGCCAGCCAGATCTTTTCAAGATGCCTGCAATCAGGCGCTCAGGACCGTGTCATTGCTTTGCCCTCCACACTCACACACCAGTTCAAACCCACATATGAGCTGGGTTTCCTCACCAGAGACTAACAGCACTGGGGAAGGGGGGCTTTTATGTTTGTCACATAAGTAATGTTTGGAGGAATTATTATCTGCTTAAAAATGACTGTTTTGTGTTATGTTCACATTCTTGCTTGTCAGTGGTAATTACTAATTCCAATAACAAAAATCTGAGCATTTTAAGACTACATAAAAAAAAATACAATTGTTGTCAGATTTGCCATCTTTAAAAACATTTTAATGTTGTTAACATGACATATATTACATGTAGATAATCTGTGGAGGGTAAAGTGTTAAAACATATCTTTAGAATTGTTTTCATCATTTAGAGTGAAATGTTTTAAATAGCTGTTAGAATGACTATAAAAGGAGAAATCTAAAATGTTTGTGCCAGAGGCTGGAAAAACAGTATTCAGTCAAAGCACTTTAATTTTAATTATTCTGGTTTCCTTTGCAGTCTGGTGCCCACGCTTTGAAACCAAAGAAACAAAAAATAAACACTGTTTCTAGAAAAGAAAACACTTTTGTCCCCTTCTGCACAGAGCCCCCATAGCCAGAGTTTCCTCTTGTTGCACCAAGGGCAGGTTTGCAGTGAGAGGTGAGGTGTTGCATGGATAGCCAGACCTGGCCGGTGTATTAGTACTACCTGGTCCGTGTCTGGACACTGTGCAGGCCAGTCTGCAGTCCAGCCACTCAGCTGCCCTCTCACTATTATCACAGCTGTAAGTATGCCAGCCAGAGAAATTTGTCTGCAATTCACCTGAATTGGAAAGGCTAACCCAGACCACTATGCTAGCTCTCGTGCTGCGCAACATAATGGTTTGTTTATTTTCAAGGTTTTGCTTTTAGCAAATCATTCCTTATCTGTCATTTGCTTATTGTCCCATTGGGTAGCTCCAGAGAAAACCACCACATGGCCCTATAATTGGAAAGTTCCCTCTGCACACTTAACAAAACAGTCTAACTCTGAGCAGGTAACAAATCTTTGCAAGTGCACACATTCTCTGTTATTTTCACTTTAGTAGATCTTTTCTAGCACCTGGTTTGGAATGGTCCAAGAAAGGGCACCACAGTCAGAGGAAATAACAGATCCAGAGGGGGAAAATGTTTCAAAATAGCTCCTGATTTCAAGGAGCTTATCAATGTTAGCCGTGATGCTGTATGCTTTGCTTTGTACCAACTCAGATAGCTCTGTCATTAACAAGAAGTTATGCTGTTTGACAGATGACACATACGTTTTCCCACTAAGAGTGTATTCTTTCTCTAAATATCATTGCATTTGTGTGTCACTAGTTAGAAATAGTTTCCTTTCCATATTTACTTTTTCATGTCAACCAAGAATTTTGAGTTTTCATCAACAACTCTAAACAATGCAATCCAAAGGATGCATTGTTTGTACCCAGTGGGATGAAGATGCAAATGGACAAAATCAAGTGTTGTTTGCATGAGATAACAAAAGGCCCTATTGTTTACATTTGTGCTGGTGGTGTCGTTGTGACCCGGTATGCATAAATAACCAGCCATACTTTTCAATAGGTCAACAAAATATGCAAAATTGACACAGTTTAAAATGATTCTACAGGGAAAATATATTTGAACAAAAAAGCATTTTGAGGAGAGCTTAGTATAAACGACACAACAGCACTGTTCCCAGGAGTGCTAACTGTGTGTTACGGTCCTGCAGATGTCTTTACCGTTCCTCTCCTTTGAAAAGTGGTCAAAGAGGCAAGTGGAGTGGTCTCTTTGTTCTGGAGTTGAGGGTTCTCAGAGAGACTGAGACCCAGGCAGCTTTACCTCTCTAAATCAGCCTGTCACACACCACTGGTTCTCTGTCAGAGCCCTATCTGCTACCACTTACTCAGAAATGCAACAAATTTTGTTATAATTACTTAAATTTACCATGCTTGTAAATACTTGTGCTCTGACAGTTCATTTATTTTGTTTGATTGCTGCAGACTATTTATAGATGAGAGCCGCGTGAAGGCCTGGCAAACGGATTCCGTGTGTCATCCATATTCCACACAAAGACAAAAGGGGCAAGGATGATTATCCCCTGGTTTTACACTGTTTATTTACTCCTTTCACAGAGGCCATTGAGAACATTGCCATAATTGACATGCATTCAAGCTTAGCCCAAGTAAAGATATTTCCTAGAATATGCATGGGTCAAGGAGTGCCCAACAGCAAAAATTGAAATTACTCCAAACACAATACTTTTTTGTTGAATGATGGACATGTATTGTTTTTTGCAAGAAGGTGTTTAATGTCTAACTGAGAACAGTGTAAAACAACAAATAAAAAACTTCCCAATAGAATGGGAAGTTGTCAACTTCCCAATAGAATAAATAAAACATATTGCCTTCCTGTAAGAAGTAGACTGTTATGCCAAGACAATTTGTGAGAAAACCAGCTATGACACAGGTTTATGGTGAATCCTAGACTGTGTGTGTAGTCCCACAATTTCCCCAGATTCTGCTGAAGTCCAAAGAGAGTAATCAGTCAACTTAGTTGACCTACATCAGCAGATGCTCACAGGGCCCGCCTGTTGTTTTCCTCCACCACTTATCATCAAGTGTTTGACCACTGCAGACAATAATTGAATACTCATCCCTCACCTCTGTGCGATAGTATCTGTACAATAACACACGAAGGGCAGCAATGCTACTCTTCTCAGTCCCCAGAGTGCCTGCTGAGACTGTCACGCACCATTTCAGCTCAACAAACGCCCGGGGGTGTTTTCATGATGAGAGGTCTGATAGTGTGGGTGGGATGAACCATGCTTGGTGAGCACAGTCACACAGTAACACAGACTCTATATGACAATTGTACGACTAAAACCACAATAGCCTCAACCTATTGTGTGTCCATTATTAATGTACTCTCTTCCGGTGGCAAGTCAAGTTTGTTATAGTATTAATTACCTTCAAAATGTGTGACAAATTGTACGTGGTGTTATTCCATTCAGCACTACAATCAGTGACTATATTATTTTATCCGTAAATTAGCTGCCTGTTACAGTACTGTGGCTGGTAAAAAAAAAAAATACACTTGTAGAAATATTCCAGACAGGGTGGAAAAATTGAAATGCGAGGAGGATTAATGATACAATAATTTATAAAAATGATTACACAACAAAACAGTTTTGAAGTAATATTTTTGTAAATACAGCAACTATGATTTATTTTCACTACTTTATTGGCATGTGCAGAGGTTGCATGCTATGACAGTTGGTTGAATGGCCCTTTTACATGTTCTGCTTACAACTCCCACATATTAGGGACAGAATGATCTTGTTTTATACCTGAATGTCTCTCAGATAAATGTGCAACATTCGTCTTCATAATAGGGACTGGTTGCATTTTTCCGCTGTAAAGTAAGAGAAGAACTTAGCTGTGTTAAAGGAAGCATTACAGCCGGCAGGCATGTGACCACATAATTTCAACAGGAGAGGCCTAAGCTTCCCCTGTTTGCTGTCATTATGCCATCAGTAAGCCACATTATGGCCCAACCATCCTGAGGAGATTGGAGAACTCCTCGCTGCAGGGCCTGATTGGCTATTATCTAAATGAATCAATGTTCAATATCAGAGCTTTTGACTACATAACTACCCTGTTAATATTCAGAGGAAGTGCTCGAGGTCAGGGTGCTCTCAGCCGCTTGACCCAGGGGTCACAGGAACCTGAGCCCAGGGGTGGCACATGGCAATGAATGAGCCCTAATGATTTAGACGGTATCTGTTACAAAGCCAAGAGAAAGGCAATCTTACTGGGCAATCTGGCTGTGGAGGAAAGGCAGAGAGCGTACCTTTCAAAAAGAAACCCACTTGATTTAAAGGATGGTGATGCTCTCAGCAATGCAGCACATCAACGAGATATGAATATTTGGACACATTTTGTCAATTTTACCACCGATGAGCACTTGGGTTCCAGATATATGTTGGCAAATAGATATTATAGAAGCAATTGTGTCCTGGATTTAATCCACTAAATATGGCAGTTCCTTTTGTTATTTGTTTATTTACATGGTGCTTAAGTGTATTTTGCGCCGTGTTAAAGTTCGCTGGTCTTGTACAATCCGATTGTTTGACTGATGGTTGTCATAGAAATCTCCCTGGAGGATTAGGTGAGCTTTTGCTTCCATTATTCAAAAAATGAACCATTTGTACTGTGATCAAATAAATTTGCTGATAAGTGGCATGGTGGTGAATCTCCCTAAAACGCTCAGGTAAACATTTGGCAAACAATTAATAAATTGACTTATTTAAAGAACAAAATATACTTTAGATCCTATATTTCTGCATGTAAACAGAGGAAGGATTTTAATTTCACATCTAATCTAACCATGACAATAATCATAATCATCATGTTTAAAGAATTACCTTGAGTATAAAGTACTTGCCCTTGTCTTCAGGGTCCAATTCTATAGACACTGCAAAAAAGTGCCAAGGAAACAGATGTTTGCGTTTTTGAATTGCAAATCTAAATATGTTGCATCTGTTGCTTGATCCTGTTTCTAAATATCTAGCACGCTCTGAAGATCATTGGTGTTTATCTTGGTAAGATTTGATCCAACCTCAGTTTAAAACACTTCACTCTATCACTTTTACATCTGTTGTTAACATTATTCTGTCGGTCATTTTCTGTTCTTTGTTGTGTCACTGTTATCAAAACACTGTTGAAAAGTGTATACTTCATTTTTGAATCCACAAGCTTTATTGTTATTTTATCGCTTTCATTGCTAAGAGATTTTTAAACCTTTTTAGACATCATTTTTTATCACTCAACAGTGGATAAAAAGTGGATTTTACCTCTTCAACTGGCTACAATGCTGAAGCCAGAACACACTGAGTGGTGAGTATTGTGGCTGAAGCCTGGAGAGTTTGATAATGTTCTCCATTTAGGCTTTCTCCTGTCACGGCAGTTGTTTCCTTGAAGGACAGGAAAAATGAGGGGTGAAGTGTAATTTTCCAATACAAAGTTTGTCAAAGGTTTAACAAATATGCCACCAAATAGTGGTATTTATATGCCATAAAATAGTGTCACTGTGTTTGGCAAAAGACAAACCTAGTTTCAGTTTTCTCCAACACCAGTACTGCCCCACAGAGTGGGGGAATACTCCTGTTTGCTGAGGACAGTAATCCATGCAGACAGGATGAGCTCTGAACAGCCCTGTAGAGTCCTTCAGAAAACAGAAACCTCTTCCTCACTGTTTTCATCACCAGCACAAACAGGGGAACTCCAAACTCATTAATAGACGATCACTGCTTGGAAGGCAAATCTTGGTTATGAGTCTATCTTTACTAATCTGTTCACAGTAGAATTAGAATGTAATATCACTGGTGACAGCCTTGAACTCTGAAGAATGTAATGAATAAAAGGCCGGACACCAACAAAGTAATGGAAAAAAGCCCTCGAGCAGCAGTGATGCTTGCATTGTTGAATGGCCACACAAAGGCAAAGTCTAACCTGACATTCCACTGTAATTAAGACATCTCTCACATGACCACAGGGGATTCACATAAAGCACCAGATTTTCAAAGCAATGGAAGCTACACACATCTGTGATCACTATTCAGCACACAGTGACCATGAATGCAGTTTAAATATAACACTCAGCAGGCATTTGCTTTAATGTATTGACGTTTAAACTGTGATCCCACTTGCCCCCTCAAGGGGACAAACACAATTCAGCAGAATTAGCCATTGATCGAATAGCCGTGTTGTAGTAGTGTAAAGGTATAAAATCTGAAGACCAAGCAACTAAATGGCCATTGTCTTTAAAATAAATGTACAGTAAGGAAATAAAAACAAACAGTATATTGATTTTACAGTATATTGGCTAAGAAATATTCACCAAACTTAAATATGAATATGGATATTAATACATTGGATATTAACAAAAGGTAAGGGGTATAATTGAAAGCACCTAAATATAAATATGATATGTTGTGCACTATCCATGTCATTTGTCATTTACAATATACCGTGTAATAAACAATAATGTAGGCTTGTCAATTTCGTTATTTGTATCAATATAATTCAACCTAAATAAATGTAACCTCACATCCCTGTTTCCTATACACATGCTTAGTATTTGTACATTTTTGTCAAAATGTTAAGTTCAAGTTCATAAACCTTTCAGTTTTTCTTTCATGTTGAGTACCAAGACCTTAGGATCACAAATGATGTGATTGTTTCATTTAGTGACACTGAAACACTTCAAGACTTGTGTTAACAATTAAGTAACAATAACAACTCACTTTGACACTAACCAGAGTGAAGAGGGTCCGAGGCTTTATGCACTAGTGACTTGGGGTTCAAAATCTCAATATCATGAAAACTAAAATGGCACTTGATTAAAACACAGTAATGACAACAAAACGTTTGACAGCTTAGATGTTCCTACCAAAGGATATATTTCTTCTTTATCAGCCATAGGCCATTTTCTGAAGGGATGCATTTTGCCATTAGTTAACTGTTTAACTATTTAACTGAAATAATTGTTTACTAAAAACTCAAACTTGAAAGCAAATAAACTAAAAGATTGAGATATATTGCTGTTGTAGACATGTCAGATATTAATTATTATTAAGCATGAGAAAATGTTTTTTTCTTCCAGAAAGTTTCAGAAATGTGACCTAAGAATAACTCAAACTCTCATGAGATAACCGAGATCTTTATTCCCACGCACATATAACTTAACACATATAAACAGCAAATTGCTTCTAATATGAATTCCTTGCATATAATCTGAGAAGATAGTCTTTTTTATCTCCATCTAGTGGTGCATACTTGCTATTGCCTCATGTCTACCAGCACGTTCTGTGGGTATAGCCTCAATTCAATTTTATTTTGAATGACGGGGAAAACGCAATTGTTGAACCATATGGGTTATCTTCTTCAAAAGAGTGAGGCCATTTCACAATAGTCAGTATTTACATCACCTCAATGCACTGAATTTGTATCTTGTACATAAAAATAATTTTGCATCACAACAAATCTGGTAAATCTAAGACAATGTTAATATATGAATGGATCACTTCTATTTTATAATCCCTCTTATACTGGTTAATGGTGTTGACCTTGAATTGGGTTTAATTAATGACTTTGCTGGTCTATGTTAGGTGTTAGGCCTCAGGCCAGGGCTAAAACAGTTATGTGGTTGAACCTTGGCATTAAAAAAAGTGAAAGGTATTTCTGAAATCCCTATAGACATTTTGATTGTATGGTGGGAATTGTAGACAAAGGCCAGGGTAACATTTAGCAGAACAGTAGCAGTAATTACTACAGTATACCACAGAATTAAGATGTCCCAATAGCAATAGCACAGCATACATAACAAAATGATTTTCAAAGAAAACTATAAACTGTATTCAAGCAAGGTTGATGATCAACAAAAATGTAATCTTAGTTTTAAGTCTTGCTTAAAAGGTGATGCCATATTCTATAACAGAAGGATCTGAACACATTCAAAATATTTTGAAGAGGGCTGTTGGTCCATTGTATTGTATGCAAAAACAAGGGAAGACAGCTACAACAGGTATAATTCACTGCCCTGGCACAGTGGACGCATTTAATAGGTTGGACATACAAAAATAAACCACAACAAAGCAACACACTTATTGTACAAATAAAACCTGAACTTGTTCCATTGACAAAGTTTGATCTGAGTGTATTTCCTTGCAATGTGGATACATGATTTACATCTGTGACTAAAACACGGCTATTGATTAGCACATAGAAACATGTTAAAAATGTACATACTTTCAACCAAAGGAAAATGGCATGATGGATGTTAAACATAGCTGCTTAATAATAATGAAAACAATAATAATAATAATAATAATAGAGACAATAACGATGACATCAATAATAATAGTATGCAACATTTTGACTGCTGACAATGATAACATTGACAAAGTGAAAACAAAAAGGATCCAATGTTTTACACAGAGTAGTGACCTCTTGATGCCTGAAAAGATCAAAACGAACTAGTTCTTGCTCGGGGGGATTTTACAGGCTGATGAAATATTCAAAAACATAATTCTTAAGAATTGTACAAGTATAAAAAGCTACAAACATTAATAAATTACATCACTGACACAGAAAACACTTCACAAGGTGCTAGTAAAATAATTTTGAACTAGGACTTGAACAAGAGGCTGGTCATAGAAACTTTGTTTAGCTTTTTTTCTTTTTGTATTTTTTCTCTCTCCAAAGCTTCCTCTCTTATTCCCAAAAAAATCACAATACGGTTAGCTTTGTATGTAAGGCCATATGACAATGTTATTTCTTCAGTTGTTTTCCAGGCAACACCTCAGTCAAAAAAGAAAAATAATGTTGACTATCATGTCTCGAATAAAATGTAACATAATGGCTATTTCTATTTATTCATATACATTATATTTGTTTATAATTAGCAAAAAACTAGTAAAAATGTATAATGTGGTATGAAGGGAAAAAGATACAAAAAAGGAGTCATTTAAAAGGCTTTGTACAAGCTACATTCTACATAATGTACTGTGAAGCAATATTTATGCATATTTCAGTCTACGTTTATGGTGATGCCTGTGAAACAAAAGAAGATAGAAAGTATCCCCATGTAGCCATAGCAACTAAAATGGATGAGGCTTATCATCAGGTCTTTAGGTCCCATTTAGTGTTAATCTTTTAAAAGTCCTCAAAGTATGTGAGAAAGAAAGAAACATATAATTTACTAGCAGTCTCCTACATGTTATACTTGGGAATATCAACACGTAAACACAAATAACTGTGATACAATGTGAAAAATAATCCCATGTATTAGGTTTATTTATATTCCACTGTGATACTCTAGGAAATGGCATTTTCAAAAACAAAATTATTTGCTGTTCGATCAAAGTTTCTTATAACAGCAGTATTACCTTTAGAATTTTACAAAAAATGTAGTTGAAGACTGTCTTTGCCTCGATAACTGATATGTTTTGATAAATATAAAAAAACTTTAAATACAAAGACTGCATATTTTAGCATTCGGGTCTCTAATAAACAATGAAACTAAGTGAAAAGTTTATTGTAACTGTCATCACATCCTAACATTTTACTTTACTCAGGTAATAACTTCATTTTTTGTGCTTAATAGTTGTTCCATAAGTGCCTTTTTGGCTTTCCTTTCCTATCTATCACATGACACACCATTACATCAATAAATATCACTGATAGTGCTTAGCAAACAAAGTAAATAATAAAAAGTTCCAGGAAGTTAATGCTTCAATTAAGCCTTAAAATTGGGGAAGATAAAGGGAGAATTTAAGATGACTGGCCCAGTAGCGTTACTAAAACATTCAAGCATTTTTATGCTCTTCCCCTCTATTATTGAACATTGGGAGGCAATGATAAGCCACATCCAAATAGTAGGAATTAATTTCCTAAAATAACTGTAAATCCCCCTAACCAAACCTCTATGCAGACATGCAACTGAATACATGCAAGGGATACTTTCAGAATCTTGGAATGACTGCAATGTACTTCTATTTCACATGTAGCAACCCCTGATAAACAGCTGTAGTAAAATGACACGTTTTCTCTTAAAAAATATTTATAGCAGGTATTCTGTACACTTTAATATCTGAAAGTTATAAAGAATAAGTAGAGGCAAAAACCTATTTGAATGATGTTCTTCTTAGAAATTGAAAAATGTGTGACTTGTTTCGTCCTCCCTTGTGTTTCCGTAATTTTCGCTGTTGGCTTTGATCAGTGAGGAAGAGGAATGGGAGGAGGAAGGGGGGGGGGGGTGGCAAGATAGGGCCAGTTCATGACCCCAAAACATCAGGAGTATATCCCAGTCCTACACAGTTTGTGTTACAGAAGGAGCTTCCCATTCCGATGGATCTTTAAGATCTTTCCAAGTCTCTGTTTGGCCGTTGCCATGCCTTTCTTTAGCCTCTTTGCTGTATGAGAGGGTCAACAATAACGGGTTAAGGACATATAAGCAGAACTGATTGAGTGGGTTGATTATAGATTATTATGCATGATTATGAATCACTATGAATGAAATAATTATCATTATTAAATAATTGCCTAATTATAGCCACCAGTACGGATCCATTCAACATGTCTAAGTTCACAGTAAATAACCCTTAAACTAGTGGTGGGGTACTTCAATATTTAAGAAACATATTCCTGTTTAATAATTTACTTGAAAACCATGAAATGTAACTGCGTTTCTGCCACAGACAAGACGAGATCCAGATCCTACTGACCTTTAGCTTCGGCTGAGACCCCACGATCTCCTCCTTTTGTCGTGGAGTTTTGGGATGACGTAGAGGGCCGTCTCTGGTTGAGGAAGACTCCTGGAGCCATGGGTTGGGGACCTCCAGGTGGTGTTTTGCCTGTTCCAGTGCTGTACTCATGATCTACCAGGCTGTCTTGAGAGTCCAGGGTGGGCTCTGGGGAGCTGCTGTCCTGAGAGATGTTCTGGGGTTCCTCAATCACTATTGTCTTTTTTTTGGTGGTCTTCTTCTTTTTCTTGGTCTTCTGCTGCTCCTCCTGATCAATACATTGGGTTGAGTTTCAGCAACTTACTGTCTCCACGACAAACTTAAGCAACCTGGCTTTACATTTAATATTAAGAGCTTTGTTAAAGCGATAGTGTGCATATTACCTTAAAGGTAAAGATAATTATAGTGAGATGTAAGCCAACCAACCTGATGGGAGAGTTTGGCTGCAGCAGCTGCAAGTCCAGTTTCTATGGAGGCCACTCGTGCTCCTTCCCGAGCAGGCCTCTCATGTCTGGGGACTGAAGGACCTACACGCGCTGCAACCATCCACACAGTCAAAGAACATCTATTCAAAATAAAGTTCCGATTGCATGCCGGTATTACAATAATACAAACCTCTACGGTCCACATTACTGTACCTGTTGGACTGTAAGGAGTGTCGTCAGAACTTTTCCTTTTCTTTGATCTGGATTTAAATACAGGATTGTCCTCTTCAGACTCCAGAGAAGGGTAAACTAAAATAAACAATTAATCTAGTTAGTTGGTAAAAGCATGCATGCGATTTAACACTACTGGCTGTCATAGCATCACCCCACATTATCATTCCCCATTGTAAAATTTCTGCCCAAGAAACAAGATGACACACCAAAATTAGGCATGAAGACATTCCCGTCTGAAAAATGATGTCACACTGGAAAGTTCAATAGAGCAATATGTGTCACATGATGTGTGCATTCCTTTTGCATTTGACTGCTTTCTTGCAAGAATAAGAGCCTATTCAACAGCTGTTAGACATCTGTTAACTGCCGCCTTTCTCTCTGCTTGCACCTTGCCAATTTTGAACACAACCATTTAAGTGCATGCACTACATTTTCCGATAATTAAATGATCAAGATAAAAAAAATTGTGTTTACAGAAGTGCCTGACTGATTTGATAAAATGCAAGCCTGGTGGTGTGATTCAAGAATTGGAATGTTTTATACCACTAATGACTCATTAGATTTTCCCTTCAAAAAAACATTTAAAACAACAATTCTAAACTTGTGTTAATGGGATATTAACAGACTGGGAGGGTCAATCCTGCTGTTTTTGGATGGAGTTCACAAGGAACTCATTTCAGGGAAAAATACCAAATTGGAGTAACACTAAAGGGTGGATTTGGAAAGGACGTACAAAAAGTAAACACAAACCCTATCATCTTCTCCTAATGAAAACTTCCTGGTTAAATTTAGAATGAAGGGACCACATGCTGATATAACAGAGGTCAATTTGTTTTTAAAGACACCTGTTAACAGCAATAGGAAAAAGGCATATACATCTTATAGTTATAATCACTTTTTTAGCACACTTAAAACAACATTTTCTTTTTAAAGGAATCTGAAAAATAGGCAAGACAATCATTGTTTAAAGGAGACATCTGTCATTTTTCAAAATGTAGTAGAAAGCTTTACACAGGAATTCAAACAGGATGGTTTGGTTTTACCATAATCAGAGTCCTTGAAGCATGCATCCATGTGATCCTGATCATCGTCAAACTCCATACTGTCAATACTGCTGCTCTTTCGGGTTTTCTTCGGGAGACGTTTGTTTGGCCGCTTGCTGTTATTGCCGCCACCGCCGTTGGTTCCTGCAGTCTTCTTGCCAGTCTGTGCGCTGTGAGAGTTGTTCTTTGACTGGCTATTGTTCTTGGACTGGCTGTTGCTCCAGGTCTGTTGCATGCTGTCTGAAGATGACAGGTTTGCCATGGACAACATGCCCTGAATGGCTTCCTGTGTGCTGGGGGATGCAGGTGGCTGACTGTAAGTACGTCAATAAGAAATACACAATACACAGACATTACACATCAGTCAATTAGCCAATGGGAATGAAGATAGATCGAAAGAGGAAAGTAAGGAGTGATTTTAACGATAGGCTTTTCCATTAACGTTAACGAATCATTATCAACAAAGTTAATAATGCATTGTAAGGGCATATCTTTCTTTTACCAAACTGAAGTGAAAAATAATCTCTATGGACTGTCCATTTAGGAAAGCTGCCATAAAAACGAAATGTCCTTTTTAACACCTATTAAGTCATTAACCGGTAATTTGAAACAATGTGAAAAGTGTCTATTTAATGTAGTTTTAATTGGACATGGTCATTTCCTTCCCTACATTCATTAAGATATATGTATGTGAATAATTCCCTTTTCAAAGCAGGAAAATTATTTGAGAAATTTACATTTTAGTAATCTTTTCTTTTTCTCTTTCATTGCTCATTTGTAGCTTTCATTGTGGTGGTAATAGACCATCAAGAGCTTACCAAAACAGCAAAAAGCAAAGCGAGGAGTGATAGCCTGAGGCCAGACTGCTTTTGACAAATGAATAGTGAGTGAAGGAGGATCAAACAAAACTGACAAAAAAATAAACTGGTGACAAACTTTGAGTAAATCTTGACGCAACTCAGTAGTTGATACAGTATGTAGTCTAAGGGTAAGACCTTTGTTAACAAGTTGGAGTTTTGGTGTTTTCAGAAATGGTCAAGAGTCTTTAACGAGGCAACCCTTTTTGTTATCATGATTAATTGTATTTGATTGCCAATAATCCATCCCATAAAGCTTAGTAACCAGAAGAACCAACCATGCACAGTGTATGTATACTGTACTGTGTGTTCAAAGACTGTTTACATTACCATCAAATTGATTTTCAGCATGTTATGTCAAAGCTTTATTACCATACCTGTTTGCACTGTAGTCGATCCCACCCACTTGTTTGCTTGCCTGTAACAGGTCAAGAATTCCTGCTGCACTGCCACCCTTCTTTTTGACCTTGGAGTTCCGACCTTTGACCTCTGGTTTTGCATCTGTGTCTATATGAAGGGACTCTTCATCTGAAGAGTCAGCATTCTAAATAAGCAAGAGTACAATGAAACAACACACATCATCAGCATGACATACTTTCAATAAAATAAGCAACATGATATCGATACACTGTAATTTTCCAAGTTAACACATATTTCTGAACTGACACTAGATTTTGTCTTGGTTAAGTGGGGAGTTAAGCGCATGCTGAAAATAGGCAATGAAACAGTATACCAAGGTCATTATATGGCTTCTTATGAACTCAGTTAGCAACCATATGGACATCTGGTGTAATTCTGCTTCTCACTCTTACTTGATTCACACCGCAACTTTTGCCCTAATCAGTTTGTGGTGTTCCTTGGCCCAATCTTGGAGCTTTATCCTTTTGATTCACACTGTATGTTGTTTTAAGTGGGAACATTATGGGACAATTGCAGCACACTCCCAGTATGCTGTTCTGAGGGCAGAGCTTTTGCATTTGTGATATTGTTTTTAATGCAATCATAGGGAATTCATTATGGACCTCATGGAATAATATTGTTCAGAGTTTTTGTCCAACATTTCTAATAATCTATCATTTCGTTTTTTGCAGACAAGGTAACGAAAGTATCACATTGTAATTACAGAAATTTGTTATGGATGTTAGCTTTCCAACAAGACAGAAAAGAGGCTAACTTCAATTTGATCTATAGTTTTCAAGAAAACTATTATAAATCAGTACTGTGCTGTAAATACCTTTTGAATTGAAGGTTGGAGCTTTGTTTTTTTGGCCGGCTGAATGGGTTCTCTGATGTTTGACAAAACTGTAAGAAATTGGACAGTGAAAATCAATCACAAGAAGTGACAATTTCAATTCAATCATAATTCTTCATCAAAACAACTACAATTTAGCCACTGCTTTAGCAGAGGTCACATGTAACCCGAATTTCCCCATTGTGGGACGAATAAAACTATATCTTAAACAATACTGATATTTTCTAAATATGCAATACGTTTAAATTGTTTACAGAACTTACAGGATATGTCTCTCTTCACAGCGTTTTTTTTCCTCCTGATGGGGAACTCATCTATCTTCAGCTCTCCTTCGTCTGAGACATATTCATACTCGTCTCTCACCGGCTTGGCTTTGTCTTCTTTTAAGTTTTGTAAGGATCCAAAAACACTTGAGTTGGTCTGGGGTTTTAGCGTCTTAGACCTGAAAACAAAAGGACATAACAACAGGCCTACATTATATATACGTTGAAATAACCGACAAAAGACAATGAAACGCTAAACATCATCATGAAATTATTTTCACACAGTTAAAATTGTAACCATACATACCCGAGTAATTTCTTGTGAGACATGGTAAAAGCAAACTTGTCTTTGTTGCCAGACAGTAGTGTTCTTTCAAATTTGTGCTCTTCTTCCATCTTTAACAGGGAATCTGGTTTACTATTCTGTAAAATCATTGCAAACATTGTTTGAAATAAGTAGACCACAATAGCATCTTACAAATTGGTAAATATGAATTCAATTAATGGACAATGTTTTAAAGTGAATTGTGCATTTGGTTTGTCAAATCTGGACTAGCATTTAATTGCTTTTCACACTAAAAGAGGAACTATAAACCTTCACCAAAGTCAACTATGATCAAAACTGATAGATTGAAGATGTGGTCTGTGATGGCCTTGGTAAATATAAGAAAATCCATCCCATCTGCAAATGTTTGGCCTGATGCTAAGGAACACTTGGATCAAGATCCTTGGAGTGACTACAAACATTCCAAAGCAGTTTGGCATTGAATTTTCCATGAAACTAAAGCCTTTTAATGTCTTCCGTTCAAGAAAATGAAGCTTTCCTACAAAACTATTTCATGTTTTTCAGAAATAATGACAGAACAACATTCTTTTTGAAGAAAAAGGGCATATGTAAATACTTAAGTGAAATTTGGATATGACACAGTGTAATTCCATTAGATAAACTTTGGAAGGAAAAAATGTTCTTGAGGAGCTTTGATGAGCACCAGGCCCCAAATAGTGACTGAAGCCACAGTGCTATGTTATGCTGATTGCTTTGATGTGAAGTGTGTGAATCCCTTCTGGAGGATCCAACTCCTTCACTCCTGAAGCATCCTTTGTAGCATTTCATTTGAAAGAACATTTAACATGTTACGGATAATTGACCTGCTTACTTAAGTATCAGATCTTAAAATATTTCAACTATGCTGACAATGTTCTCTAATCTGGAATGCCTGTGCTGTGACTTACCTTGTATTTCCATTTGGCTTCAGTTTTGTTCTTGTTCTGTTCCCGAATTTCAAACTTATCCAAATTATTCTGCTTAGATGTTTCCTTCTCTGACATGCTTAAAACATTTTTAGCAGCCTAAAAGTAAAACAACAATTTCTTGTTACATGTAATTGCTTATTTTATATTCATTTTCTTGCAATTCATGACACACTAATGGTAGAGGAAGGCTATTCATTGTTTTATGGGTTTACATTTACATTTAGTCATTTAGCAGACGCTCTTATCCAGAGCGACTTGCACAGACTTGCACAGTACAGGGACATCCCCCCGAGGCAAGTAGGGTGAAGTGACTTGCCCAAGGACACAACATCATTTTGGCACGGCGGGGAATCGATCCGGCAACCTTCTGATTACTAGCCCGCTGACTCCCTCACCGCTCAGCCATCTGACACCCTGGTTTACTTACCTTCCCCTTCTTTGGCTGGTCCATCTTGCTCAGAATGTCCTTAGCATGAGATTCGAGAGCAGCAAAGCTGGAGGGCTTTGGTGGGGGAGCAATCTCCTTAGCTTTCTTTCCTTTCTTCTTGCCTCCTTCCTTCACTTTGGGTACCTTGGGTGGCTTGGGAGCCTTAGACATCTTGGGGGGCTTGGGTGGCTTTGGGGGTTTGGGTGGTTTCGGGAATTTGGAGGCTTTTTTCCTGGTTGGTTTCTCCATGGGGGGTGAGGGAACGTGAGCTGGAGAAACAGGTTCCTCAGGCTCAGAGTGGGCTGAAGGAGGCTCCTCCACAGGCACCTTGGCGCTAGGCTCACTCTTGATGGCTTTTGTTGCATTCTAAAGAGAAGATGGTATATAGTGACGTTCAAAGTGGATTATACCATGAGGAATTGTTCTTCTACTCCATGTTTATCAATGGTATGACAATACCTGGTTGGAAAATCATTTTGAGTAACCCTATGGATGCAGGCCAACACCGTACTGTAATGTAACACACTATATATGTCTTACAATAAAACGCTGAAAAGTGACCGCACCTCTGAAATTCTGATCTCTTTGGCAAGATCCTTTATGAGCTGTGTAGGCTTCATATTCTCTGGAAGCTCATCCTCGTGTTCCAAAAGAGCCTGTTGTCAGGGGACATTTTTAAAAAGCGTATTATTGCAGCACCAACTCGTAAAAATCCATTCAGTTAAATAAAAACGTTAAGTGACATAAAATCTATGGCCCAAACAACTCCAACCCAACTTTCACAGAAAATAATTGTAGCTTGACTTGCCAGCTGGCTCCATAGCACCACTTGTGTCCAAGCTCAAAGAGTGTTAACTACCACAGAGGTAGACTGAACACCCAATTTTTATGGCACTTATTAAAAAATTCAGGAGCGGTTGGTTGACAGTTGGGTGGGTGTGTTTGGGCTTAAGAAGTTAGAGAAAGAATGAGTGTGCAATGCAGCAGGAAAGCTTACCTGTTTTTTTGTCCAAGCTCTGAAGGCTCCGTTAATGATTTTGGCACCATGTACCAGGTATGGAGCCGGTTGTTTGTTTGCCTTGTGTAAACCTGAAGAAATAGAATAAGGAAGCATGAAGCACACGCGACAATAGTAAGGAATAACATATTTGGCACTGGAACATGGGAAGGAGTAATACGTGCCCTATAAATGGAACAGTAAAACTGTCATGAAAACAGTTTGTTGTTCTACTTCCCCTTTTGGAAGTTGAGGATTTTAAGAATAAAGACCGAAACAACCACCAGGATCGTACGTCACTTTCAATACCCACTGAGAACACCCAAAAGTCTTTTGTACAAAATTTTTTACAATACAAACAGTTACATTTTAACTAAAATAGGTGCTTTCTTATTAAGCTGATTCAACTTTGACTGACTGCTGATTGGCTGGACTGCATTCACACCCACTATACATCCCACAGTGTACTTAAAAAATACAATCAAGACAACTTCAACAGAAAACAATGTGAGCCAGGCTAAGGAATGCCTTGAATTACCATAACATTCATAACGTAATGCAGTCTTAAACTGTATGCTGGTTGTGTGCACAGAATTGCAATCTGGCCTTACAAACACATATACCCCCCCCACCCCCCCCCCCCCCACACACACACACACACATGCACACACATACACACAGAAAATGGTGGAAATATAAACAGTTGCCCCAGGCCAGTTGAGGGGAGTTTAAACAAAGGCTTGTAATGGAGCAAGTGATTCTGCCTCAGCCAAGCCTTTTGAAGCTAATCATCTGTGAACTCTGCGATTCCCCGATTTAATGACTGAAATAATATTAGAGCATCCAGATCCTCATCTGCCGAGCAGATTTCTGCCAGAAACACATGGAAGAGCAGCAAGCTGCATAACTAACTCCAATGCATCTCTGAAAGATGCCTTTTTAAAGGCATTAAAAATACTATTTATACTGTAAATATAGGCTCAAATAAGATTGGGAGTACTGTGTAATACTAAATTCACACAAATCATAGATCAATGAGATTAGGTTGAAAACAAAGTAAATGCAAAAAATAAAATATGTATTATCCACTTAAAAACATAGAATCTCAATTATCAAAATGTAAGTAAATAATGGTTCACCTTTAAATCGCTCCAAGAGATGTCGCCCGACATACCAACATGCCGTCTCAAAGTTTGGGAAGGGAGTGAGGCTTCTCACCTTTAGTCGCTTTTCTACTTCGTAGGCTCTATGCAGAGAGACAGTTTGGGGCTTACAAATACATTTAAATTTAGCATTTACAAGACACTCTTATCCAGAGCAACTTCCAGTAAGTACAGGGACATTCCCCTGAGGCAAGTAGGGTGAAGTGCCTTGCACAAGGACACAAGGTCATTTTGCATGGCTCAGAATCGAACCGGCAACCGTCTGATTAAGAGCCCGATTCCCTAACCGCTTAGCCATCTGACATTTAAGAGACCCACATCAACTTGAACATCAATAGAAGACCAAACTAATCATTAGGATAACACAGTCACAACGTACTTTATGCATTTAATCAGTAATTCAAATTTGATGGATTTCATAGTGAAATACAGATTAGCATTGAAGTAAAACTGCACCCTTCCTCACCTCATCTGCATCTCCACACTCAGGTTGTGGACAAAGTGTCCAGAGAATGCCAGGCAGTCAACTGGAGTCAGTATTGCATTTATCCAACCTGAAATAATTGAAGTACAAATTAGTAATTATAAGTGAGCTCACGTGATTCAATTGTAAACAGTATTTCTTTTAGAGCCACCCGTACCCGATGGAATGAACAGAGTCTGTCCTTGCTTCAGTGTACATTTGTAGCACTTGTCCACCTGATCAGCGAAGAACATCTCGCTGTGATTGGATGATGACCTCCAGCGCTCATACAGAGACAGGTTGGCAGAAGTCGGCTTGATCAAGAAAAATATTTTCTCTCCCTGACAAAAGGAAACAAAATGCACAGAGGTATACATAGTGTTTATTTTCAGATCAGATTCAGATCAATTTTACAATTTGTATTACTCTACCTATACTGTCTAGGTAAATTATAAAGTTATAAGAGGTTGCTATTTCACCCACCTTGAGGACATGGTACCAGACAGAGGCACCGCCACACTCAATATGGAAGTCTGTGTAGCTGTCTTTCACACAGATGAGACAGTACTTGGTGACTTTGGGCTTGCCAAGGAGAGCATCGTCAGGCCAGTAGTTTCCTACCCAGGATAACCTCCTCACTATCTGGGGACTCTCCACTATACTGTCCATCCTAAGAGAAAAAAAAAGATTTGTATAACTTATTATTACCGCAATTCAAGTAAGAAACTGTTAAGGGGAAGCTATGCGATTCGAGAGATATAATTCAGTATATGTTTATTGTGAGAGGTTCTATTTATGTTGTGAAACTTGTTTGAATGAGACATCTAACGTCAAAATGCATCCACTCCTATTTTAGGACAGTATGGGAGATTAGCTGCGCTTTTATTTTGAAAATTTTAAAATCCTTATTGATGTTGTGTTCACAGTACTGCTAGAATGGGTGGCAGGACGGATTAAGTCATATTTAAATGTTTATGTTTTGGAATATTTCCATTTCATGTTATTGATTCTTCTTAGCTATTTCATATTTAAATTCACATAATATCAGCAACTTTCCAGGGACTACAAATCTATTTAAATTATTTGAAATGTTAAACATGATATTTTTTATAATCTATGTATATGTAATGCATTTTTGGATTTACCTTGTGTCTGAAAATTCCAAGTTGATCACATTTAAAACTTTCTTTCTGTTTGTGCTGTAGTAGTAATCAACAAACTCCTTGAGTTTCATCTTGCTGTCCGTCTGTTTGGTAACCTCAATAACATCAACACCAACATCTGGACCTGCCACAAAAAGATGGATGAGATTAGAAAGAGGCATTTACCAACAAAACAAAAAATCTGGTACTGTTCAAAATAATTAATAAGGCCAGCATAAATAGAAGTTAAGGTAAAGATGAAAGTGGTTTTGCATGTCTGGGGGTCTAATGCACAACAGCAAGGGAGAGGCGCCCTCTGCTGATAAAATAGAGGCTCTTTGAAAGAGTCTTTTAAGTAACGAATCTGTCCAGTGTGAGGTAGTGACATTTTAAATAATTTTTATTTGCATAAAAATGAATGAAACAATGAAACCAGTTTCAAGTTCATGTTAGCTGAGTTGATGTTAGCACAACATCTCAATACATACCAACATAGTTCTCAACATCACTGATGTAGAAAGTTGGAGCTGGCATGGACATATCCAGACCATCTTTCTTCTGGACGAGAATAGGTTCATTAAACCCATTCTCCTCCAAGTAGTCCATTGTCAGTTGACTGCCATTCAGTTTAACTACTACATCTTCAGCACTAGGAGAAAAATAAAACATTACAAGCATTCAAAACAAAGGTAAAAAGTCAGAGAAATGTAGGGTAACAAACTGACAATAAAGGCAGTAATTTCTGCCTGTGTGTATCTGTCTGCCTGTGGCGGGATTATCTTGAGAACCGGGAATTGTATAAGGTTGAAATGTGCCATGTTTATTGCTTAGGATCCAAGGATGTGCAGTTTTGCATGCAACATTGTCTGGATAAGTTAAATGCAAAACAAGGAACAATTTATAGCATGCAATGGTTATAGCATATAACCACCCAAACCCCCATGCAATGAACTGTGCAACAGGCTCCACTTCGTCACTTTTTCTTTCTTTCTCACATTTCTATGACATGAGGGTAACATGGGGGCTAAAGGGTAAAGTTATACTGTAGGTATAGGTATACTGTAGGTATAGGTATACTGTAGGTAAAGTTATACTGTAGATAAAGGTATACTGTAAGTATAGGTATAATGTAGGTATACTGTAGGTATGGGTATACTGTAGGTAAAGGTATACTGTATGTAAAGGTATACTGTAGGTATAGGTATACTGTAGGTATACTGTAGGTAAAGGTATAGTGTATGTAAAGGTATGCTGTAGGTATGGGTATACTGTAGGTAAAGGTATACTGTAGGTATACTGTAGGTATACTGTAGGTATACTGTAGGTAAAGGTAGCATATACTGTTGCTAACAACAGTATAAGCTACTTGGCTAGCTCCATGATTAACACATAGGGTTGTCAACTTCCTCAACCCCAAATGAGGGACACTTTCTATGCGCCTGCGCCAACAGCTGACCAACAATAAAAGAAATTGCAAGGTTTCATAAGCCATACCATAAACCTACTCATTTCAGTGTAATTTTGGCAAACCACTACTGTACTTGCTTGGATGTATTGTTCATAGTAATAGTCAAGACAATTATTACAAGTTTCTCTCAAAATTCATGTTGTTTGAAATAGCATTAGACTCTAACCATATACCACAGACACTGAAAAGCTTTAGGCCTAAACCAACTATTGTTACCAACAAGCAACGTGTCCTATAGCAACGTTTGCGTGAGTTTGGGCACGTTTACAGTAGCCTATTATTGTCCGGCGAGGCTGTGATTGGAATACGGGACTGGAGCTGTCCCTGACGGGACCAATCAAAATCACCCATAATTCAGGATGTCCTGGACAGTTCGGGACAGTTGGCAAACCTATTAACACAGGTTGTACTATAGCCAGCTCACTGTAGTAGTAGCTAACTGAAAGGGTTATTCAGCGAATTGTTATTTGATTTGAAATGCAAATTATGTGTGTTTCACTAGAAAAACTAGCAACCAAAATATTTACACATTTGAATTTAGCTAACTGACAATAGGCTGAGCTGCACTAAGCAATGGAGCCATGGATCACTCACACTGGTTGTACTAATATATGTAATTACATGAGTGTTAACAGGCAAAGACAACCTCTACATAAATGATTAAAGAGTGCCATCTAGTGAGACTTTTTAAACAAGAGACTTAAAGAAGTAGTATATAGTATAACAGCAGTTTAAACTCTTCCAGCAAGTTCTCTCTAGATCTGATCAACTGATATTTACTTTGAGACATGTTTCACTGTTTGATGTTGACACCATCATTTGAAAGACATGGAATATACCTGGGAAATGTCCTACTGCGAAGCTCCTTGATAAACACTTGACTACCATTCTGGACAGCTTTGACATCTGTGCTTTGGCCTGTGTCATGCTTGTTCCAGTTCTTCTTCTTTTTCACTAAGGGAAAAATAAATGATGTACTCATGAACAAAATTCACATTCTCACATACATGCACACATTTGTTTGAGGGCTATTTAATGGACTAACGTACTTGTTGATTTGCCATGGGTCTTCTCACAGTTTGGACAGTGATAAATATCAATGTCTGGAGCATCATCTTCATCCACCTCAACACAGCTAAAATACAAATACAAAGCATTAAATAAAATGTAATTTTTTTAATATATCAAATAATAGAAAAACAAAAATAGACACAAAAATAGAAACCACAATAACATGAGGAGATTCCTTCCATTTGGGGCCGCTGCTTTCAAGCATATTGACCTGGGAGTTTCCCACTTCCAGACTTTTTTTTCACACTCCTTCTTTTTTGGTTTGAGGGTGGGAGTGGGGGTGGGGGGTTGTAGGCCAGTTTTACTGCTTAGGCTACTCGCCATAACAACATGTCCTGTATGAAGTCAATGAGGGAATGGGTGGTGTCTTCACATGAAGGAAAGGGTGAATTTGTTCTGCTTTGTTAATTTGTCATTTGGCAAAGCTTAATGCCGTTTCATCCAATATACTTTTACAGTAGATCTCTTTCCAAGTACAGCTCATTTGTCACCAGATAGATAATAATGTAATAATTGTGCCTATGTTTTGTTAATATGAGACACATATCAAATCAATTGGAGGTTTAATTAAGAATAGCATTATTTATAGGTAGTTAAAGTATTATTACTTCTTTGTCATAGCCACAATAAAGACAAATGTTTTACCAGGGACAAACACTGATCGCAAGATTTGCTACAAACTGCTCATAGCACTTACATTTCAAAAATATTTTACAAGGGGAAAGTCCTTGTTCACCCACCACTTACATGAGTGTAACCAATTACATAAGAGTATGGTTCATACTGACAAATAATAATCATTAAGAACATACATTATGTATTTTATGACATTTTTTGTGAGATGCTATTGATATGATCAATCAAAACCAATAACAAAGTGTGTGTGTCCAATCAGTGTTGCCTACATTATCAACATTAGTTTGTAACAAAGACAATGCCATGTAACATTTAGAAATTAAAGGAATGTGTGATGTAACTAATAAACCCTGAATGATTGCAAGCATAAACAAACAGTAACCTTAATCTGGGGGGTGTTGAACATGTAATCACAAATCTAATCAGCAAGCAAACAATAAGGACTAATCGACTATGATTGACATCCCCATAGGTATCATGGGAGGCCACATTAAAAGGTTGGCAAGTGTTTTCAATAAACCTGCCACAACATTGCAAAAAACATATATGTTTGTTATTATACTGGAGTAAATAGGCTTACAATTTATACCTGACATATAAAGTCTGAACTGGAACTCAACTATAATGAGAAGGTGAGGCAATGTATGCATACTTGTTGTATTCCATATCACTGTTGGTGTCTCAGAATGAAATTATATAAGCAAAAATTAACTTTCTGAATACTACCATATCAATTGAAAAGGTTTAAGATTCAGAAGGGACTACAACCGTGACTGTGATCTCATGAAAATAGCACTGTCTGATCATACCATTAACCCTTTATTTTGTTTTCCATAATGTCCTCTGCTCAAAAAACATCACAATTGAGCTGAATTTCAGTATCCACTAGGCCAATATGCAACTTTTTGGAAGCACAAGTTGTAATTTTGGCAATTTTAACAAATGTCACTGATAAGCATTAAACCACCCTCGAGCATGTGTTTGGCCCACATCTTACTCAGTCTCAGAAAGAATCAATGTGAAGTTATGGGGCTTGCAGAAATGTATAGTAATCTGACCAAATAGGGCACACAAACTCTGATTCAGCCAATATAAGAGCAAGGGGGATATCCACATCATCTCATCTTTGCAAAACACACAAAGTAGACAGCCCTTTGCATCAACCAGAACAAACAAAAAGTACGACATCCTTTAACATAACTGTAAAATAACAATAAATTGCTACATATTCGGATTGAATATATAAGTGTTTGATGTCCTCATCAGGTTGCAACAGCATCTAAAGCATAGCCTACACCACATCTAAAAAACGTTCTTCAACAGTTAAGGGTCTAGACAGTCTGTACAGTTGACTAACAATTTAGTTGATTCCTTAGCCATTGCATAATAAGCTTTCGCTGAACTTGCATCATTAGCCTCTACCACCTGTCAAGTAATGACTGATTTGTTACAAACCCATGGTTAACGATGAGCTATGTTCTAGCAGCATCAAAGGGTTAATGTAAACGCGCGTAAATGATGGCCAGTTCTGAAGCGAATTTTACTATGTGTGATTTCAGTAAACCAAGTGATTATAGTATCGTATCACAATCCCTCTTGGTCAAATATGTTAAGATTGGCCTTGATTTATATGACAATTTTGATTCGCTGGAGCATGGATAATATCTAAGTAGCCTAGACATGCTACCAAAACGACCGACTTCTAATATGTGCAGGCTTAAAGTGATGGAATTGTATGGAATTTGACTGTTTACATTACTTCAAAACCACTGTAATCAAACATTGCCAACCAATAGTCTACGTGTTGGCTATTTAACATTATCATTTAGCCCGGACAGGAGAAGAAAAACACGCTATTGTCTATCATCATGTAAGCTAGGCTAGAATTCAAACTGGCAACTGCCTATTGTCAGCCGTAGCTATCAGAACCATCGTTTTACATTGACAATACGCAAATGTAGGAAAATAAAGACAGGTTTAGACCCGTTTATACTAGATATTTCAAAGATGAATAAGTGCACATCGAAACAATGTAGCTACAGACAGTATGCTTAGAGCCTCGCGAATGTCTGATGATCGCAGACACCCACTGTTCTGGCGTTCGCTCGCTCGCTTCAACAATGATATTGGGGTTACGCGGGATAAAACATTAGGCGAATATGTTTATTGAAACGTATAGAATGTTAGAAACCCACACCCAAACTATCAATTGTGAATTTAGTTGACTAAATCTTTTTGAGCTATTCACAAAAATGTCATAGCCCAGTCAGCTATATTTAACTCCGCCTTCTTCTTCAAGCGGCCTCGCTCTTATGGCAATTCAGATGTAGACAGCGAATGTGCAATAGGCTGTCAAACGTTGAAAGACCTCTCAAAATACTATGCAAACTGACCAAAAATCGCCGTAATAAATATAAATAATTACCTGCCATGGAACCAATCCTTGCAAGCATCACATTCTATCATAAACTGGGTTACGTCGTAAGGTAATCTGCAGATGCAATATACTGGTACAGTCGCCATGTTCGCTAGATCAATTCACAACAACGTCGGAGAGACGGGGGCAGCAGGAACCCTCCTGCAACAAAATACCATATGAAGATCTTCCTAATGCAGGGCCGTTCCGCGGGACATGAATTTGAATTCAAAACTCCAACATACGCTGGCGTGGCATTAAAATTGTCTCATTGTTGAAAGGATATAAAATTTCCTGAAATGCATTATTGTGTGTATGCCCCCTGGTGACAGTAGCCTACAGTAGTGAGACGTTCATAAACCGAAAGAAAATGTATTGCATTGTAATAATGTTACGTCAGCGCACTAGACAAAAATGTATCCTCAAATGAGATGAATGAATTATCTCATTAACACTGCAGCTGTTTCCCCGGGTATCCCAGGACGTTCGAACCCGAAAATGTATATCAACAAACGAACAATTTACACACATTTAGTTTATGATTTAACACTAAACGGTTAGCCTTATTGACTGCGTGAATTGATCAGTAATTACTTTACTTCCAACCATCAAAAAAAAAAACGTGTGCTGCAAAGACTCAGTTTAGTAATATTACCCCCCCTAAATTCTACTATAATGTACTTTTTGTGCATTATCATTTCTCACATTATAAAGCATAACATTTGAAAGGTTCAAAGCTTACAAAAATTGAATTAAGATAATATATCTAAATCAGATTGGTTACCCGTATCAATATAAGAGGGAAATTAAACAAGACACTCAAACTGATTATACTAAAAGAATATACTTTTATTAAGCATTGTAAGTTGCATTCAATTGCCTTCGAAAAAAACCCACACCACAATCCATCAAACCCAACAGTAGTTCATTCTTTTACAACCAATGAGTTAAAAAGTAACTCCGCTCAACTTACATCAAGGTAACCTATTTATAGCTCTTGCGGGCAGGGGACTGAGGAATACACCATATTTCTGATCACTAATGAGTGATGAAAAAATTCATGAGAATTACATGGAAAAGTTAAGTAATGATTCTGGTTTAGAAGTACACGAAGTTTTAAAACACTAAAGAAACATCAAAATGATTATAGAATTACTTATTTATGCTAAAATCTCAATGGGAAGGTCAAGCATTTCGCAAACTTGTTTTCAGCAACAAAAGGGGGTCGTTTCTGATTAAAGCTTTTTATAAGAGGGTTTTCATTTTTCCAGAGATGCTTTACTAATGGGAATGCAAAAACAGCAACAGAGAACAATGAATATAGTAATGAGTACACCAGGGTTAACAATATTCAACAGTGGCTAGATAATTTAGTAGTTTTTTTTTGTTGAGTAAATGAAACAAATGTCAATATCACAAAAACTGAAGGTTAGAGCAAATCAGTTACTGACAAACAGTTAACATCTTTTGAAGGACTATTACTGATTCTTAGACATTCTTTTGAATTTGCAATGGGCACAATACTGGTAAGAATGGAAGAAAAAGGACTACATGCAATAACTACACTCCTTTTAAGATTGTGAACCATGCAGACAGTTTAGCTGAAACAGTAGTACTAGTTTTCTACATCTGAATCAAGAAATCATGTTGATCACTAATTTTGACAGAGCATCAGGATTGTATGCATCTCTGCAATTTTATAACCGTTTCTTGAAATATTACTTATGTAGCTTAAGTATATCATAAACTGTTGTGAGCACATTAGAATTTATGCTGCAGGATTTAATCAACTACAGTTACTTAATTTCTAAAATAACTCAGCATATTTGCAACACAAAACTCACAATGATGACCCATGTGAGAAATGTGTTTCTGCGCTTCTCTCTTTTCATGTGAGTTTAATTTTCAAAAAGCATTTACCGTGACAACACAAAATCAATTACAATGGCAAATATATGATGCCAAGTACTGGAAGAGTATCTCAACCTATAAGAACTAAAAGACAGCCAAATAAAAGCATCTTGAGGCTTCTGTATTTCAAGAAAAGGAAATAAAACACTCTCATAACCAGTTTGAGATGTGTATATATCAGTGATGAGGGAGTGAACTGCATTTACTCCTTATGCTAGTAGTATTTCATACTGGCTGACTTATTTTGACGAAGAAATTGTCATTGTTCAGGTTTTACTTGCTAACATCAAAGAGGAATTCAAATTTCTTGTCCTCATTTTCTTTTCCTTAAAGGAAAAATGTTTACATTGACTATAGGCTTTCCATCTTTCCAGATATTCCTAACCCTATACCCCCTTTCATCCTTTACCTTCTCTATAAAAATAGGTTTACTCTTCTGTTTTTAAGACAGTGGAGCCAAGAACTTCGTCTCTGTGGCAACCACTGTCTAGGTTTAGTGCATTTAAATGAGGATTAGTATTGCACATCTTGGAGTCACTGCTAAAGGCACTTTCAGGTTTGTTGTTGAGAGCCCTGCTTTCTACTTTCATTCCGTTCAGCTGGTCAGTCTCTTTATCATCCATACCATTCTCTGTGGCGGAACCTTCTGGTGACACTGGAGGTGATTTGGCTTCTTCAGGTTTGGGCTTATTTCTCTCCTTCACCACCTCATTCACAGATGAAGCATATGCAGGCTTGTTCTAGAATAAGAAACATTTTTGATTAGGAAATTCTGATGCCAACTGCTGTTAAAAGCTAATTGTGGGGCATCCCAGTGGCTAAATAGGTAAACTGGTTCGATTTCAGCCCAGGCAATTTTCTGCATGTCATCCCCTCTCTCTCTCCTGCTTTTCCTGTCCGTCTCATACTGTCACTATCCTTAATGAAGCTGTAATGCCCCCATGAAGCTGTAATGCCCCCCCCCCCCTTCCCAATAAAAAAATGTAATTGCACATTACAACACCTTATACCTCTAATGCCATTAAAGTTAAACACTATATTATCTAGGAGTTTATGTCATGATGCTTCATAATTGCATCTAGTATAACCCTTTGATTAAATGTACATAACAGTAACAAAGTGATGCATTTAGGACTATTTACAGTACATGTTTCTTGATTGGTGAACAAACAAAAAAAATAAAATGATATAAAAATTCCAACCATAACTGATTAAAAAAAGAAGCTGTTGTGATCATATGAACGCTTAAAAGAGATTACAAAAAAAGGCTGGGTCCACTGAGGGAACAAAAAGGTTAGAAGCAATTTGGAAGTTAATTAGAGGGCTTTAAACTGCATAAAGACCTGCTAAGAGAATGGGATGTTCAGTCACCTCATAGTGAAAGCTGAAACAATGCCTTTGTATAGTGTCATTACACTGTAATTAGACGGAGGGCACAAGCTGTATCCATTATTTTGCTATAATGCACAAGAATAACACATACTACATATTTTGAAACATTCACATTCATTTATTTCCTAGGAGGTTGAATTGTGCTCACATCATTTCACTTTTCAACACCTCACCTGGTATGTTCCCTGACTCTTGAAGCCTCTGCCATAGTATTTGGCTCCTCTACCGAAAGTTCTGATGACAGGAGTTGAAATCACACCTCTTGGACGACTAAAGAAACGTAAAATAAGCAGCAATCAAAGTTAATTTGCACAAACAATTTATCTTTGCTGTCAAGCCATGTTTTAATTGCTCCACCAATGGTCTTTATATTCTCAGAATATTTAAAATTTAAAATCTGCATAAACGTTAAATAAGGTCTGGGTTGTTAAAATCCTTTTTAAAATCTACTTGTCCAAATAATTAATATAGTGTTAATTTAAGTTTTGGTATCATGACATAAAACAAAAGATCCCAGGCACTTTCCAAAAAAACAAGTATTGTTGCTTTATTTAAGATGATAAATCTTACCCTCTGTTTGATCCTCCAACAGACACCACTTGGATGGGAAAGGTACCCCCCCTGCCACGCCCACGGCGGCTCCCTGCCCACTGGCCCACTACAGTACCAGCAATCTCCAGCTTTCCACCTTGTGAGGACATGGCTTGAAGTCCTGGTTTGAAGGGTGAAACGACACGTTTTGTGTCGTTTCACCCTTCATACGGATGTAATACATGAACATATCCATGTGTAAAATGCCATAAATAACCATATAATGTTGTTTTCAGGAGTTAATCCAGATTCTGTCAAATACAATTTACATTTTCCAATATGTATTCTTCAAAGTGCATGGGACAAGATATAAAACATCTGCATCCTACTTCACTCTCAGTAGGTGTAAAACATAGCTAAATGTTTACATTGATCGTTAAGTGTCATCATCCTCAACTGGTATATAACAAGTTACTACCTACTGGTTGTAATTTCTCCAGTCATTGGTCCCTTACCAGGCATTCCTCTGCCTCGCCCCTGAGGCGGCAGCATTGGTGGTGGGGGGTAGAAGGAGTTGGGAGGGGGGTAGAAAGGCATGCCATGGGGTGGTGGTGGGGGAGGAAAAGGAAGAGGATGAGGTGGGCGGGTAAAGTTCAGACCCTCCAAGATACTCTGACGCATCTTCTCCACCTTGGCAACCAGCTCAGCCTACAGAGAAGAGAAGGAAAAGTGAAAGTCACTTTAGGACTTATATCTTTATTCACAAAAGCTGTCAAATGACCACAACCTTACCAAAACAAGCAGAATTATCTTTTCATTTAGACACAATGCAGGAAGTACTGTTATTTCATGGTGAGTTTTACACATCCAAACTCCAAGATATGAAAGATGAATATGATTTTGAATATTGAAGAAAACAGAAGGATAACTGTATGCAAGGTGAGAACATGTCACTTTTGGCTGTTTGGTTTGGGTAGAACTACCTGACCATCACAGAGGTCGATGAGAGGGGCCTTGTCCCGGTTAGCTCTGATAAGTTTACTCTGAAGCAGTTTGCCATCAAAATACATCCATGGACAGCAATGCTCCCATGGAATGGGCTGGCCACACACGTCATTGGCAAACAAAGCCATGTCCACCCCGCTCATGAACAGAGCAGACAGTTGGATACCTCGAGGGTCCAGGTTGTCAATCTGTAAATACAAATGTCCAGAAATGAAAAACAATCCAATGAGAGAACCTTCCACCTCTTACCCCATCCAGAGCATTATAATCGAAGAGCAGCACAGCACTGAGCAGCGTAAACCAGCTTAAGCCCATTCACTCAGTTTGCAGACATATAGTAGCTGACAACCTAATCCAGCCAACACACAAAGCCAGCAGGAGAGAGACCTACAGTACACAGTCATCTGCTACAGAGCATAGAACAGACAGGCTGACAGAGCTGACAGAGCTGACATACAGACAGACTACTAACGCCAAAGTGCACAGCTCGTGTGGATGGTTTACAACCAAGTCCAGCCATCATGAAATAGTCTCAACATAAATGAGAATCTCAATACATTGGGAAAACAATATTGGGGTGTCAGTAAACCATCCACGCGTACAAACACCCCTGTCACTAACAGACATCTTTTCCTGCTGAGCTAATGAAAACATGCTTGTGCAAAACATTAGTATGCTTTGCTGTACACATTTTCTTGCCACAACAATATGAGGAGTGTCCTGTGAAACAAAAGTATAACTGTCAGCAGCTTACCAGCCCAACCTCTGATTTTGAGGCCATAGTAACAAACAAAATAACCCAGTCTTAACATGATTAAATAGGTTACTGCCAAATCCGTTTTGGTAGACTGCCACCAGACGTTTTCAGGACACGCCTCATATCATATCACTACGAAATCACCTTCAGTTCCTGCAGCTGGTCAGGTTCATATAGTTTAGGAGAAAGTGCTTGGGCTAGGAAAGCGTCAAGTTCGTTACGACGCAAAATTCTTACTCCTGGCCATTGTAACATAAACCTGAAGCAAAACACAAACAGTGAAATATTACAAAATGCAGGAACTGATCTTAAATTAACTATCTTTTCTTGAGTTGTTTTTTTACTGAGGCCCTTCCGTTAAAAACGAAATAATTGTAACCAAGTCATTTATTGGCTTCATGTTAAGACATCATAAAGGCCATACATTTGTCCAAATGTGATCAAGCCCATCTGTGTAGGTGCATGAGGTCTCCAGCTACTGTTCCCCACTCACCGGAGCACACAGCAGAGCACCATGAGGGGGGTAGGAACGTTGGCAGGATTCAGCATGGCCGGGGTGTCAGAGCGCATGCAGGCCAGGAAGGCCCTCATCCTGCGGTTCTTGTCCTCCACGGCCTTCCCCAGCCAGAGCTTCTTCAAGTTTGGGCAGGTCCACTCCCGGAAAGGCAGGGCCTCCACCAGCTCAGGGGTATGGGGAGACTTTCCCTTGTATGCTGCCCACTCTTTGACGATCACCGGATGATCTACAGAAAAGAGATATGAAGTTAAACGACCCAAAAATAGGCCTTCGCAGTCTTTCCAAAAGTGACGTTTATGAAATGGCTAATAGGTAAATTTAGGTTTGCTTAAATAAAATACTACCCACACTCAGGGAGGCGGTTTCTCTTCATGGCTACCCTTTGGGCCTTCTTTTTAGCCTCCGCCAAACTGAAGAGCACTCCGTAAACACATTGGCGTATAGGCCGGAACAGCTGCACCGCTGAAGGCAGGTCTTTGTTAGCTTCATCCTCAATGGTGACAGATATCTTAATTTCACCCTGCAATGACAGACATGTTACCCATGTACTGCAATGTTTAGTAGGGGAAGCAAAGAAGCCTAGCTAGCAAGGAAGAGTCCATCCCCCTTTCATCTCAGTATCAAAAACGAAAGTTGTCAGTGTGGTTCTGGATTAGCAGGATCTCCTCTGACCTTGGTGAGAACATGGTAGATGTAAGGGTACATGAGACCCTTCTTGTGTCTGTGCTCAGCAACCCGAAGCACCTCTGGGGCCACCACAGGAAGAGGCGGGGTAGTGATGTCCATGTGGTTCCTGGTTGGCATTGAAAGAAGGGATGGAATCTGGGCACTGAGGCTATGATGACCCCCCACCTCCAACCCTGGACTCATGTGGGAGGTCAGCTTGAGGTCAGCCTAGGAGGGAGGGAAGACAACATCTGGATGAGTTTATTGAGAAAGAGTAGCGTGTGTTTAAATTCAAGAGGGTTTCATTGCTCAACTTACACTTGTTTGGTCCCCCAGGTCTCCCACTACTGTGTTCTCAGATTCATTTGCAGATTTGTCCCATCCTCCTTTATGGTCACTTACATGACTACCGAAACAGAAAATACTTACAATTTACTCTGAATGGGGGATGAAAGGTTTTGTTGATACAAAGTTTGATTTCCATGTGTTTGAATTCCTGTAAATGTCAGTTGCAGAAAGATATCTTTAAGGTGATGTGTTATACACACTTGGCAGTGGTGCCTGTGCTCTCCTCATTCTCAGAAGAGGAGGAAGTGGAGGAGGTGTTGAAGAATGCAGGGTCACTGTTGTTGGGGCTGCTGCCCTGAGTGGGGTTGATGGGAGAGGACCTCTCATACAACGGTGTGTGCTTCCCTTCATGAGGAATGATGCTGAAGCTGTTCTCATCTGGGAGGCTTTTCTCCACTGAGTCCAAAGCTAGGGCAGGCTCCACCAATGGGGTTGGGTAGGCATGTTGGGCCTGGAACCACAATAACAAGCCATGATATCATCTCAATCACAGTTCTGGATTGAACTCAAATATGACATTTTCACATGACACAAGGGCTGTGTGGAGAAGGGGACTACTCACCCCAGGTTTCACGATCAAGTGAGCCTGTGGAATGTTGAGCATTTGTGGAGGTGCATATTGTGGCACTGTTGCAGGCACTCCGATCTGATTTGGTCTGACTAAGAGTGGAAACCGAGATACAACAGGAAGAGTCAGACAGCACGGCACTACATCAAGCCTCCAAGTGCCTCTACTGACAGTGGAGCCACTACTGGGGAGCCTGCCAGAATACTGAAGCATACTGAGCACCTTCAGAAATATTTAGGATGATTTTATCAAAAAGACATACAACCTAACTAAGGATGGTTAGAGAAGGAGTCAAACCATATTCCATTGTGCCTTTTGGATTATTAAACCATTCATAAACAACTGTAAATGAGTTTTCCCAAACTTGTAGCGGCTAAGCAAGCCTTACTAAAGCAGCCTATTTGTATGCGCAGGACATAGCAGCCATTCCAGAGTGGACACAAGGTCTGAGGCAAGTGGGAACATTTCTCACATTACTGAGAGCTATCTGGCTCTGTTCATTTGACTGATACAACAGCGTATTTTAAGGCAAGTTATCAAAGAGATAGATATAGCTGAGCTGAACAGAATAGGTGCAAAACATATTGTTGTGAACAGACACTGAATGCAAGGAGAGTTGTAACAAGTGTAGACTGGCTTATGGTAAATTACTACAGAGATACATGTCATCCAGTTGAATGATTCAAACATGAGAAGACATGGGATTTCTACTCATCCTCCATGATTCACCACTAACTTTTGTATCGCTTTGCTTTTGATGTCAAGTTTTTATGTCAAGCATGACTTTGTAAGACAAAGTGACCTTTGAATTTACCTAAATAAGGAGAGAACTGAGGGGGTTTGCTGGCTGCAGAGTAGTACTCCACTGCCTTCTTGAAGCGGACAACTTTGTCATCTGTTCTTGACTGAAATAAGAAAAACAACGATACACCTATTGTCAGTGGAAACCATGTCAACAAAACTAACAGCAGGCTAAGATCAAACCAGACAACTGGCTTCATGTCTACAAGGGTAATTGTTATGAAAGTCTGAATGTTCCTGGATGCATTTGCATAACTCAAAGTTTAGAAATGCCAAAACCAAGATACTGCTGACTAAGTGCCACAATGGTATTCTCATTTTATTTATAAATATATATTTTTTAAAGGGTTTTAGAGCAAACTTGAAACTCAGCAACCATACATTTGCTAGTCAAAGTACAAAAACATGTGCATTCTTGCTGTGCAGTTGAAATACCTGTGAATTCTTAAAAATGTCCTTTGCTATGGCTTCCAGGTCAGTCATGTCTTGCATGTTGCGGACATACTCAGCCACTGCTTTGATCACCACATCACAAGGGGGGAGCACAAGTTGGTGGGCACGCACCTGTTGAACAGATGACAATTGATTGTAATATATTATAAAACTGAATATAAACGATTACAATTACTGTACTGGGCTTCCTGTGAACAATCAAAATATGTAGATCTTATGGAACGTACGAAACAAACAACTGCCTGCCAGACAATATTAAGACTCAGTTAAGAGGCCTCAGTGGAAGAGACATTTGTATACTTTTGTTAATATGTCACTACACTGTTTTGGCAGTTTTAGGTTTCCTAGTTGTATGTGTAACTGGTGTCATCATGCCGCTTGTCAGCATAACTTTCCCCCCCAATCCTCCCACACAGGGATGCAAACTTGGGTCCTCTGACTTGCAAACAAGACAACCATTCTGTAAAGACACTGTGTTAACCAGCTACGCCACCAAAAAAAAGCTCTTCGATGGCACGGATGTCCAGTATTTATTCGGAGGAGTGAGTTTAACTAATTCACCTTGGTTACACTAGGATGCTATGAAGAGTCAAGTATATAGTCCTTTCCTGACAAATCCAATTCCTCTCAAACGGTAATTAGTAACCTTTAATTTGCAGTGAAATATTACATTAGTGCTTCACTAGAAAAACATAATGACAAAATCATTCATTGACAGTTTACCTTCAACGATGCTAATGGATGCTCTGGACCAAGTAAGCTCCAGTGAAAGGCAGCCAAGTCTTCATCAGGCAGTATGTGATTACCTGTAACCAAGAAGCAATGTATTCATGAAAAACTAATATGATGAACTAAGATAGTTGTTTGTAAGTCATTTATTTGGCTAGTGACTGACAGTATGTCTGTTACCAACCTAAAAGTGATGCAAAGATGACAAATCGATTTGGATTCAAATCAAGCTGCTTTGCCACTTCGTGCATCAAGTACTGGCTGGTGGTGAGGCTTTTGCCGTTGCGACTCAGTTTGAGGGCATGGGCACTGAAGTAGTAGGGGATGTTGCACAGGGCATAGTCAGAATCATAGGCCACGAGGCCATGGAACCCATTCTCCCTGCATAAGGTGATCACTTCCAGGTGGTGGTCTTCAATGCTCTGGACAACCTGAAAAATGACAACAATGTTGAATTGCCTGTATACAACATCTCAAAATCACATAGAAAATATGCTCTTGAATTAATCATGGGAAGCTTGGGAATTCATATAGGATTATAGACTACCTAGGTCATTATAGTTCAACAGATTGTATTATGTAATTTGAGGAATAGACAGCGTCTTACAAGAAGATAAATATATGTGCACTGGCCCTAAAAGTACTAGCCCTGAAAACAAACAAGGGAGACAGATAATTAAATTTTGAACAGAAAAAACGGGTCAAGGGCAAATCGACTATAAGGAGAAAGTAGGCTGTCCCAACAAAAACAAGGTAACTGGACATTTTAGGCTTTGTTTTCTGAACATTGTAGCTCAATGGTTGTGCCTTGTTTCTCTAATCATCCTGGTGCCATTTCCATTTTCGAAGAGGGCCGTAACATAAAAGTTGGCATAGGCCTGTTGGCTTTGGCTCGCACTAAACAGTACAAGTGACATGTGATTTCTGTGTACAGCCAATGGTAGGGCTATTTCTCTCTGTACTCTGAAATCAGAGCCTCTGCTGTGCAGCCTATAGGAGCAGTGCAAAAGTGGGACTAACAGCAGTACCAGTGCAACTCCTCTTATGAACATTCTCACAGAAGATCCAATTCCCAGCATTCATTGGAGGTGTTTAGTACTGCTGGATTCTGTAATTCATCGATTCGAGCTATGCCTACTTTTCACACATTAATGTCAGACACTCAATACAAACTCCTACTGTACTGTACCAAAAAAATCTTAGCTCTCTTCCTTTTTGATAGACCTGGCAAAGATGGAGGCAATGACAATACTATAAAACTATTGATATTGATAGCCTTCTAAATATGTTAATCTTGAGGTCCAATTTGGTAGATTATTTAACTACTGTTAACTAACTACATGATATGTGCAGACGTTAGGATTTAAAGGGCTAATTACAACCAACTTTATTTCAAGAGTAGCAAATTAATGGGCGTCTTCAAGCACAAGAAATTAAAGATCTACCAGACAGGTTCTTTTCAGACAGGTTGCTAGCTAGCCAACCACTTAAGCAACTAAAGCTCAAGACCAGTAACGTGTGACTTGAAAACAAGCTGCACAACTGCAAACTGTTGACAATGTAGCTAGTGTAACATGTCGAATTGGTGTGTTGATAGCAGCTAGCTAGCTGTGTAATTAAGGTCAGTTTTGTTGGCAAAGTAGTTACTAAATTACTGGTAATCACACTAAGGTTAGCTGGCAGTGCTAGCTAACAAGCTAACTTACCCCGATGTGGAACCTGAGGAGAGCCAGTCGGATGCAGTGGGCCATGCATACGGGAGGGAGAAACCAGACCTTCGGTGGTGGAGTTCCCTTATTCTGGACGTGGCTGACAATCTGCTGCGCTGTCTGTCTTTCGTTCACCTGTCGTTTGACCCATTCGTGAAGACGGTCTTTCTCCAGGGCGCCATTGAAGCATACCAGGAGCTCAATGTTGCCGTTGAAGCAGGCCTTGGCTAAAGCAGCCAGGTAACCGAGCATGTGGTTCCACTGGCCTCCGCTCACCCAGTCGGTGTAAAACCCACCATAGAGCCGGTGTAGACAATTTTCAGCATCCACAAGCAACCTCAGCGGACTTTGAGGTGGTCTCTGTCTGCCACCTCCAACCAGGCTCCCCCGAGCTAGCTTCTGAAGCTCCACCGGCACCACAGCATTTGGGCAATGCTTTTCAATGTATTCTTGGAAACCTTGCACACCCATGATTGTATTCAAATGAGAAATTGCTATTAAAACGACTTGAAAAGTGTAGACGCGTAAAAGCAGAAGAAAACAGGGGGTTACAATGCACCTCTTCCGTTGTCAGTAAACCAGTTGTATGGATATTGCAGTAGTTTGAATAGTTATATCCAAAATAAACGAAATCAAGTTGCTACTAATGCATTAACTGTTTTTGGTGAGTTGTTTTTTGGTTCATGGCTGCTGGCCGCCATGTGCCGTCTCACGGAGCCATGTCTCTGGATGTGCGTCTGTCTAGTGTGCAGAGAAAGAAGCCTAGCGACGCAAGGGCACGTACTGTGCTCAGAGAAGGAGGAGTCAGTGCGTTTCATCGGGCGTAGTTTGGAAAAACTGTTGCATCTCACCATCAGAGCGCAGCGATTCTAATGCTAAATCATTGTATCATCTATTGCTCTATTGTCAAGTATGATGTGTACTAACTGTGTACTAACTGTGAAACCATGTATCAACAATCTCCACCACCAATGGAGCGTTGCTAGACAAAGGAGCAACATTTCACCATGAGTTAAGGGCTTTTAATGACGATGTAGGCCTATTATGAGCAACATGACTTTCAAGCCACTATAATGAGTATGTTTTTGAAAATGAGTGTGTCACATAACCAGATTAATTAAAGATTACCAGGCTACATTGATTTAATGAAATCAGTGAAAACAAACTGACTTGTACATGCCGTTTAAAGAATGGTGATGACATTAAAAAAACTATTCGTTGTCTTCTGACACCTGACACTTCAGAATAGAGAAGATAAAGCAAGGATAATAATTATACGTGTAACAGGATTGATCAAATGATGACTGGTATCAGACACCTAGAAAATAAACTGAAGAACATACCAACAGGGGGCAGCATAGCACTGTATACTTACGTCTCCTGTTGGTGCTTGCGTTTAAAACTCAAAATGAAATGTCAATAATTCCTAGACAAAATAAGACATAATGGTGTTATTATGGTTAATCTTATGTAAACGTAATAATTAATCTTTTGTGGAAAAAATCAGAAGCAATTGATGTTCTTAAAAAGCTTTTATTCCTAATAGTATGAATGTGTTTATATTCTAAATTAAATTGCAATCATACTGCATATTGGCATACGAAAAACAACATCTTAAAGCAAATATTGGTGGTGAAACAAAGGTTTGATATAAAAAAAACACAAATAAAACATGAATATACATTAATTGCTGTAATAACATTCAAATATACAGAAATCAATTAGCCTACATAATTACACATTATGTTTACTAACATTGTGCCTAAGTAAAATTCGATTTGGCTTCATCTGATATGCTGGTCTTTTATCACAGATGATATGTGTATTGTTACATTTACCAATATAATATAACTTGTCACTACAAACCTCTTCTAAAACCGTTTTATGTAGATGTCTTGTCGCATTTCCTTTCAACATGGAACAATATTTTCATTTTTAAATATATTTATAGAAATAATATAAAACATATCAAATATTTTGGTCAGGGAAGTTTAGAGAAAACAGTGGTTGAATTTAGCTATCAAACCAGAAAAAAAAGATAGCTTTTGTTTATAATACCAGTGGCTTACTGAGACCATGAGACAGCAGTTCACAGTGCACTTTCAGATGTCAAGCAATTTCCGAAAGTGCTGTGCTTGTTGGGCCAGCTCCTTTGCAAAGTTCTGGGCTTCATCTAGGGCTGTTGTGTCTGGGAAGTGCAAAGCAGCCTTCTTGGTGGCCACAGCCAGCTGTTTAAGGAGTGCACACAGGTGGTTGCACTGACACAGCAAGCTCTGGCTAGTCTCTCCACTGTGGGCCTCCCTGCACAGGGTGTCCACTAGTCTTTGGCCCACCATGATCACCAACTTACTGTGGGATATGAATTTCTCAGGTGGCTGGCCATCTAGTAGGCTGTTCACAAACACACTTATGGCCTTCTGTAGAGCACCAAAATATAAACGACAGTGTTCTGGAAGTACAGCTCTTCTTGGTCCCTTCACATCAACTTGAGCTTCTGGGGAAGGTTGTGTCTGATCCTCCTGTGAAGTAGAAGGGGAAAATGTGAGAGAATCAGTGAGTGATTGTCATACATCCTCTGCACTTCCTCAAACAACTCTCTTACAGAGAAATAAATATAAAGGAAGTGTTCTGCTGTCTTAAATTACAAGGAATGGATACAAATATTTTTAACCATTAGCTTCTGTATCGTCCTTAAAAAGTTGGCTCTTCACCCGCTGTGACATGAGGACATTATACCTTTGGCTTTTTGGAACCCCCTCTCGGCTCAATCATTGGCTTCCCCTGTGCTTTTTTCTGTTGTTTTTCAAACTCTGTTTTAGTCTGGGAAGAAAGGAAGTTAAAAATAATAAGGTTAAAATACAAAGTGTGTTGGAAGTCAATCAAAGCAAATAAACCAAATAATTAATTGATTATTTGCAAGTGACTACAAGTCACTACAAGTCCTTGAAGTTCTACTAGTTGGTAAAAGAAAACATACCTGTAATTGAACATAATCATTTTCATCTTCCACGAGATCATCCATTTGTTCAGTCTCATTGTGACACTTCTTTGTTTCTGGTGAAATTGTGGAATTGGGATTGTCTGGTTCTCTTGGCACAGACCTGAACAGAAGCTTCCCATTAGCATTGAGGATGGACACCAGTCGCTTGACATCCTCTGGCACAGTACGGGCCACCATGACAAAGCGCTCGAGCGGATCAGGTGTCTGAGCTTGTCCTGGGTCCTGGGAAAGAGTATCCAGAGGCCATCCAGCCACATTTAGAGCACTCATGGCCTGCTGCAAGATCAGACCTGAGTCCTCCAAGATGGAAAGCTGCTTGTGGAGCCTTGCCTGCAGGTTGGCATCAGCTAGACGGCGGGCATTGCCCTTGAGGTCCAAGGCAAAGTCCAGAAAGAAGGTCACAGAGCATGTGATTCTCTCTGCTGCACCTTTGATCTCCTTCAAGTGTTTCCCCAGGTGCTCCTTGCTCCTCCAGCGGCTACTGACAAAATCCATGAGCTCAGGAACAGCCCTGCACACAGCTTCCTGGAGCACCAGAAGTCTGCGGCCTGCCTCCTCCTGGCTGAGGGTAACCTCCCGTAGAGGCTCTGGAGAAGAGGAGCTCAGAGCCAGGGAATCACAGGAGCTGGTGGAGGAGCTGGAGGCTGTGCTACTTCTCTGACTGTCAGTCGCTGACATGTGTGAAGCACTGCTTCTCTCGTCCTCCTCCTGAACCAGTGAGTCCCTGGTCCCTGGCCGGTTACGCAGAGAAGCTGACACTAAGTCCATCCTGCCACGCTGCATGCGCCCTCTGGAGTGGTCGTAGTTGGGACCAGTGTCTCCTCGGCACTCCAGGGGCACGTGGCCTTTGTAGGAGTCGCTGAGGCGTCGAATGGAAGACTGCTCCTGTGGTGGCACTGCATACACACTGTCCTCGGACAGTTTTTGTCCAGGTGGTTTGTCATATGTGGGAACCCTTGGAATCACTGTTGGTGGACTGTGGGTGTCTTGGTCCTTTCTTGTTTGATTGGAGCAAGGTTTTGGTATATCATAGAGAGAAAGAGCAGAGTTTGGGCTTCGCACAGGACAGACATGTGCTTGAAGGGTGTCATAGAGCTGCCTTGCTGGGCTCATTACTTTGCTGGGCATGGTACCATTGTAACCCTGCTTGTGACCAGGCTTCTCAGGAGACATGGGCACATCATAGATCCACTCGGATTTACGGGGGTTGGGAAGGGTGTTGTACCCACTTGCCAGTCTCTGTTGAGCTTCAGTAGATGAAGGCACAGGAATATCGTAGCAAGGATCCTGGGATACAGGTGGTGGAACTGCATATACCTGTAGGGTAAAAAAAAGGTCTGTTGAATGAGAATTCACATTGTAGAAAGACAGAATGCCTAACAGTAAAGAAATGGGTACTTACATAGGAATCAGTTGAATTGTCGCTCTTTATACCCAAGGTATGAAATCTCCTCTCCAACTCTGAGGTTTTAATCAGGGAGACCTTTTTTTCCAAAGCTTGCCTTTGTGATGGCTGTAATCACACATGTTGTTTAGGGTTTAAAAAGGGGAAAGTCAGTGGAACAATCACTGTTGCAGCATTTTGTCTTCTTCTGAATGCCTACATTTTTATAATATGGTTTTACTGGGTACACGTTTAAAAACCTCTTATGATATGTCTATGACGATTAATGCAGGAACATCAGTACTGTTTGTACTGAGACTCACAGTTAACAGAGACGCCCGTCTGCCAAGGCTTGGGACATCATAAACCTCCCCCTTGGGACTAGAGAGGATGCTAGGGGCCAAAGCCTGTAAAAACAGAAGCTATAATTGGTTCCTCCCTTACTACTTTGATCCTAGATGTGTCCACCTCATTGAGCTCATACTGAATATTTCAACCCTTTTATGAGGATAATGTTTTCTCTCAAACCCTTGAATGCCAGACATCCCTATTAGGCAGGCAGACTTGCCAATTAACCCACTTTTATAATTGAAACCCTTCTGCTCATTGACTCTTAGATGGCTACTGTAGACGAGAACAGCCCTCCCCTGCAGCAGTAGAGGAAATGTTGAACATATGGAATGGCCCCGTGTGCCCAAGCCCGAACAGGCACCCTCACAGACACCTCTCTCATACAGGGGTCCTCGGCAGCCCTGACTGCTGTTTGTCGTTAGTGGTGTCTGAAGTCTGTCTTTGCTCGTCTTTTACAGGCCCATAAAGGCCCGGTGCTGCATGCCTGTCCCCACAGAGAGCCCCCTGGTCCTCATCTGTAAGCTCTTTTGCCAGCGGGGGCTTCCGAATGCTGCATTTCATCCACTTTCTACCTCTCTAATCATGAGGAGGGTTAACACTTCCCAAGGAAAGGGACCAACCATTCTAGGTGAGCAACTGTCAGACGAATGTCTGGCTTTTTCTAACGTAGGCATATGTTTTTGTTTATTTTTGCAACAACAACAAAAATCTCTTCTAATAGTCTTTTAACCTGCTGCTAAGTATTTATGACACAGAGAAAATCACCTTACCTTGCTGTTTCCCTCCAGTATTTCTGTGCTGTTCTTGAGTGGGGAAGGGAGAGGACTCTTGGACAAAGGACTGGAGGGGATCTTATAAATTCTGTCCATGCATTCATACGATGATGTGGTGGACAGTCTGGGTCCACTTGGGATTTGATAGATATTCTGTGGACTGTCACTGTTTTGGCAGTTTGGTGATTTTGAATGTTCAGCACTTAGCACCTTGGGTAGGAGCTGCAGCCGGTTGGCAGGGGCCAGACCTTGACGTCCATACAATGAGCACTTCCACCATCCACGGCTACCAGCTACATTTTGATCCATCACTGTGACAATGTCGCTCTTTCGGAATGCCAGTTCATCAGGACACTCTGCAACGTTATCAAACAGAGCCTTTGCAAGAAGGGTCTGGAAAAGGAAAACAGTGAAAAATATCACCAAAGAGGTTGCATGAACAGCACATAAAAGGATATTTATAACACATTGTGCAAGACATACGGACAACAAATCTTACTGACAAGCAAAGAGCATATTCTGTGCACACCAGATTACAGTTTACGATCCAATACAAAAAATAGGCACTGCTTTCCATTAAGATGTGGAGTTAATTTTTACAATTTAATATTACTAGTTTGTTTAATCATTCAGTGGCTGGGTACCCATTACAATTCTCAGAATACCCTCTCATTGTTAAACAACAATTGAAGAGACTCATTCTTAAACATAAATAGACATTCGTAATCACAGGTGTTTAGTAAGAATGGACTCATTCTGTGTCCTGTATTTTGATTCCTGTGAGTATTACCCTCAGACAAAAGCATCTTCTTTGAAAAGGAGCTGAGAGAATGCTCCTTTTCATTCCAAAAATAGAGCATAATATTTTATGAAAAAAATAAACAACATTCAGATAAAGAGTAAGAATAGAATCAATTCATGTTAAAGGATGAAGCGGCTTCACAAGTCCGGCTTTGAACTGACGGCATGACACTGTGAGATGACTTATTTGCTAAATTAATCAGATTAATTCTATGAGGCTCACCTATGGAAATAAAATGCCCTCATTCACTTTTTTGTGAGTATCCATAGCCGAGTATAGATGATACATATGGTACATACATCCAATGTTTCCAATCCAACATTCAGCAGTATCTAAAGCATTTATTCTCACACAAACACACATACAGCGAAACACACAGCCACGCACACAGACATACTCGACCCCCCTCAACCCTCAGCTGATACGTCAGGCTGCTGGCACTGCCTTACATGGTACTGCCCTCTTTCTGTCAGTGAATCCTCCATAACAAAGAGCCTATTCACCATCAGAGCCCAACACACTCTGCACCTGTTGAATAGAAAGCCTGCCAGGCCTAAAGAGCACAGCCCCTGCACACTGACCACAGCACACACAGGCCCACTTTCACCCCCAAACACATCAAGTGCAGCAAACTCCCCTGTAAAGTCTGCGGAACTGTGGCACTATGGTCACATTGCAGTTCTATCATGTACCTCAAAGCATCATGTAAAAAGTGTCAGACAGAAGCAACTTTTTCACCAGCAGTAGTCTTTTTGTAAATGCTATTGTGTGTGTACATTTCAAACAATATGTCCACATATAGAATAACCACATTTCAAAGACCACAACTTCCATGAGTTTAGTCAGAACTCTGGGCTTGCCAACAAATACATCAAGTTACATTTTTGAACCGTTGCTTGTTGAAGTTAGGGCAGAGATGTGTGAAAATAAAAAACATTTGTCATACGTTGGTAAGATGGGAGTTTTGAATGCGGTTTTGTGTTGTAAGTACATCACATGAGAACTGTTCTCTTTTCCCAGTATTTTGCATCTGATATCTAGATAAGATCATTTGAGAAATTATCAGAAATTGAGACATCTTCACAGTGAGACCTATGCACTATTTCCCATTCTTATTCTTATTTTTATATATATTTTATTTTAATTTTATAATTTACATTTTAAATTGTATTTTTTAGATTGTTAGTTCCTAGGATTAGTTAAACTACTGTACTTTTATACTCTTTGATTGAAGCTCCGTATATGTTTATTTGTTTATTGTTTGCACCTTCCGGCCACAGTAAAATTCTGTGTTTGTGTAAACCTACATGGCGAATGAAACCAAATTCAGATACTGATACATAAATAGAACGGTTAAATACCTATATTATCCATAGTGTAAGATGAGAGTTGGACTTGCATATGTACTGTGCCAAGCAGGACAAAATTATGTTTACTTCACTGTGTGTTGTTTCTTTGTATATCAATCAGTACAGTAAAATAGGGGTCAGATTCAGCTGTGAGTCTTTTGGATTCCTGCACACGCCTGCTTGTACAGCTCAGGTTCTGGCAGCTGGCTGCAGCACTTTAGATACACAGCTGTCTTTCTCTTTTTCTCTCCTTCTCTTTTTGGAGACTTCCACCCTGAGAGACCTCCACCCTGTTGGCAAATAAACATGACCTGGACTATCATAATAATAAAATTAATATGAACAATGGGCATTTAACTCAATGAGTTTGGTATCTAAATATGCTGCTCTGCTATCTTACGTGTGGTTGTGCTATCCCAGCATTAAAAGATGGAAGTGTCATGTTGACACTCTAACACCTCTTTCTACCAAAGACTCTGGGCAGTAGAAAACAGTATGGGAACCATTCCCCCTAGTTCACTTTGACCTTTGACTTTTTGACAGCCTGGTCATGACCCCTAGGTCAGGTCAGCACCTCATGGTCAATCAGCGGAATGGCAACGCCAGCATAGGTGCAAGGAATTAGTTTGACTGAGAAAAATACTAAAGAGATGTATACAAAAGAATGTTGGACAGAACAAAAATAATGAATGGATTTCACCATTTCACTACAAATTGATTAACAGTGATACTTAGTTCACCATTCAAATATCATATTCTGTTGCTGTGTGATACACTTGTACTACATTTTGGAACTGTGGGGAAAGGCCTATGGAAGCCCTAGAGGCAGCACAAACAGAAGTATAGATGATGTTCTCTGTTCAAACCAGGACAGGATGCTTTCCCATAAATTTCACATAAAAAAAACTTTCCCACAGTGTGTTTATGTCGATATTCAATCTGGTCCAGTGAAATCCATCACACTGTAGGTATAGGGAAACATATTGTATCCCATGGAAAATCCAATTCAGATCTAAACAAACTGAAGGAGAGGTTGAAGCTAATTCTGGTCCATGGCAGTGACTTTGCCTGCTTACAGCTGCCCTGGTATTTCCTGTATATGAACTCTTGAGAACTATTTCAAATTTCACACAAAATCCAAACTACTAATAAGAACTTCTCAAGACACCAAATAAAATTGGACTCCTATATCAAACAATAGTACAAACTTAAAATAGTTATGATAAAACTATACAAGGCACATGTGGATTTTAGGAATCGTGCAATATCCTGCCAGGAAAAGTAATGCTTGATTACTAACACCAGAGGATTCACTCTGGAGTGCAGGAGACTTGATGCAGCACCATATCTACATTCACCCTCTGGTTTTATTTAAAAGTAGACTTCCTTTTCAACTTCCTCTTCTGTTTTTGTCTATGGCTAGGCACTTGCCTTTGCCCTAAACCTCTTCCTGATCAGCTCTGAGCACATCATGGCCACCACATTTTGTCTACTTGAACAAAACTCTTAGTACCCAATCCAAGGCTCACAGCATGTTTAAGAATGAAGCCGTTTACATTTGCAGCTGATTCGTGTCTGATGTTATGGACATGGATCAAGACTGGTTAACAGACTACTTGGGAAAAGTCATGCTGATTTTAACTTTTCTGTGTGGGAGTTCAAGTGCATTATTCAATGTCTCCACACCAGCCTCCAGTTGTGAAAAATCTACTGACACCCTATAGTGTGTACATTTTAAAATACAGTATTTAAGAAATGAGCTTGAGAGTGCTAAAGGTTGTTGAGCAGAATACATTGAAATGGGCTGGTTCCCAGTGCATAGTGTTTGTGGGAGGTATAATGATGATTCTGCTACTTCTCCAGTTTCTCTAAATTTCTCCAGTTTCTCTGAATGATATGGGTCTTAGAATACCTCATTCTTCTGGAATGAATGTGCTATGGAATGCTGTTGATACATGTTATATCATTGCCTGTGAATATGTATAGCTGTGTAATACCATCTTCCATCTTCTACCAAGCAGTTGTGACAGTGAGACTCAGTATTACACACAGGTTTTGCCATATCCAATCAGTTCTGTCAGGATGACAGAATGAACCCAGCTGGGACCAACCAGAAAGCAAGAAGTAGAGGGAAGGTTACACAGACAGAAATACAGAAACAGAAATAAACCTTTCTGCAACCTTTCCATAAATTGAAAATCGGTAATCGGGAATATGTGTCTGGATATAGCCTAATACGAACCACCAACAAAATGGTGACATGGTAAATAACTGCTCAGACAGATAATTCCATTAGGTAGGATATGCATAAGATGCCAAACATTTAGCTAAAATATGAAATTCAATGATCAATTAAACCTGACATAAAAGTGTAGGAATTATGTTCTTCCTCCCTCCTATCATCTGACCTAGCAGAACAACCAAGTTTCACAAACTGAGAAGACTTAAGAAGCAATATTGTAGCTTGAAGGTACAATTAAAAGTTCAACAGCTTGATTTCATATAGCTTCAAGGAGTGTGTTAATGAGGCTTATAAACGTCAATCTGCAACACACTCTCTAAGGACCAACACTATCATGTTACAACAGCAGAGTTTAGGAGTGTTGTTCGTTGGGGGGCTATACATGGTAATAGGAGGTCGCTTACACCGCAACAAAGTGAAATCTAAAGAGACAATAGACAAGTAAAGATTCCTTTAACTGATAATCCAAAGAAAATAGTGCAGTCAATAAAGTAACAATTGAAAACATTGAACATTACAATGATTTCTTGAATATTTTTCTTGAACTATTTGAATTGAATGATCAAGTATTAAGTCGACATTGGGTGCAACACTTACCTCCATTTCCAAATAGGGATTACAAAGTAAGAAATATGCTTAATATTCCAAATCAGATATCCTGACACTCAGTCATGACGAGGAGTGTGTGCAACCTCTGTGTAAAGCCAGAGCTTTGTGATTTATTAGCCTGCTTGAGCACACACATTCTCTGAGCTGTCACTGGGAGCCAGACTCTTTACACACAGGGGCGGGGAGAGCTTGCCCAAAGTCTTTGACATAGCTACTTTCTCGCAGTCCTATTGGCTTTGCTTGAGTCCTTTTCATCCTAGTCCCACCCTCTTCTAACTACCTCTGTCTCTCCATGGCCAACCACTTCTTCAAAGAACTTCAATGAAGTTATTAGAATACAACAAAAAGACAACAAAAAAAAAAATCACTAACTAGTGTTTTATCGAAAAAACAAACAGACTCATCTTTCTTCATGTTCTATCATTTGCTATTTTCTTTTGGGTTTAAGTTATCTGTAGATTTTTGGAAATGTATTCATTTGGAGTTATAAGAAAGACATGCATTCTTAAGCCCAATGGCCATTGTTGCCAGGACAACATTGAGAGAGGCCAATGCCTGAGAAGATCAGGGTGAGGGATGTTAGTGGTCTTTGAACAGTCAGTTTGGGTCCATTGACTACAAAATGGTTTCACACACTGATCCATCCTTTACTGTGTAATGTTGTAGAAACATTGCAATACATGTGATTCGGGGTTAATTCGAAGAAAAAAGTTTGGGCCGTCATTTAATCACATCAAATAATATTATAATAGTCTTAGTTATTTGTGGCTTTCATACTTCTTGTGAAACACCTTACAGGAAATACCTGACCCCAATGGTACATCAATGATCAGAAATGAGAACTGTGGCATCTGAGTGCATGGTGTTGGTGGTGTTGCCTAGTTACCCAGACCACAGTGCATTTCAGTAAACAAGGTATTTGGCATTGTGTCAGACCAGTGGAGATAAATGTACTATCTGAATTATGACTAAAGGCTAATGGCCCACTATGTGCATTGCATGTATTTACTTAGATGACATGCAAGCACATCACTTCAAAAATATCAGTCATATATATACCCCCAAAAAGGAAAATTCAATATCGAAATAATTGCCTTTAATAAAAAAATTGACACCATGTATACAGTACAGAAACGAAATACAAATAATTGTCAACTAAAGTAATTATTTTCCCCCCACCAAAACTGTGTGGAAAGACTTGTAGCCACATGTCAATGTTTGTCTGGTTAGATGCAATTTAGATACTAAAATAGGCTCTGTTTAAAATTGAATATTGTGCTGCAATGGTCATTCAGAAATATTATCCCAACATCTAAGGAAAACAGCGCCCCCAGGCTGTGGGTCGATGGGGATGCAAACAGTGAGACAATGGCTTCAAGGGAATCAAAAATACTGAATACCACTGCCACTGACAAAAAAGCAAGTTTAAAACAAATGTCCTCGAAACTTTGTTAGCTACAAAAAGCTACAGAAAGAAGATCTGATGGTGGAAGATGAGTGACTGTCCTCAGGTCTGCAGGACCTGTTGGGCTATGAGGGTTCAGTGGGATCCCTGTTCCCTCAGTCTGTGGTGGTGCGGCGGTACCAGAAGCGGGCCCTGAAGTCATCGCTGCAGGTCATGAAGCCCGGGTTGGTGGGCGAGTGGACAATACAGCGGACAATGTTGTTGTGGCCCAGGGACAGAAGGTTCTTCCTCTCGGCCGACCGCGAGTCCCAACAGCACAAGCTGATGGTGCGCTCATCAGGCAGAAGGACGTAGTCCTCTGTGTGGTTGAACACACCCTGCGTGCGGTGCATCTGCCGACCACTCAAGCCCGCACCTGTGAAAAGATGGACAACACTGTAACACTGGACTTTCTCAAAATAAACCATCATCTCAGGAAATGCTGGTAAGGCTCTTACGTTCAGTATTGCATATGGGCAAGCAGGTGTCGATGGACGAAAATGGACCACTTGTTAATCTGATACCAGATTTAACAGTGTATATCTTAACATTATCCATTTGTCATTCTAGCTTTATGTTTTATGGTGGCATCCTCACCTGTGTACTTGACAAGTGTGCGTCCAGTAGAGATCTCCCACAGCTTTACCACAGAGTCTTTCCCACTTGACAGAATGTACTTGGAGTTCTTGGAGAATACGGCAGAGCAGACCTCAGCACCGTCGTGAGCCTTGTCAAAGGTGGTCACACAACGGTTTGACACTCCATCCCACAGCTTGATGCTGCCATCCTTGCTGCATGTGACATAACTGTTGGCACTGGGGTTGTAGTTGACGGAACAGATGGTGTCTGTGTGCTGGTCCAATGGGTTGCATGATACAAAGCACTGGAAGGTGTTGACATCATAGAGTCGCAGGGTGGGATGCTGGGTTCCCACTAACAGAAAGTCACCTGATGGATGGAAGGATATAGAACGAAGCATTTCTGCTTCCTGTGGAGTGGATTCCCAGAAGTGGACAGTCAGGAATAAAGCCATTGTGTCAAATGCATAATGTAATGACTAAATGTAAATGACTAAATGTAAATGCATAAAATGTGTATGTACAAGGAGAGAGGACAGGTGGGCAACACATTTTTGTGAATAAACATCACAAAATAATAAACATTTGGTGGATAAAGATCAAAAGAAAGCTGTATTATAAATAGAGAATCGTATCAAGAGGTTTACCTGAATATGCTTAAAAGCTCTTTTCGCAGACGGTTTGGAGTAGTCAAAGAGTTTGAGGGTGTAGTCACGGGATCCAGAGGCGAGAATCTGTTCAGTAGGATGGAAGGAGAGGCAAGTGACCTCATCCACATGGTCATACAGTGTCCGAATCACTGGGTGGTTCTCCATGTTCTGCTGGGCGGTCTCATTCATCATCACCTACAGAACAAAGAGCCATGAGGGCACAGCTACAACTTCTTTCCAACGTGCAACATTTCATGGTAAATGATTAGTGATGATGGCTGCGCTCCCTGTCTCTCAGACAAGCCTCACCTCAATGGGCATGGCACTTTTAGCCAGCATGCGCTCTGTGTCCAAGATCTTGATGGAGGCATCTGCAGATCCTGTTGCAATGAGTTGGCCATCACGGCTGTAAGTGGCAACACGACATGGCCCCTTGTGAGATGTTACGTAGCAGGTCTCATATTCTGAGGCTTCAGGAGACATGGTCTGAACGTCTGCGTCAAACTCCAGGTCAATTCCCACACCAGGTGCCACTGTGTCTGACCGACCAATGGCATATTGAACTGCACTGTCATCGTTTTCCATACCTGTGACAAATGATAGGTTTATAAGTTTTACTGTCATTGCATAGAAACGTAAAAAATCAAGCTAAACAAATCCAACATACCAATTTTTGCCAGCTGCATCAACTGTTCAGATGGTGACACCACACTGGGTGGCTTCACCTCGTTGATAAGGTTGTTGGCAATGTTGGTGTAGCCATCATAGAGCAGCTGGCTGATTATAAGCTTGTATAGGTGCTGTCGGTCCCTTAAAGTCGGTTTAGGGCGATACATCTTAATTAGCAAGTTATGATTTTTAAGATGTGACGATTACAACAAAGTATCTGAAATAAAAACAACACATGCACGACGTTAGTCATCATCAGCATATCAAATAGTTTCTATATGTTAGCTTTTCCGACGCTTGCTGGTTATATTTATATAGTATAATTCTGCTCTGGTTGTCTACTTTATTACCGGGCACACTTTTGCAGCTAGCTAGCTAGACAACTACGGTAATGGATTGCTAATGGCTACCTAGAGAGCAAGTTCGGTAGTACAATTGCCATTGAAATGAATGAAACTTGCTAGCTGGCTAAGTAGCACTGAGTGCAGCAGTCAAAGCCAGCTAATATAACGTAGCCTGGCTAGATACAGTACCTAGCAAGTCATTGTGGAGTGCGTTACCTCAATAGCTAAATCAATATGTCAAGTATTTTACAGTATCTAAAGTAGCTACTTCATATGTTCTATGTTCACTTGAATTGAAGCAGTTAATAAGCTAACTAGCACTAGTAACAATACTACCTTGATAATAGAGGCGCTGTTTCCAAAAGCGCTGCATGCTAAATGTGAGCCGTAGGTTGAATTCTCCAAACTCAACGTATTTGCGTCATGTGTACGCCACGTTGTAGCTGAAAGGAAGTCGTCCATAATACAGTCAGACAGTCAGACGTTAAGAACGGATCTAAGAGCAGTTGGCCTACCCCAAATGTAAAACAAATTTCATTGGCCAAAATGTGTAACTCTTCTGGACCAGTTCTTAATATTAGACTTCGATTTTCATATAAAAACGGCATAAACATAAAGAGCGCAAATGCGCATTATGAGAAATCCAGACGGGGGCGCGCAAGTATTGGTAGAAAATGTCTGAGATTTTTAGTTGCTCAGAAATTGTAAAGCTAATTGTTGCATTAGTTGTAGTTTTAGTTATCCTTTCAGTCACGTAGCAGTGTCAGTATATCTGTTAATACACGTTTAGCGCATAATATAAAATATTCCTCGAGTTATTAATGCTGATCTGAAGCCAGAACACTATCAGCACCCAACCACATTTTTGCATCATGCAATGCATGATTAGCAACAAACTTGGCATGTGTGGTCCTGGTCCCCTGAATTATTTTAAGTACCAATCCTATTTATGTGGTAGACTACGCTTTTTATGAACATAAAACAGGCTAACTATCAAACACAATATATGTGGTAGACAATAGTCAAGAGGTGCTAGAGCTACCAATAACTAACATTTGTATTAGTCAGTCCTCTGCCAAAACTCCTCAACACATTTCGAGAATGGCAGGAGGTGTTTCGTTACCATGCCAACACAACCATCCCCCCTCAGTTGCCTTGGAGACTGGTGTATTGCTGATTTCTTCTGTTGACACAATTTTACAATCCTGCCACCTGAAACTGGTTGAAGACCTAGTTCACACAGGCAGCTAGCGTCAGTGGCCTTTAGGCCTTTACAGCCTAACAGTGCAGAATGATGCTCGCTTTATCAACATCTCACAATGCAGAGAAAAAGACTGCACACAAGGACAGAAAGTGTGCTCAGTCTGTACAATAACTACTTGTTTTTACTCTGTGGAAAATCTTGCTGTTAGAAAAGATAATATACAAAAGATTTTAGGATAGCAGTTGTCATTTTTACACCAGTTTTAAGTAACCATTCACATGAATACATATTGCACTATTGGTATTTCCCTCCAAAACAGAATACATTTGCAGACTGCAACTTTATGTTATCACAGAAAGCAGCCTTCACTCCGCTGCCCTCGTAGACACATAAGACACCTATACTCATGGACACAGATGGGACTATGCACACATTGTCAAAAAAGGCTGTGGTTTTGATAGTGGGTGGGATGTTCTCTGCAAACACTTCCATCTATTATCTGATTACCCTCATGGGCAACGACAATGCCAGCACAACCCTGTGATTTGCTGACTACACCCACAGAATCTTTCGTGTGCCCTGCGAGTGGGTGGGTGGGTGGGTGAGGTGTGGTTAGAGGAAGAGAAGCAGAGAGATTTTATCAGAGGAACTATTCAGGTAGCAGCTCACAGTGTGTTGATGTTAGAGCGAGTCAGTCAGTCTGGGAGAGATGTACTGTAAAAGGTAAGGCTGGAAGCGTCAGAGCACTTCCTACTTCTATTGTAAATGTTGTTGATACTTTCAGTTCTGCAATTTCTCATTCTCGGAATGCGACCAACTGTGCTTTTCAGTTCATATTCTTCTCTGTTTCTTTCTTTTGCTGATCACTTTCTGTACATGTCAACTTATGCATCGATCTTTGTTTAACAGCACTGTCAAGCAGACCCTTCTCCCTCGTGCTGATCTCTCTCTGTCTTTGCCGTTCTCTGTCCTGTTCTCTCTCTCATTCTCTCTCTCTTTCTGTCTCTTTCTCACTCCCCCTTCTCTTGTAGTGCATATTCGGTGTCAGTTGCATTGCTTACAGGGTTCCTACGTCCTCTCCAGCAGAAACATTTCCTCTGCAAAGAGCAAAGATTTGATCAAAGAAAACTGCCAAACTGCTTTAAAAGAAGCCTTTATGACTCACAGATGTATGCATGTTTAGTACCTTATTGAGCATAAACAATGCTGTAAGCTTGCCAGTTGACCTATACGGACAGTATTGTATTACAAGTGGATCTGGTGCAACTGTCTGGAAAAGTAAGATATTGTTGACTTTGGTTTATGGTCAAGTGTTACTTTACACTTTCTAATCTAATTTTCTTTCAATTATTATTGTTTTTGTCTAAACTTTGGTTGGTAAATATTAATATATGTTTTTCGATAGCACACGTGAATTTACAGTCTCATATTCATTCAGTTTAGAATAAACCTACAGTATACACAGATATGCCAAGACAAAAGCCAAATGTCTTTGAATTTTAACTATTTTATCATAATTGTATTATTTTTCAGGAAAAGGTTAGTCACTAAATGCTATGTGTTCACATAATCTGTTTCAGGCAAGCAAAGTAGGTTATGAGACTGTATGTCCATGAATGCCACACATTTACATATCTGACTGGAAATGATAGCAGGGTACTGTATGAGGAAGAGCTTCACATTGACTGTGTAACTCTACTTTGAGCTTTAGAATTTAGAATGTTTTGAGGATAAGTTAGAAAAAAAGGAATAGATGTTTAAGTCAAAGGAACGGGGAGCAGAAAACAACTTGACATTGTAAAATGTGCCACAGAAAGTGTTTGGCGTGGGTGTGCTTTAGCTGCACTCACATCAAACAGCCACCAACAATTCTAAGGGTGATACAATCATAATTCAAATGAGGATATCTGTGACTCATACCAATAGTGTCACACTGAGCCACACTGTTTTCATACTGTAGGACTACATCTTCTTTTGCTTGAAGATATTTTTTTATGTATACATTTGAAAATACATTTTAAGCTTATATGTTTGTGTACAGATCTAGAAAACAACATGCAAATTTTAACAGATGAGAGAACAGACACCTCTCTCTATCTCTATCTCTCTCTGATGGGTCAATCTCTTACCACATTCATGGCTATGTAGTGCATGTGTTGTGTGTGTCAGTGTATGTGTGTCTGAGTCTACGTGTTAGCTTGCTTTCATTTCCATGCATCGCCTGCACTGCAAATTGTCATAATAATCATATTATGTCATACTGCACCTTAGCAGCATAGTCTAGCTTTGATGTAGCCCAGAAAACGTTGTCCCACTACTATAGTCATCATCTTCACGACTAAAAAAACCTCTCATGTGGTAGTCATGTTGACTCTAACGGCATGCTTTGTTTCTAATTCATTATTTACTTAATTCCTATTTTATTCATCCCAGTCTAGTTTAATTACAGTTGATGTCTCAGAAAATGAAGACTTGAATGCCTTGCACTATAAACCACAGACCAGAGCAGCACTCCCGTTCAAACAGAAATAGTTATTCTTTGATCATGCCGAGCAGAAGGCCTAATGAAAACGATGTTTCCCTTGCAGGTAATTAAAGGCCCTGCATCAGAACATCACAACGGCTGTTGCCATGGAGACTGGCAAGCAGGGCTTTGTGAATGTTTCTGTGCTTGGCAGCTCAGTCTCAGCGCAGAGAGAAAACAGGATGCACGTCCAGGCCCCACCAACGACTATACTCGTCCACACGATACCTGCTGCGCCACCCCATCCCCGGGCACAGATACACCCACAAGCCCAGCTACCTGCAGCCACCCAGGAATCTGCCCACCTGCATCTGCCAGTGCCGCCTCTATATGCCAAAGAAACACTTCCCTTCCTGACGCTCCACTTCCCTGGAGGGCTAGAGCTTCATCAGGGACCTAGCCCAGCGACAGCCGTGTCTGCAGCCAGACCCAAGTCTACAGGGAAGCATTTGTGCCCTCATTGTGGCCGGGACTGTCTGAAACCCAGTGTGCTGGAGAAGCACTTGCGCTGCCACACCGGGGAGAGGCCGTACCCTTGCGCTACCTGTGGCGTCTCCTTCAAGACCCAGAGCAACCTCTACAAGCATAAACGCACCCAGGCCCACGCCCGCCTCTCATCTGAGTCTGAGCAGAGCAGTTTAGGCAGCCAAGACAGCTTGAGCAGCTCCGGGGATACTTATACCACCAGCCTGTCTTTAGATGTCCTCAGTGGGGACTCTGGGAATCAAAACATGGAGGTTAGTGCATCTATCTGTCAAGCCATCTCTCCATTTAGCTCTGTGCTGCCCCCTACTGCTCAGCTTGGTCCAGAGACAGGCTGGGCCCTGCACCAGGCTGCTTTGGTGGGCCTTATTCTTGCACCTGGAAATGACCATAATGTCTCTTTGGTCCAAGGTACAAAATCTGAGGGTATGACTTACTTTGATAAGACAAATGATGAAGAGAAAGATAAAACAATTGAAAATACAAAGCCTCGAGTGGCTACAAATCGTCATCTCCCCCTCCAGAGGCAAGAGGCAACCCTGTTTTCCAAACATTGGGAGAATTCTGTATCGAAAGGAAAATCCCAGAGCCATGACAGCACAGATTCTGGATTCAGTGAGAGTAGTGAGCAGCCCTGGACCACCAGTCCTGGGATTGTGCCGCCTGACCACAGCATGGAGTCCCTTGTTGAGTCCAGTCTGGAAGTCCACAACCAGCCTAACACCACCCACATCTCCACCAAGCCTGACCTTACTACTTCAGAGACCAAATCCAGTGTATCAGAGCTGGAACAGAAGAAACTGGAGGAAAGGATCTCCAAACTGATATCTGAGAATGATGCAGTAGTGGATGATAAACACCTGGAAAACGTGAGGCCTCGGAAGACAATGTTGTCCAAGCAAGGGAGTATTGACCTCCCTATGCCATACACCTACAAAGACTCATTTCACTTTGAGATAAAGACCAGCAAACCCTCTAATGCTGCATTAAGTTGGCAGAAAGCAGACCGGGGGACAGCCCTGTATAGCTCTGTGCCCAGCCAACACTCCTCCAGCGTAGAACATGCTCCCCTGACACGCAGCAGTTCCCTGCCCTTCAGCGTGGGAATTCAGCACTCAGAGAGGAGCAGCACAGCCTCTCCCCACAACAGAGATTTCATAACTTTAGCCAGAAGAGGCAGCTTGGGACATACATACCCAGCAGGCTTTGGCACAAAGTCTGTAGACCAGCAGGTGTCCAATCATCGCCCACTGGTACGCCAAGCAGCCATGGACTGCAACCCGGCAACAGAAGGCCTCGCTTTGACATCATCACTGGAGGAGGTCTTTCCCAACAGTCTTTGCTCAGATGGCGACAGCAACGACATTTGTGTGGAGCCAAGCAGCCAAAAGTGTCGCAGGAAGAAATCACAGAAGTTTGCCTACAACAAATGGTACATGTATGGGGGTGGAACTTTTAAAAAGCTGTACAATACAGACAAAGTTGAGAATAACACTGTTCTCAAGGCTAGAAAGTCAATGCCGAGCCTAGAGCATGAGGTGGTCCAGGGGATTCAGAGAAGGGGCTCATTAATGCACAGGGACCTTGTCACATCAGTGGGGTCTACAAAAGACTGCACTGCAACAGTGTGTCACCCATCCAGCCTTCCAGCCAACCTGCCCTCTGTCCCACGTGGGAATGTATATCAAAGAGGCAGCCATCTTGATTCCTCGTTTACCACGCTGAAAACAACCTTTGTGGAAAAACTGTCTTTGTCAACACATCCACCAACCACTGGAGCAGCAAATGCTAACAGTACAGAATCTGTTACAGAGAGTGTTACGCATGGGGGGAAACACACTGGCAGTGTCTCGCTACATCAACATTGTACAAGATGTATTCACTCAGAGACTAAGAAGCAGAGAACTGACAACAACATATGTTCACTGGGGACGCAGTTTGACCCCAACGCCAGTAAAACAGTGATGCTCCCTGTCAATCTTGGTATGACCTGCTCTGCTTCGTGTGTGATGAAGACCAACAGAACCTATGTGAGCACTTCATTCTCCTCTAACAACCCCACTGCCACTAAAACCAACTTTCTACCAAAGTACCAGCTGAAGCTACCCAACACAACAGACTCAGACTCTTCAACACTGACCTTAAATCAACCCACTGGTATAATTTGCCATAACACCATCTGTACCTTGTCCTCCTGCCAGACATCAAGAACCATAACAACTGGAAAGAAAGACATTCCATCCTCAGAATCCTCATGTATGGATCAGAGTCAGACAGTTATGTCTTCACCAACAGCAGTTGAAAAACAGCCATTTACCAAAAAAGCCTTAGTTGAGAGTGAGACTGTCACAACAACAACAATTTTAGTCCAGGAAAGGGATGCAAAACCACCCACCACATATATGCAGCATCCACCTGTTGTGGCTTTTGCAGAGAACCTCTCTGCTACATGTACGCCTATCACAACCTCACCCAGTACAGTTTCACCCAGTACAGTTTCCACTAATAATGTCTCATTAATATCAGAGAACCGTTTTACTGAAGAGTTGAACACAGCTGCCATACCTTGTCACATTGTTCCATACAATGACTCAGAGTGCTCAGCTGCCCAGAATGTATTTCATGTTCGGACGGCAGATCTCCAGATCTGCCTGGAGATCATATCTGATGAGCAGCTGGCTCTCATAGAGCCCCAGATTGAAAGGCAAGACCCCACACATGAAGAACAAAGCCATTTTACCAGGGCAACAGTGGATATAAATGCAGATTTGGGGCCTAAAAGGGCTGAATCTCAAAATCAGGTTAAGTTGTCATCCTCAGAAGGTCTTCAGAACATCAAATCCTTATTACCAGAACGTTTTCATCAGATGGATCAACACATTGCTGTTACAGACCACAAAAATAGAAGGCAGACAGACAGACTGTTCAAAATTGAATCTACTCCTTTAACTAACACAGGACAACATTTTTTACAGGTTTCATCCACATCACCAGACCCATTATTTACCCCTGGAACTCATAAACACATGCTTTTACCAACACAGAAGAACCGAGCGGGGGTTATGTCAGTCTCCTCAAAAGGTGTGAAATCAGAAAGGAGCCAAACACAGGAAGAAAATGTCCTCCCAAAGAAGCCTATTAGCCAAAAGTGCCAGGTTTCTGATGAGCTGCCTGGCCAACACAAACTCTGCCTGGTAGCCAGCTCTTCATTGTCATCTTCTACAGTAGCGAAGAGCAGCTCAGGAAGTGGATTACAGGAAGATGATAGCCAACACAAATCTCTAAATCAAAGAACCACATGTAACATGGACAAGATAAAAACTAAGAATACAACCCTGGAACAAGAAGCCCCTACTTCAGAGGGAATGCCTAGAGAATCCTATCTGCCCCTGCAGTCATGCTCTGGTCAGAAGGCTAATGCTGAGAGCAGTGTCGCTTTCCCCAAAAAGGAGCCTTCTATTTTCCAGAACAAAGCCTGTAAACCTTCTGGAGAACCCGACTCAAAAGAAATACAAGTCTATAGTAGTTTCATGGAATTTGAACCTGTGAACTCAAAGATCTATTCTAGTTCCACAATGTCATCAAAAACATTTGGTGTGGGCCATATCAACATCGAAACTCTGGATGTACATGTACCTTTGCCATGCCAGGCTCAGTGTAAATCAGAGGAAAAAACTTCCACTAACCACAGAGACACACAGCTGGTCCAGTTTACCTTTGAGCCTTACAGCATTCATGAGGAAAGGCCCAAACATGCCCCTGGTGTCTCTTTATCCAATCAAGACCCAACAACAGGTAGGCAATCGGGCGTTTATCAAATTGTATAAGTTATTCTTAGTTTATGCTGCATCATGCAATTGTGAGCACAATCAAGTTTACAAATTGTCAGAAATCTGATATTTATTTTTGAATTACCTCTTTCCTCCACAAGGGGGTAGTAAATGATCATGGTTCTTGTGGGATTCTCTTTGAAATGAGAAGTCATAAAACTTGTCACAACACCCTTTGCTGAAAAGACCAATGAGTTTTGTACAAAATAAATAAAGACAGCTGACATTCCATCTTTAACTGCCTCAAAAGGCACCCTGAATAAACAGTAAGTAAGTAAAAAATATATTGTCTCTGAAAAGCAAAGTATTTTTCTGCATTGGAAAAATAGAGCTTTCAGCTCCTCCTTCACAATAAATATTTCCTCTTAATAAAGTAAATAATTAAATCTAAATGTTGAATTAAAACGATTATTTTTAAGTCTTTACAAACAATTAATTGAGTGTCTATATATTTTTTTACAAATGGTTTGCCAACAAATCCAATTGATCAGTAAATAATGACTTTTAGGAACACATGACCTCTATGATGTTAATGCAGGAGTTACGCCTCCAGCTTAGATAGGTCAGCTGACAACTGAGCTTTCATACAGGGATATTTCTTTATTCCAGTCTAAAGTCTTGATACCTACACTCTATGGGAATGTGTAGGCTTTATTGGTTATGATTTCAAACCTCTTTCAATGTAATGCAAAAATATGAATAATTTATAATTGTTTGAATACGTTGATAATTTCTGCAAATTACCACCAAAGGATGATTATTACAAGGTATTGTCTACAAATACCCCACCGGGCACAGAGAGTAAGAGTTGGTTCACACTTCCAAGTCCTCTTGGCTTGACTAGGCAGTGGTGTTTTGACTGATCAAATGCTTTCAGGAACAATAGAGGAGCCTCTGGAGGTCAGAGGAAGTGCCTTCCCCTGGGGCTCCTCACACAGCAGACCCCTGGGTTACAGAGGATTCGCCTCTGTCTACTTTCCAGACAGCTGACATGCAATTTGAGATAGAAACGCAGACTAGTCTTAAAGCAACTTTGCACAGAGGCACGCGCTAGAGTTCAGCCAAACCAAATAGACCATGAGTATCAGACCAGTTGTTTTTTCACTAAGACAATTACTGCTATATCTCCTCCTTCATAGCTATCTACCAACCATGATATGTATTGTCCACATGTTTGTCTCAGTCTCAGATATGCCATCACTACATATTCATTGATTTGGCTGACATTAGGTTTGCAATGAGGTGTTATGTTTTTTAGTTTTATTTTATGGCATTTCTGCTTTATGGGATCGACAGTGAAGAATGACCAGGAAATGTAAGGGAAAGAGGGAGAGGGGAGGACATGCGGGACATGGTCTGAGGAGGATTCAAATCCAACCCCCTGTGGTAAGGCATCAGCCAATGTGGTACTCACACTTGACTGGTGAGCCACAGGGAGCCCCCAAGGCATACAATTTAAATAATATAATGTTGGAGTTATACTATGATTACAGTCAATAAATGTCTTCTTTAGTTAAACTATGGGACTCAAAATCATGTCAGACATGTTTTCTTATATTCTGTAAATATTTTGAATCGTGAAATCCAAAGAGGTTTGTTTCTTCCATTGCAAAATATAGTGTGTAATGTCAGCACACTCATTAACTGAAAGTAAACTGTAAATAAGTGACTGTAAATAAGTTTAAATTTGTTGTTGTGATTGTTTATTTGGTCAGACATTTACTACATGTATCTATGGGTAGTTCCTCATTACAGTGTAGATCAAATCAAAACAGCTCAACAGCATGTTATTGACTGAAATACCATAGCATTATAAAGGTGGAATAATATCCATAATTTAAATCACATTTCACTGACTGGGTATCGTTCCGGACAAGCCAAACGCTAAATATGAATGAAGGACAGGATCATAAAACAGTAGTGAACTCATGTCCGCCCCCCTGGCCCCCTAACCTCACAAACACGTACAAACATACACAATAAAAATGCTTTTAATTTGTTGTTGTGCCCTTAGGGGATTTAGAGAGAGGCTGCCTGACAGGAGATTCTATCCAAAGGGAGAATGGAAAACTAGGCCTTCAGAGGCCTCTTTGGCAACCCGACAACGCAGCCACTGAGTCCAGGGAGAGAAAGGTTTTTGGAGAACCAGACAACCAACATGCTGAGCAACAACAGAGCAGAGGAAGAGTGAAAAAGAAGGATGGAGGAGAAATAAGTTTGAAGAGAAACAAAGTGCTGGAGTGGGAGGAAGTCAGGCTGAAGGCAGGTGATCTACATATCCAGCAAACAGATGTGTTTCGGCATGAGGTTGGTACATTTTCCAATATATTTACAGCTAAGATGCAAAGACATATATATTTCATATATTAGACACTGTAGGCCACTGTAATAGAACTGCAACTCGTAATTTAATTTTGAATTTTCATCAAAGAAAGAAAGACTTAAACCACAGACTCAGTGGCTTAGACATTGGCATTCAACAAAACATACAGATGGTCAACACAACAGGCTTACCAGCACCATGTATACTCATACAGTATGTGGTGTAACAGTCTGAATGTATACCATATGATTATTCTTTGTTATGTGTGCCAAAATGCTTTGTTCTTGCAAATGTAAATTCTTTCATCACAGGTTTAAACATTTATGTTTGAGGCCACAGCTCTGTACAAGTCATTAATTCTATTTCATCTGCAGGTGCTGTGCATCTGACAAATTCAAGTTGACATGCATTATTTTACATAGTTCCATTTATTATACCTCCAGCTCACCACCAGTTACCACAATGCAGCTGGGTAACTTTACAGTAAACTCTGCATCCACCATATGTGAATACAAATTTAGCATTCTTTCCAATTCTGATAGTTATTTTAATTGAAACTGAAAGGACAGGTAAGCTTTACAGTATTTAAAAAATGCCCCCGCACTGATCTAATAAGATGGCTCAGTGAAGAGGATAATAAGACTGTCTGCTTATGGTGGCATTCCTTTCATCTATGATAGCTAACGCAAATATGATTCTCTTAATAACAGCTCCATGAGGCAAAGGACAAAGCAGATTCTCATCAGAACTGTGGACTATCAGCGGAGCCTCGTCAGTTTTTTTCCCAGACACAGGCCGGAATGTTCTGCAACCCCTCTCAACTCTCTCAGCAAATGACACTCACTTCCAGTCCCATGAACTCTCAAGACTGTAATACTAGCATTCCTTATACTTCAGAGCCTGAAATGAAGATTATTGGTAGTCAAATTCCCCAACGAATGTGTGACACCAAAATGTTAAATGTCAGCTCACCTTTATTCAAGATACAAAAACAACCCGTCCAGAATGATACCTGCCTTACTGAAATTACTCAACATAGCCAGGTAAACAAGACCAGGGTCATGTGCAGCGTTAGCAACACTCTATCTGCATCAAAAGGGCATAAAACACCAAACTCCGTTCCTGTGGATAAAGCTCATATGAGTATAGCCCTGTGGAGTATGACAATGGATACTCATCAAGACAGCAGTGACACTATGGACAGTCTCATGTACCCATTACACATTGGAACCTCTGCTGTCACCCTGCCAGGGGACATGCCTGACAACAGAGAGCTAACAGCACCAGTCTACACCACACTCACCAATGTATCTGTGAGGCAAGAGAGTTCAAGCAAATATGGCTCTGTATCATCAACTGGACAAATTCACACCAACCTGCTACCTGACTGTCTGATGAGTGGGGCAAGGGCAGTCCAGAGCAGCCTGGAGGACATAGAGGACACCGGCAGCAGCGATGATGAGGGGAAGCTGATCATTGAGTTGTAGACAGGAGGGAGTACACAGGAACACATGCAGACATAAACGCGGGCCGAGATAGACTCATAGTTGGTGTGTGTCACAATCTAACGTGTCTTTCTCGCGTGCAACCGAAACCACCAAAATTAGCTCCTGCTCTCACTCTCACACCTGCAGCTCTGTACCCTTGCCCCCCAACACACACACACACACACCTGTTCATATGAATCATGCATCACCTCTTTATCGCCTGATGTTGGGCTGCCAGTTAGGGCACTTGGGGCAAAGCACCCTCCACCACAGGAATGCAATCCTTTCCCAGACTGTGTTTACTGATAGTGAGTCAGTCTGACATGGCACAGGAGTGCAGATCACAGGAAACGAGCACGTGCAAACAAATCTCATAACTCAGGCAGCCATTGATCATCAGGTTGGTGTTACGACAGGAAACCACGGCAGGTACTTATACCTTATATGGCATAGAACTGAGCACTTCTGTCTGCTGTGGATGTCTGTTGTGCTGTATGGTATCGCTCTTGTTAATGTGCATTGTGTAAATAGGTCAGACACAGGGATTATTGGGGTATTCCAAAGTTTCATTTAATTAAGTCAAAGTACAGTGTTCTTTTTCAAAAGCTGGCAGCATGGTATTATGGTGGTATTATGGTGGAGATACAGAAAACAGTTGATTCAGTCTACATATATTTCAAATAGCTGCACCATGTGCCTATACCATAGTAACCCATGGTTTATTGATTGATTCATTGATTTGTTGATATAACATGCCCTCTTGTGATTTATAACTTATTTATAGAAATATAAAAAATGTATACTCAAATTAAATGCTGAATAAATGAAAAAGAAAATGTTAACAAAACTCCTAGCTTCTCTGGCATACATGCTTCTAAAACTGCATATATGACAAATGTATAAAAAATATATATGGATATCAATGTAAACACCTACAAGACAACAAAAGGCTAAGAACATGCAACGTTCTTTTTTCATCACCTCAATTACTCAGCATAATTTTTTTTAATAATTCTATAACAATCAGTTGCAGATGGCAGAAAACATTTGTGAGTTAGCAAGAGAACAATGTTTACTTTAAATGCAAAATCTTATCCAGAAAAATAACATATTGTGTTCCATCTGTGCTTGATGGTCTTCCCTGAATGCCATATATCACTTATCACTCCTCATATTTCAGCAACATTTGGAGGGACTTCCACATGCAGCACAATATATATTTACAATCACTCAACTTCGTTCACCTTTATATAAAGCATGCAGTCAGTCATGGGGAACAGAGAAAGGTTGGATGATGGAGGGTTGAGAGTCTCTCTCTCAGTGTGTCTGCAGAGGCCTTTACTCTGGACCATCTGCCATACGTCATCTGTTTCAGAAGAGATCTGTAAAGAGGGTGGGAGGGTCAACTTAGAGCAGTCTAGCACTACTTTCATGCTGTCTTTGCTGAAAGTCTGTTGCAACGATTGCAAAACATTGTTGCAAAGATTAGTGGAGAGTGTGATTTCTGGGGGGTTGGTAGGTAGTTTGATGGTCATTGAGTGTGTGTGACTGATCAGGGTTATATTAATGATAAAGTGACAAAGAATCTTTAATTTGGTTTTCAGGTCTATTTAACTAATCCGCTTCTGTTGTGAGTTTAAACTTTGACACTAGATTTATTTTTGCTTAAGTGATGAACTGTGTGAATGTGAAGAGGTGTGTATGGGTAGTGCTGTTCTGATTAATTGAATCTAGACAGAAGACCACAACAAAGAGACACAAGACTTAGCAACACACTGTATATTGAGGCTTGAAAGTGATGACTGTGATGATTATCACTAGTCCCTAATGGAATGGCTTAGAGTTTGAGACACCAGCTCAGCACAGGTGGGAAATGACTATTGCACTGGTGTCAATGGAAAGAAAATACAGCTTTAGAAAGTATTTTGGAAGACAATGCATAGTCAGGGGTCAGAAAAAGGGTGGTCCTCTCAGGGCCTGGCTGAACATGTTTTAACAGTTAAGTACCCTAGGCAGGGACAGCCAGACTTAAACCTTAGGTCATAGATAGGAGAACTGGATAATCAATTGTGTCAGCCAGTCATCCAATTCACACTATTCTTTCTTTTTGTCCAAGATCAAAGCTATTTAGACATACAATACATTTGTGAGTTCTTGATTTGAGAAGAAACATTTTGTTTAGTGCAGTAAAACAGGCAGGTAATTTACGTCACCAAGATAACACTGAGAATTTCAAAAGGATTCTCAGAATGACAGCTGTGCAGCAAGGGACTGCCAGAGTGCTTGAAAACCATGGCTTACTAATGGAATGAAGTATCTTTAACCTAGTAAATGTTATCCTTTAAGTGCGCTGTACTTCTCTCCTTGTTTTGTTCCCATGCCAGGCCATCTGCAGTACATATGACTGCATTCAAGTTCCAAATCTACCAAAAGGAGTCATCATCTTTGCTGAGCCACACCACAGTTCTTATACATGGTTGCCAAACAACGTTTATCACCACAAACACATTCTTCAAGTTTTCTTAATATTCAGAAATGATTAGAAACAAAAAAGCTTGCTCACATTTAGGAGTGAAAACAGGTATGTGTGTCTGTTCTCCCCCTAATGCTGTTGAACACATTCTGGTTATTATTACTGTGAAACAATATTATTATAGCCATACAACAAAGCTCTCCAACAGAGCTCTATATTGCCAAATTGCACTTGTTAACTTGATAAGGTAAATGAATGTTACTGAATAACAGAGAAACTGAGCTTCCACATGTACTATGTTTTGAGTTATAAAAGAATCATGTTTGACAATAAGCATTAGGCTGTCAAGATTCTGACATACTCCTGAGGCGCTGCATAGTTTGTTTGCTAATGTCAATAATTGTTTCCGTAAGTTATTAGTATTCCCCCTAATAGGTTTAATTAAAATAAGAACTATGTATATTTAATGTTATCTTTAAAGACTGTTACTGTGTTTTTTTCAGTGTGATATACAGTTAGCATTATTCTATTACATTCTATCTGCAGTACTTCTTCTTTTTCTGATAAGTTATCACAGCCCAGACTAACAGATGTTGGTCTAAAGTGTGTAACAGAGAAGAATTACTGTCAACATGTGTCTGTGGAGCTACTAGTTGGCTCACTGACTCACTGTGGGAAGATGTTATTCCTGTAATGAGTTCCTAATGGCTAAACCAGTCTATCTTCACTTTGTGCAAACCTTGGGTTGTTCAAATGGTTATTACCGTAGGTCTTAAACAGTTTATTACAGGGCACAAAAGCCCACCTCATTCCTGATATTCCTGAATTATATTAATAACTGTCCAAAAAATCTCTGGACGAAGGTAAGCATCCTGAACCTTTCATTTACGTTCACCGTTGCTATTTAGTTTCCACATTACAAGTCCTAATAGTTACCTGGAAATTCTATCAAGTGCAATGTGTCTTAAAACAGATGAAATCAAAATGAAATGTACACTAACTCTAACATATTTTCTTTCTAAGTACATTGTGGTTACAATGATAAAGATATCTTCCAAGGATTGTAAATTAGGAATCCCACGATCATATATAATCAGTTCCTATTAAAGGCTTAATGTCTTAATGTAGAGAGAATGTCTGTCGTCTGTCTGGTATGTAGGGAATGAGGAGGAGAGTTGACATATCCTTATGAAAACTCACAAAACAAACAAATCTCCAAGGACTTAAAATTGCCAATCTCCAAGCCAATCTCTGGCATATACATCACAACCATGCAGTGCAAAACAGACATGTTGCTGCCTGTGACTCGTGTGACAGTGTTGTGTTTTTTGTTTATTCCCTAGTTGTAGTAGAAACAGAGAGATGAATTATCATAGTATTTGTTAGACGAATACTGAAGTGTCATGGGTTCCACAAAACTGCCAAACGTTTCTGCCATGCTGCCTATTACACCACATAGACAGACCTCCAGGGACCAATTAGAAGCGGCTATGAATCCGATCCACATTTACCTTGTCAGCAGCAGAACATCCAAACCAGAAGCTTTAGAATGATATGCAGAGAATGGTAAGCATGTCCATGTTGTGTCAAAGAGTTCATCATTGTATCATGTCTGTTATTTACATCCTAACATGTGGATGATGTACTGTAACTCCAGGTGGACATTGTGTTGTGCTGTATGTAGCTTCAATGCTTTAATCTAATGTTATTTTTGGTCTGGCATGTGTTATATGATCTGTTAAGTGATTTAAAAACTGATAGATTTGCTGGTTGTGCAGGGCCTCATCCCAAAGGAACAATGTACAATAGGACCTTGTGAGACCAAGCAGACAAGCTGAGACAATGAGTTGGTGGAGACGAGCACAGGCCAGAGGGGAATTTGTCTCGGCTGATTCGTGGAGGGTCTATTGGAGTCTGAGAGTAGATCAGCCAGGAGCCACATTCCTGCAGCGAGTCTGTCAGTTAGACAGAGAGACTGGGCTCCTGCACATGCATTCATCTTCCTAGCATCAGACTGCACCATAATCTCTGAGACAGCCTTTGGGAAGGAGGTGGATAAGACTAGACAGCAGCCATCAACTGCTAACTAGTAAGCTCTTCATTGATTTCCAGTCAAATAAAATAATTTAGCAAACAAACCTTTTTTTGTTTACATTCCATAAAGGGAGTTTGTGTTTAGCTTTTCCGCAGCTCACTGTTGGTGAGGCCATACCTTTATTTTGTATATGATTTTATTTATATGTATATGATGGTATTTGGAATAAAATATGATGACTGAAGTCTATTCCATTTGGCCTGTCCATTTAAACTGTGACTCCCACACAGGTTGTTAATCATATCTCTTTTTTTTCTTCCAAGCGTGCTGCGCACAATGCACTACTCGGCTATAGAAACTCCCCTTGCTCAACCCAATACAACAGTTCAGGGACGCATCAGCTTGATATCAGCTTTGGCAAGGACATCAATTGTTAATGCGAGCGCACACATTTTTTTCGCATTCATTTTAGCACAAAAACTGTTTTTTTAAGCTTCATGTAATATTGTTTTGTAGTCAAGATAAGATGTTCGGTAGGCCTATAATTTAGAAACTTTATTCAGTTTTGTAATGTTTTCTTAGCCTACCTCAATTCTGACTTGTGTGCCGAGTCCGACACCTGGACTTCTGTGTGTGTGCTGCAGTTGGCAAGCTCAGAAGAGCGCGCTGACATTGAATTGCGCGTTAATTGTTGAAACTAAAAAGATTTTACGGCACAGCAGATTTATACTGGGGCACATGCCACAGTAAAAAGGGTCTAACAACGCCCCTGCTCCCACACCTGTGAGCCTGGGAGGCATCCAAGCTGTCCCAGAACTACGGTGGCTATACTATTTTTGTATTAATTTTTTATTGTACATTTTAATTAATTCTAATTCCACTTACTACTGCTAGTTTATGTACCCTTTGTATAGATAGTCCACATATTTAAATTTTAGGGTCCTTTATGTTTATTGTATGCACCTTCCTGCCAAAGCAAATTCCTTGTCTGTGCAAACTTTCATGGCGAATAAATCCCATTCTGATTCTTCTGAACCCCCCCCCCCTGCATGGAGGATCTCACTTCCATGATTCATCATCTAAAAAGGGCCAGTAACCAGATAACCTGGTTGAGCATTAGGCTACATACCTTCTGCAAACACTCATTCTGGGGTCAATTGTTTTTTTCTTGCGTTAAGATGTCCCTGCTATAAATATACTCTCCACCTGAGTCCTGAGTCCACAGACACAGGATTTAATCCAGGGTCAATAAAGCTGGATCATACATTTCAACCCATGTTTAGCTCTGGGGCTTTGTATAAGAGCATTTCATATGTGGCAAGGGAAAAACTGTTTACATTTCCCAAATTGTGTTATTTTTGTTGCATGATTTTAATAGTGACTTCAAGTTCATGTTTGTGATATGTTTTTCATTGTCAATGCAGCTGAGACAAAACAACAAAGACTATGGTCCATTCACTAATGTCTTCGCTGTGCCTCCAAGCTGCATCTAATTCTGGTGATCTCTTCTTTGAACCCAAGAGCTGACAGAACTGGACAGCATGAAATAGCTTGAATAAAGCTCATACCATCAGCATAGCCCTCAACTCTCAAACTCCGGAAATTGAATGGGGAGAAATGAAAACTTCTTTTCCACAGAAATGTTCACAATATTGGGTTGCCAGCAATAGCACCCTCTGAAAATCCTGCTGAAATTATTCAATTGTGGTGCTTTGTGCTGATCTTTTACAAACACTTGTTAATGACAGCCTCAGCTATTTATGCCGAATCAGACAATAACACATTTCTGGATCATTCTAAATCTAACCCAGTCCCCCCAGAGATCACCCTTTATTTAACTAATCTGAAGGCTAGTTATTGGACATTTCTGATGCACTCCAGGTCTCCCAAATTGTGTAAAGTGGATAAACCAAATAATTGATGATTTCTCTTCAGAATGACCTTGGTAGAGCAAATATTACATTAAACATAAACCTTTACCAATCGATGCATATACATTTACAAAGTACTTTACCATGTAGTAAATCCTTGCACATCCTCATATATTTGGCAAGTGAGTGGGTCCAGATCTATTCAGTTTTCAACTATAGAAACCTAAGCAACATTTGAATTCAGTGAGAAATGTGAGGGGGTTTGATGCTGCTAAGGGGCCTCCTAGTAGCTGTTTAGTTAAGATTAATTTCCCAACGGGATCAATGTGGAATGAGTATTCTAATCTCTGTGCCTTACATTCCCATGACATACAAGGTAACTTCAGAAGGTCCTCCCTCAACCACCAAACCATTGCCTTGATTTCGACTTTATTTTCCCAATGTGTTTTCTGTTCAAACACAATCGAGTTCCACAGAAAGGCACTTATGGAGAGAGAAATTATATCTATTTCCAATCAAAGTATCATGAGATCTTGGATTTACAATGATTAAATGGGTTTCTAAGATAATATCAAACTGACTGGTTGAGTACTGTATAATGTTGAAATCCTCTTGACATACTTTATGAAAACATGATGCTTGAGGTTTGTCCTAAATGACCTAAGAATGTTTTTTTCTTTATATTTAATTTAGGTATCCTGAATGTTCTAAAATGCTAAAAGAAAAAAAACATACTGCGCTATACTATATCTATACTGCTCTAATTCTACAATGCATCGGCAATTATGTAATGTGTAAAGTCCGTTGGAAACGTCAATGCACATTAAATCAATGTTAAATCACTGTCCAAACACTGTGGGACTTAGTGAACATGTGACTGTGTAACTATGTTGAGTTTATTTAGAAAAGATGATTTGGTGCATAAGACAACTTTTTGATGGCATGCCATAGTTTCACCCATATCTGCCTCAATATGTCAGTATACTGCCCTAGGTGGGTTACACATTGTCTGGCTTCAGTAAGATTGAGATTTGGGAGCCAATTAGTTCACTTACTTCACAAGACAAGACAAGGAAAGCTGCAGTTCACTGATAAACAGTGACATTTGAGTTTTAGGCCTACAGTAGTTACTCTTCTAGTTTTGTCTCATTTTCCTTTGATAAAATACGAATATGCGCAGGCACACACACATATTGACTAAACCTTAATTGCCATGAATTCATTTCCAACTAAAATGGGCAAAGCCATTTTAAGTGGGGTCATTAACAACTTACTTACTCAGGGTCACTCCGAATCATAGCTCTTCTCGTGTGCGCGCGCGACTGATGTCGTACCACAGCCCCTAGCGGGTTGTGCTTGTCCTGTTTTTGCTTTCACCTCACAAGCTATAAAGGCTTACTTCAATGTGCGCCTGAAGTACAACAGCGAGTCCTGCACTGTTCTCTACCGTGAGTGCACTATTGAGCTGTCTTTCACTCAACAAGTCTTTCAAAGAAACGTAAAATGCGTGTTCTGAAAAACAACCCGGATACCTCCTGATTTTACTTTCAAGACCCAACAATTATCCGTTGGTTTACGTTCGGATACGGCACATTTACTGTCACTTGTTTTTATCTGTTAAATTGATTTTTTTTTACGCATGGCTAGTGCGCCACAGATGGATCTGAAAGTTTTGCTTTTTATCGGGCTAACAGCTGTTTTGGCAAATGGTAGGCTAAGTGTCATTGTTATTTACTATAATATGGTAAAAAGTGATTGCACGATAAGAAATAAGGAAACCATTGATGTATCGAACCTACATGTTCATTACATTTCTGAAATGAATAGCCAAAAACGTTATATAGTTTGTCGATTGTGATAATTGTCCATTGACTAAACAGTGTTGTGTTAAGAAACTTGTACATTTGTGAATGTGGCACCAGTTTTTTTTTTTTACCTCAACCCATCATCCCTTGTTAACCTAGTGCTGTGTTCTTCCGTAGCTGCTCTAGTTCATTGAAAGATTCACAAATAAATCACATGCATTAATCTAGAATATGAGGTTTTATATAAGGAGCTTATTAATGTCATATTTAGCATTTAACACAAGATTTCCAAATATTTTTTAGGATCTCCAACACGCAAGGATGTGAGTCAAAGAAGAGAGCTGGTGTCTGCTAAAATGAGTGAACTCCTTGGGACCTCACCAGAGCAGCTAGGCAGGGTTGCCTCCAACAGCAATGGTTCACAGTGTCCCCAGTGTCAGCTGTCACAGCCTCGAAGACGTTCCAAGAGATGCACATGTTACACTTACAAAGACAAGGAATGTGTCTACTATTGTCACTTGGACATTATCTGGATCAACACCCCAGAGTAAGTGTGATGAACATTTCTCACTAATTCATTTTCACAATAACATGAACTTAACCCTATTCATCTTAAATATGTCTGTGATGTTGGGCCAGTTGTCCTAGTAATATTCCTTCAACATTAAAACACAAGCTACACTTTAAATACAACAAATATACTGAGCTATTACTTTAGACCATATGTCAATAACCATAGTAAAAAAAGCGTTTTTGGTGCATAGGAATTGCAATGTCATTAAATGATTAAGTGTTAGGATAGGTTTTAACAAAAGTGTAAGAAGGCACAGCATGGGGGAGGGGTGTTTGGACTAGGAGAGAGTGAATCTTGTAAAGGGGCAAGTGAAGGTTGTGTCACCGAAACAAGATCGATGTTAATCTTCACTCACCCTTGGAAAGCCTAACTGCCCCCATACCAAGTTTCACATGTGCAAAACTTGTACCACTAAGCCATTAGGAACTGTAACTACATGGCAGTAACTACAATGTTGTTATACGGTATTGCTATGTTGTGACATGATAGTTTATGTTAATATAAACATAAAACTTAATATAAGGTGTTTGTCAAGAATTATTTTTGAATTTAAGTTTCGAAGGCATTATAAACTTGGGAGTAGTACTAGTAGTAATAGAAGATTAATGAGTCGTGTCATAGTGTACTAGTTCCCAAGCTCTCGACCAGAACAACCTTAACTCGCCTATGCCTAGATTACTAATATGTTCTGAAGCCAAACAGCTCTTAACTAAAGGTTTTTCATGTTAACTTTCCCATGATTTATGTATTTATGATCATCTAATTTGAACTATTTTCTGCCAATATGTAGATGTGTGTAATGTAGCTACCAAACTGCTACTACACTAATGTTCTGCACCAGAAAAACTGAAAATGTAATAACAATATTACTAGTGCTGACAAACACATGTATGGTATTTACTACACAATAAATTATGTATACAGCATGTGGCAGATATCTAGTAAGTCACTGGCTTCATCTCCCTAAGCAGTAATACCTTTAAAGAGAAATTAACAACTTTCACAAGTAATCAAATCTTACCTTCCTTTTTACATCTGTCCGTTACAGCAGATGTAATTATCCCTCTCTTTCTTTCTCTATCCAGATTCATATTTTTCCAATGACTACATGACCCTCCAACCTTGCCTAACATTACTTTTCAAATACAGTACTTGTTATTTGTCAAGCCGGCTATGCCCTGCAGATACCCTGACATGAAAGAAAAACATGTCTATTTTCTTTGAACAAAATACCATGATAATTCTGAAATGGGCTAACTTTGTGAAACTAATAGTTCATGAAATACCCCACTTCAAAGAGCAACTTAAAGCATTAACATTCCAGTGATAATTGATTGTAAAATTGCTATAACACTAAGAACATTTTATGTTGAAAAAAGGTTTTCAACACAAGACAATGTAAATGACAGTGTATGCTAGCTGTTCAGTGATTTATGTTTTTAGCACCCCATTCATTGCATATTGCCTGAACTCATGTTACAGGCTCCTGGGGTGTGAGTGTATATAACCTGTATGTCAAGGCCAAAGGCACCGCTTAAACCCAAAGGGTCACTAGAGTTTCTGACTGGCATCTGAGTCTAGCTGGCGGGATTCTGGGGTGGATTTGAGTCTAAGTTCTGATAGAAATGACAGGGGTGATGATATGCATCTTTACTCTTTGAGAAGCAAGTCCCTGGGATTGAGGATGTATTGTGGCTCAGATGCCAGATGGTTCATGAGGAGACCATAAATACACAGCAGGAGCCTCTGTCACACAGTGGAGCCAGGTCTCCCACCCTGTCTGTACAGACATTAGACAAGCCTTCTATGCTCACTTTGATTTATGAAGGGATCCTATGCACTTTATGTAGCTGTCCGGTTTTCTAAGAAACCAGGTGGACAGGGAGTGCCACAGGAGACATGCTGCTCAACAGGAGTCATGCACAGCGTTAAGGAATGAAGAGGGGATATATTGGGTTTTCCACCGCCCTGGTGACTTTGAGAGGGAGTTCCTCCATGTGGTTCCTCCTGTGTTTTGTAAACAACTGTGCCAGCCACTAGAGCAGAACATCCAAAGAGCTCCTTGGAGACCATCCTCTATTTACATGCACAGTTTAAACGCAATTATTGTGAATAATGGACTAACCCTGCACAGCATCTGCTGAGGACAAGCATGACTAGAGAGCTTTCATTCCCCTCTTGAATCAAACTACCCAGCGCGCTCTTGCTTCAATATTAGAGACTGATTATTATTATTCTTGACATTGTGAAATGGCAATAGTGCAGCTCAATGTCTTGATTTGATCTCATCAACTCTGCTCTGAAGTTCATGGAGATCTGCGGTCTGGACATTTTAATTAGCCTCCTCAGTTCTATCCATCTCTTCAGGAACGGTGTGACTAATCACTTCCGTTCTGGGTTTATAAGTATTAAGAAATCTGTAGTTTGAATAGAGAATCTCAAATCTAAAAACACAGTGTCGCTTACAGCCTTTCTGAGAATTTATAGTAGAAAGGGAACAACCAAGATAACACACAGCCAACAGGTGTTTATCAGGTGGACACTACATCATGGACCCATGACTGTCATCAGAACATAATATAGATTACAGTAGGAATATATTCATGAATAATAAGACAGAATACAATATCAGATAATACGTCAATAGTAATAATAATAATACTTTATTTATACAGCACATTTCATACAAGAATTGCAGCTCAAGATGCTTTACATAAAAACAATAAAAACAATAATACATATTATAAAAGTAATAAAACCCTTCTGAACACAGGCCGCAGTCTTTGAGGTATCTCAAGCCACAGTCTTTGTGGTTTCCCAATATAGATAAAAATGTAACTTCACAAAACACAAGCCGCAGTCTTTGCAGGAATCCAAAAGACACAGGACGCAGTCTTTGCGGTATCTCGAGCCGCAGTCTTTGAGGTATCTCGAGCCACAGTCTTTGTGGTTTCCCAATATAAATAAAACTCAACAAAACAAAAGCCGCAGTCTTTGCGTGAATTAAAATCAATAGAAAACATAATGTAAGTAATAAAAGTATTAAAACCCTTCTGAGATAAAATTAAAATGCTTTGGGAAAAATATTTTGAAAATGTCTAGTGACCTCTAATAGGCCTGCATTTGATGATCACAGTGTTTTAGCTGGTGTGTAGTTAGTAAGAGAGTTAGCAATGTAGCTAGGTCCTTGTCCATTTAGAACTTTGTATGTGAGGAGAAGCACCTTAAAGTCAAGTTTAAAGCCAGTGTAAAGTAGCTAGAACAGGACTAATGTGTTCTCTCCTTTTAGTTTTGGTCAATAATCTAGCTGCAGAGTTTTGAATGAGCTGTAGTCTTTCATAGTTTTCTTGGGAAGACCAGCGAAAAGTACGTTACAGTAGTCCAGCAATGATCCACTACTGTGATTAACATAAGCACATAATAAATCCCTGATTTCTTCAACAATTCCAAGAGGTAGTCGTCAGTTCTTAAAAAGTTAATTTTGTGTATTGTATTTTAACCCTTGTTATCACAATTCAAGTCAAACAAAGGCATACATTTTGCAGTATCCCTGAGTATTTTTCAAATGTAAACATGTTTGTGAATGTCTCAGCTTGTCACCAAGGGAGAACCTCAAGGCTCAATCTCTTCACTGTGCCCTATTTAAAACTAATTACTTCTGTTATAATTCACACCTTGAACTTCCCAAACTTGTTCTGCCAAGCATGTTCTGTTTGGGCTCCTAAACCACATATCCCTACGTCTACCCCTTCATTCAGGATTCAGGATCAGGTTTTTTTTCCAATCATTTTTTTTCTTCACATTTTGTACTCAGACATTTTACTGTATGTTTAGTGTTGTTGTGCTAGTAATGTTGTTTTTGTTGCTGCTGTGTGTTGCATGTTGCTATCATGTTGTCTTGATACCATGTTATGTTGCTACATTGATGTGCTCTCTGTCATACACAAGATTTTTCAGACACAGGGCCTCTCCCAGAGTCTCTACAAAGTCAATGTCGGGTTTCTTGTGTGATGTGCTAGTTTCCACAGTTGGTTGCTGTTTTCCTGCTGTTTGTTTGCTGATGCCATAAAGAATGGGTTTTAACTAACCTGCATGGTCAAAATATATTTTTTAATAACATTTATATTTGCAGGCACACTGTTCCTTATGGGATGTCCAACTATAGAGGCTCAGAGCGTGTGCGCCGCTCCACCCAGACAGAGAGTGGAGGAAAACAGGCCGAGTCACAACGCTGTGTTTGTGCCCTGCAGAGTGACACAGCGTGCAGCAGTTTCTGCAAGGAGAGGTAAAACAACAACACATATAAGTGACAACATGCAACTACATGTTTGTTCTGTACATAGTTGTTAAGGGAGCAATAGTGTGCTCTTCAGACACGACATAGGAAACAAAATGAACTTAAGTGTTTTCACTTGGCACATGCTTTATCTGTGCAGCAACTTACTTCTGTATCTTTCTTTTCTACAGGGAAAGGAAGCCATAGTCAACTGTCTTAAGACCGTTCTGTGATTATCAGTTCTACCTGTCATGACACAGCCATGTTCACCTTAAAGAGCCTTTCGCCCTGACTGAGATGTATTATAGGATCCCACAGTGACATTGTACACTTAAAAAACCTAGGTAAAGTAATATATCAAGTGTATACCTCCATAGACATCCAGTCATGGACATGTAATTCAGTGGGCACCTTGCTGGACTGTACCACAGCTAACTGTCTTGTCAGCCAACTAAAGGACTGATAACTGAAAATCTTCTATTTTCAAGTTTGACATTTAGGAGAGAAACTAGAGAAGAGGGACGTTCATGAAGTGCTCCTTCTGTCCATCTCTTTATGTATCTGCCCCCGCAGATGGGAGGTGTTTTTCATTATTTTTCCATCAGCTGGCTTCGATATGCAAGACAGTCAGATCAAGAAAAAGGCCTATATGGACAATGAGCATTGGCCCGGAAAGACTAATACACAAAATGTTTCTCTTGGTGCCTAGTGCACCCTCAAAACATCTACATAATAAATATATGCTAAGACTTTCCTATTTTTATCTTGATGTGGATCTACACTAATCCAAGACTGGCAAGCCGGTGCACTTGAAGTGGACATAAAATGATCTGAAGGGGTTATTGGTTTTTGTATGTCTCACATATTTGATTCATATGGTCAAGTTACATGTTTTCCCCTAGAAGAAAATATGCCAGAACTATATGCTGTGACTCACAAGATCATGTTGTATCCATATAAAAAGTAAAAGTGTTCATACTAACCATTTCGATAAGAATCTGAATTTCAAAGGTATTTTTTTAATTAATTTTCAGTCTTGTGGAAGTCCTGTGATCAGACCTTGGATGACTATGACCATCACCAGTCCGGTGTTCTGAGGGAAGGTACTCAAAGGGAGGGGCCACATAGTGTGTCCCTGGCTGAGGCTTAACACATATAAACAGAATGTCACTGGATCCATAGAGGTATTTCATATCGGGGAATGCTTTAGACCTCTATGAATATCTACAAATGCTAAACTATCTGTAACTAGTAACAGCTCTGTTGATATGGATCAAATGGCAGAAGATGGGGTTTTATGTATTGGGCAGTCATTTGATTATTCCCAGACGTTCTATAGAGAGTATTTCTCTGACAAAAGGAAGAATCAGCTTTCTTGCCTTTTTAGGTAGATTATGTGGAATTGCCTAAAGTCTCACATTTTATCAAAAATGTCAATTGAGCTTTTGAATGAAATATGCTTAAAATGACCAGTTTAGTGGAGTTACAAGGTTTACACTTTTATGAGTATGCAGGAAACAACACGGTTAGTCTTTTGTTCCACTAATTAGCTGAACTGGGACACTTACGGTTGTGATCTTACAAAGTTAACGAGAAACATACCTACAAATACTGTCCTGTCCAGTTTGTATACTGTCTACAGGATAGTGATATAAAATAGGAATCTTGCTATCTCTATCAATATCATGGGCATAATGGAAGGTATTATACTACATGGACATAATACTATATTTTTACTTCAGCTCTGTTCTGTATCATGTGAATCATTATTGTGGTCAAATGGTCAAGAAAGGATTTGGAAAATGTACAGTACTGGTAGGTTGATGCTATGCTTCCAATAATGTTATGTATGTGAACAATTTGAGCCGTAGTCTACTAATAAATCCTAAATTGCCCGATTGTCCTCTTGTTCAACAAGGAGTGTATCTCAACCTGTGACAGGTAGATCACTACTGTAGTTTTGTCAAGCTGATGTTTTGTTTCGTGATTCAAAGGATTTCGATTTAATCATTTAGGAGACGCTCTTATCCAGAGCAACTTACAGTAAGTACAGGGACATTCCCCCCGAGGCAAATAGAGTAAAGTGCCTTACCCAAGGACACAATGTCATTTGGCACAGCCAGGAATCAAACCTTGATATATCCGTGACAAATGAATGTTGCAACGTTCTTTAAAAAAATAATGATTACCGGTATGTACTGCATGGGCATCAACTACCACCACCAGCACAAGGGGCTCATTAGTATTTTATTCATTAGACTGCATGCTACGTCTAGATAAATGTCCCCTGATTGGAATCAATCATTATACACTGGGTTAGTGCAGACACTTTGGTCTCGGATCTATGTCAGTGCCTCTGAGAGGATCTGCAGGAAGCACACTGTTGCTCCTGGAGCTAAACTACATTATATAATGCGTACAGGTACATGCATGATAGATATCATCCGCCCTTTGTTTCTTAGTGCTATTGCTTTTGGCAGAAGTGGCACATTCAGTCTCCAAGATATGAAGCTGTGCTTAAACTAAATGATTTAAGCAGAGCATCTCTTCACATATGCAGATAAAAAAAACACATGATTGGAAACATGTTCCAGTTAATCTGACATACTTGAAGCAAAGTTAGTGACATCCACAAATATGAAACAAAAAAGCATTGGCAATGGTTCGCTTTTTGGATGACTACCACAGTTTTTTTTCTTTTCTCGCGAGAGAACAAGTTTGGCTATGTAAAAAAGAACCAAGTGTATGTTCCATTCATCAAATGCTCACTTTGGAAAGATTGGATATTACTGTCTTTTGTTTTGTAGACATAGATGTATTCAGCTATAAATAGTATAATGGGAGTAAAACTGAGCTCAATACATTAATAACTGTGATCAAATACTTACAGTATAGATGTGTGTTCTTGGGTTAGCCTAAGAAGAAGATACTAAGTTTGCTTTTGGCAGCAAAGACAAAAAACTTTAAGGGGGTGTAGTTTTCCCCTACTATCTCATGCTCGTCAATTACATCCAAAAGTACATTCCACTTTTGTCATTATGCTACATAGCAAAATATTCATCTTGTAAATGACTCCCAGTCATCTGTCCCTTGCAGGGGGACAGAGTTATATATTACTGTATAATGGATGGCCTATTATCAGATATGCATTCAATTTCTTTCCTTTTTGCTTTAATCCATCTATAGAGCAGCCACTGCAAGCCAGATCTAGTTCACATTATTCTCTGAGGGACATTTTTACCTTGTACATTGAAGATTAATTCATTTTTTATTCTCAGACACATCATGGAGTAGAATGTACAATTACAGTTGTTACAACTGTAATAATTACAAGAAGCTAAAAACAGGATTGATGCAAAGTTACTTCAGTTAACCTAGGCCAGAGAAGCTTAGTCAATTGGGGAGTCAAGGACTTCCAATGAAATTGTTCACAGCCAACTACAAACTATATAAAATTTGTCAACCAAGATGTCTAACGTTATGTCAAAGGAGATGTAGTCTAGTCTTAGCATGCTCTCGTTTTTGGCAATGTGGTTGTCTTTACACAGAATCTACTGAATGTGTCAAACTCAATGGAAAATCCCCATCTCAGTTGGAACAGAATATTTATTGACAATTTATTTATTTGTATTTTACTAAATGTATGGTTCATAAATATGTATTCTTTATGCATTTTTATAAAAGTTTGATATTGTTTTTCATTGTGGAAGGAAATACGTTTTTCAGTCTGTCGTGGCCAATACTCCATATTCCAGTATAGAAGAGCACACAATAGTTTTTCTTATTTTGGAGGGAGTTTTATCACAAGCCTAAAATCCAAAGATAAACGCAGAAAGAAAGAAAACTCCTTATATTTTCCAGCCAAAAGATGCAATTTGCACATTTTTCTACAAAGAGCAGCCTGTGGCTTTGGTGTTGGCAGGGTATCTTTAGCTGTTTATTATGGGTGGGTGTAACAACTTTGGCCGCACAGTTCAGTCATGGGGTCAAACACTGACCCTTCAAAATAACCCATCAGTGACTGGAGCATTCTAATCACATAGACATCCAGTATTTAACAATATTCTCTGTCAAGTAATAAATGAACAGCAAATGTATTTTGTCTGGTAAGTGGAAATACTAATGTTGGTCAAAAGTATTTTGAGTCTGTCCAACAGATAACAATTATGTTCTTTTGACTGATCAACATCCAAGCATCTGTACAAGGCAAACAGACACATGTGATTTTTCTTGTATTAAAAACATATTTAAATATACTGTGGCTTAGCTTTAGCTATTATTATATATTATTCTTACATTTTATTGGTAAGATGAATGCATGGATGGGCATGGGTTTCATTTGAACAAACTTTTCATCACCCTAGATACAAACAGTACCCCATGCTCTGCTGCTAATTATTGGTGGGGACATTTCATTGGCTGTTTGACATTGAAAGGGACATGTCCCTACAGTCTACCCCCAAACCTATGCCTGTGGGTATCCATCGTACAGTACATACAGTTCCACTGGTTGCATCCTTGTCATTATCCGGATGTAATGATATCCCTCAGGGAACAAGGCCTGGTGGGATCATCCGTTCTCACACAGCTTCTCCAGACTTGTGGTCATGACTCAGCCATGTTAATAAGCAGTCTCTGACAGAGTCTAGGAATCACTTTAGTAGGCAAAGGTGAGAGAAAGGACACTCACCACAGGTTTTGACATCTCAGTGCCCTTTCTAGCACTTTGTAGTAGTGTTCTAGTCCCTTGTAGTTACTAAACTCGGTCAAAATGAACTGTACAGAGTTGACATGCAGACTCCCCAAGACCCTACCCAGTTCCCCGGATCGTACAGTATCATTATTGCCAGAGGGCATTGTGAATTAACATTTTTGTAAACACAGATTAACAGGATCTCTTTTAGTTGGAGCTGACCAATGTGTTGTCCTTGTTGACCCACAGTAATCTATCTTTTAAAATGTATGTGTTTGTGGGTTTGCGATCAGCTTGATCATCTGAGAGGATGGGGATCTGTGGAAGGGGTTTGGAGCCCATGTTTACCTTTAAAGACACTTAAAGGGGCACAAGTTGTTTGTACTCTTTGAACTAAACTAGGTGTTTAGTTCTCTCTGTACAAGTACTGCAATGAATATGAATATATAGAATCCAGGCTTTTAGCTTGGTTGATATGTAGATCTTGTTGCCTCTCATTCAAAATGGTTTAAATTGGTTCTACAAGAATTCCATGAAATTTATAGATTTGTTATCACAATAACCATGAGCATCAGACCACATGAAACATTTTACTTGTGCATTCCTTACAACTATTCTGAATCAGTATGATAGTCGGAATGAAAACTATTCAGTAGAGAAAAGATTAGGAGAATATCTACTTGTGTTGAATTATATTAAACCTGTGCTCCTTTTAGATTATTTGTTTTGCATTGATCTCTAAATATGAGTCAAATTGTTTTGTTAATTGATGACATTAAGATTTTAACTCATACTGATAGCGTGAAAACTTTCACACTGTTTCACAACAGCATGTAACAAACTGTGCCAAAAACTACATTCTCAATGCATTGTTCATTTACTTAAAGTATAGTCAAACAAAACAGTTTGGATTGGCATTTCACATTCGACTCAACCTGACAAACTCAGTGCTTAAACAAAAATGTTATTTTTTCATTGGTTCCTGAAACACAAATCAAAGATAAATCATTTACTTAAAATAATAATTACACATACTTTGTGATAGGATAGTTACAACCACTGATCGCAGAGCACAACATTTAAAACCGCTTAAGTAAAGAGCCCCCTGCTGTATTATCTGCAAGACGGATCACTTCAAATCACAAATCTTTTCATTTTGGTTCTGTTCTTTTGCTCCAAGCATGGAACAGTTTCTCAGCATTGTGCCTCAGTTCAGCATGGTTTGAGAGGTCCCCTCCTATTGGTCCACAGCCTATACTCTAAGGTAAACAACATAAGCCCTAAGGTTAGGCTAAAAAAACAATCTCCAAAGACACTTGATGCGGGAGCCACAATACACAGCAACTGTTGCCCACAGAAAAATCCGCCCCATCACTAATTGGGAATGTTTGGCTAATGTCATGCCACTCCTCACTAGGTTAACTCACAGTGGACACAGAATAAAAAACAAGTATTAGAAACCATTGCCTTTATTGAACAGAAAGGTCTAAGCTGACGTTGTTGTGTTTTCAGCCATGTCCCCACTGGCGTTTAGTAGATGACTTGTTTCCTTCACTTTGTCACAGTATGCAATTGGAGAGAGATCCGGGCGCTCTTTTCCGCCCACTCCTACCTTCTGAGCCAAACTTACGCATCTGCTTGTCACTGACATGGAAGAGGATAGCTTGCTGGATTCAGATTCAGTCTGTCGGGAGAGGAAAAGGAGGATCAAGGGTCCTACGATGAAATTAAAATGTAGCCATGGAGAGAGATGTTTTCTCCACATAGTGGTTACATGTCTGCATGTTGGAGAAGAAACTACAAAGCCTGGTTGATGAAGGAACCCATAACATACTGTAAAGGTTGTCAAGTCTTTTATAACAATGTCTTCTGACCTGTCACAGAATCCAAGCTGCAGCCTTATATCTATAATCTTTGTCAGTATATCATTAGTTGTCATATCTGAGCTCCACTTTTTTTTAACGTATTCTAAAATCTCGGGTCCTTCTGTTTCACATAAATATTCTCTCCACCAGGTGCATCATGCAGAGAGCCCAACAGCCTGAAGAGTTACAAAAGCTTATGTCACATGAAAAGACACACCTGTTATGGAGTAATGTGAACCTGGTTCAATATGGACTTTATTTGACCCTGTCCTTTGGACACTTTGGTTCTTACAGTTGTTGAACATTACAGACAAAACCATTTGTTTCTGAGGATCCTCTGCTGCTGAACACAGGGTCCATGGTTACAAATTAAGAACTTAACAGTAAATAACCCTTGATAACTTGTTTGATCTTAGGTATCCCTTGAAAAAAAAAAAAATGACTATAGATTATTTCCATAATTTTGACAGGTAGAAATTATTTTCACATCTCAAAACAATGTTTGGGTTTTTGTTTCCATTGGCGTTGAGTTCAAACATGACCACTAAGTGGCTCAAACTCCCTATATCTTTCCAGTTAGTCATTTTTTACGTATTAATTTTAAACAGATTGGAACAATACACTTAAAATGATGGCAAATCATGATTTTAAGGAGTGTGGTTTGTATATAATACAGAAAGAAAGAGAAATAGAAAATATAGTTAAACAACAACATACTGGTACTTGTTGGTGTAGTTGTGGTCAAAGATATTGGCATATATATGCATTTCAAATAATGCACAATAATAGTAGTGATAAACTTAAGGCTACAAGTATCTTGAGAAACCTTGAAGTTGCAGGATATCATTCAATATTTTAAGTCTTCCAAAAGGACATTAACCTTAGGAATAGTGAATTAGAGTTCTTCACATTCTTTTTTCTGCATGAAGCTAACTATAAATGATGACTGAAAATTATCTAAAAAACAAAGGACTAAGGCTTCGGCCACACATACTTTTCTTCAGTCTGAGATGACATAATTCAGGAGACTGAGACATTTTGCATGCCGCTCTGGGACTTATAGAGTTCCATGTGAGCAGTTTTTTGCTCTTCATTTCACATTTTGGCTCCATGTTTCATTTATCTCAGGGGACAGATGAGTGTTAGGTATCAGTGGCCACATGAGAGATGTACGGTTCTGAACCACAGGTCTGACTGATGGCAGAAGGAGGCCCGTTTTGGCTCCACTGTTTGACGTGAAGGGGAGCACAGCGGGGACACCGGATCCCACACAGCCGCTATGGTATTCACACTGGTTCACTTAAAGATGGAGGAAACTCTCGCCAAAATCGACATCTGAATGTCTCCACATAGTACACTTGAATATTTTACTCCCTTCAAATCTTGGTGGAAAAGAAATGTCTATTTCATAGACATGCACCAATAAAGATTGTCACAAGAGGCAGTGCAGAGGAGGGAAATGTCCTCTTATTCATCCTCAGAAAGAGGCGGTCTCAACATGGCCTGTTTTTCTTCAAAGGTGTTCTTTGAGGGATAAGGATCTCCTGCCACCCAAAAGCTATAGCAGTTTATCCTGGCCAAAGAAAACTGACCTCTTCTCCAAAGAGTTCATCAGGTCCCTTCTAGAGTTTCTGCTGATATACAAGATAAACAGCAAAAGATTTCAATCAACAAAAGCATGTACAGTTAGCCTGACTGCCAGCCCAACTTAGCCCCGCCCAGTGCGCCCATTGAAAATGTTGGTCGGGAAGTTGCGTCTGGGATCGCTCTGCTGGGGAAAAAGTATGTCCAGGAGCTGTTCGGACCAATCAGATTGTCAAGACGGGCTTTATACGATGATGGACAGATGATCAACTGTAACGTAATCAAAGAGCGCTTGGGTTAAATTCGTTTTCAACAAACAACATACTACGTTGTTCTGATTGGTTGTAGGTATATCCATTTGAGCGAAGAGGCATTTTTTTTACGAGTTAGGTTGAAACCCGCACCAAACTCACAGCCCAAAGGAGTGGTTTCAGACTCATATTTTGACTATAATTATGTGTATGACAAAAGCAGACTAATGTACAGTATGGCTAATGTACAGTATGGTAGGCTACTCAATGACTTTCCAATATTTTTGTTTCAGAAGCGTCACAGACGCGGGCCTCGGTGCAGCTTAGCGAGAGATGCACTGTAAAATGTTACCAAGATTTAACAGTATTTAACAATAAATCGTAGTATTATAACTTTACAGGCTTTAACTGCAATAATCTCAATATCATGTTGTAATGTAGAATTTACTGTGAAATCAATGTAGACACAGTAAGTTACTGTGAAAGAAACGATACAGGGATTTCACAGCATTTTGTTGGGTTATTTTACAGTAAAATACTCTTTTTAAATCATCCTTTGAGATAACCCAGAACATTACTCTAAAACTTGAATTGCACTTGAACTGCGCTGCATTGTAGGATCAAGAAGAGACGGGTGGATACAACACACAATAGAAAAGGTCGAAGGTACAGTCACAGAAATCGCGCTTTTCCAACCGTTTCTCTTTTCCACCATTTCACCTCGGCGCTGCCAGCCAGGATCGTGACTTTTGCTCTGTGGTAAACTATCTGCAGTCATCCAATTTAGCTGCTAGTAGCCTAATCTCTGTGCGTACTTATGTTTTACTTAATACCGTTAATACCGTACTTCACTGATTTCAATAATCAAATCCAGTAAATCCGTCATTATTGCAAACATTTTCATCTAGTTTAATGGCTAACGTTAGCTAAGTCTCACATGGTCGATGCTTCAGCTAGGGTGGCTAATTTGCAGCTTGCGTCAGTGAAATAGAAACATCGAGTACGTTCCCTTAGCTAAAGATTCGTAGCAAGTACTGTTCAAATTATGCATACAAATTTGTAGGTTTTTGCCAGCTCCAAATTTAGGATGAACTATTAGCTAACTCTGCTGTGGGTCAGCGCGAATGCTATTTTTATAGCTAAGTTTTAACATTGTGAACAAGTGTTGCACAGGAAACTTGTACTAAAAAGATACACTCTTACATATCTTCAGTGTCCCTGTGCATACATTGGAGACAATCACTGCAAAAGAGCTGCAGTTTCGGTGCAGACAGGAGAACCTAGCAGAACGCCTTATCTGTAGCACTCCATCCAGTCCAGAACCCGGGGTCCTGAAGTCTCGACTCTTACAATACTCAAACGATGCGATGTTAATATACCTCTCTGATCTAACGAGTCTGGCTAACTGTCGTGACCTCTCAGGTGGGCTATGGCTGCGATGGTGAGCTGGAGAGATGGTTGTTATGCTTGGTTCTCCTGTCTCTGCACAGGAACTGCAGATCTTTTGCATTGATCGTTAATGAGCCTAATGACGAATCATGGTCAGAATTATGATGGCCCATGCTACACCCCCTAAAATGGAAGCCAATTCCAGGTTGATGGTAAACAATATAAAACAGTACATAGGAAGTCCGAAAGTTAAATTGTTGAATGTAGGTCACTGACATCAATGCCTGGCTTAAATTCGCTTTATGAAACAGGCCCCCGGTCACTTCAAAATAAAAACAGTGCATTTAAGCTAAACACCTTGTGCAACACCGTGTGCAATCTCCACTTCACTACATCGGTGGCAAAAGGCCAGACATCTAAGGATTTTACAACATGGACGACAACAAAGTTGAGCAACACTAGTTGTATGACACCACAAATCCACAAACTCGCCAATACAGCTGCCTTGCAGCATCTCTTCTGAAATGCTGTAAAGACAACTAAACCTGGCCCGATGCAGACGCGTCCGGTGTAATTTGAGGTCGCGTCGAGGACGGAACAGACTTACGTCAAAGAGATTCCACCTCGGTTATTGGTAGGCCTATGTAGTAGTGTTAAAAATACGGATCCTTTGGGTCTAAGTCTACTGTCATGCGCCAAAACTGAGTGAGGATTTAGCAAGTGGCATTCTGTCATTTGTATTTATTGTGCTTCATAGTCGACCTCAACACGGCTTCTGACTCTGGGGAAGGGAAGCAGCAGGTCTTGCTGGTGCGATTCATCATAGGCCAGTGCATGGTCAATAATTCTGACAACCACTTGCATTTGTACTCCCAACCAGGTGCAGCAAAAAATAGTTAATGTTTGAGTTCACACACAATGTCAGTCCCACAACACTGGATCTCTGGTAAATATCGGTAAAGAACTTGTTTGTGACTGTCACTTGATCTAATATATTTAAATTACTTTAAACACTGTGTAGTCTGTGCTGTATGTGCTAATCAATATTTTAAAAAGGGAATCTTTCTAACTTTCTAACCTACATAGAATACAAAATATACAAACCTTGGCAAGGTGGCTTATACAAAATGGAATATTTAACAACAGATGGCCCCCACACAGGCACATCTTCAAGCCTCCTTATGTGCAGGGATTTCAGCAGATCAGGAAACACTGTCCCAGGTCAGCCATATATCACTATGATGTACAGCATACAGTCGACTACAGCTTTATTATGTAGTTCAAGATGTTTATAATAATTCTCTATCATGCCAAGACTAGACGCTACACAAACTAATCTCAGAGGATTAGGCTGGATGTCTGAGAGATTGCACAAATACCCCAGATAGACCAAAATAATGGCAGGTACAAAATGTAGCGACAAAATTCTCAAAAGGTGCAAAAGAAAAATAAAGCAAAAAAGTTCAAAATGAAGACCTTGACTTCTAAAACAAAAAACTGAGAGGGGAATTCACAAAACTATACAGTACAGCTCTATGTCATAGTTTCACTATGTATCAGTTTAGATCACCAGGGGTCATGTATCTAACCCTTTTTCTCAGTGCACATTTTGGTAATATAATATATTCACAGCATGCACATTATGAGCATAATCCATTGGCAACCCAAGTCTGTACAGCCTGCTACGAAAGTATTATTATGTGTAGGCTTATGCCCACTGGCATGTCACGTAAAGTTGTTTTTAGTTTGACATTAAACCTATGCAGTATATCATTAGCTACACAACATACTACTGTAGATAACGGCCAGCATTTCAACTACAAACAAGAAATAACGTTTTTAAGAAAGTTCAAACTCCGCCTTAAAATGATTCCCTGAAGACGATGCCTACAGTAGCTTTATCATGACATTGTTACCATAGTTATTTCACAAGGCTGTTTCCACTGTGAAAAGTGATTCCAGATGTTTCCTCTACATCCCTGTCAAGTGATGGAGACCAGAGGCGGCAAGCTGATGAGGAGAGCCCGATCTGTCAGGACACAGTACAGCACCCCAGTACAATACAGCATTTTTACTGACATCCAACCACACGCTGAATATGTTTGAGCATGTGGCATGGCTGGGGTATTTTACATTTCAGCAGTGAACCAATAATAATAACCAATAATCTAATGTAATCAATCAATGAACACTGGAGACTGGGGAAACAACTGTTGACTGCTGAAATGTAGGCTACATGGATTAAGCACTTTGATTGAAGACATTTATTCACTGTGTCCTACGTTTTGTATGTCTATTAGACTCAGTGTGTTGCCCTGACATCAATTGCAAGCTGACCTGCCTTACCATCAAGGCTAGCACAACATTTGAATGTAGACGCTAATCTGTTATGCTCTGAAAAATATCACGAAAGAGCTTGACAGCTCGGGAGGAGTCTCTGAACCCATTATGGATTATAAAGCCCCTTTGTTACCAGAAACAATTTTAACATTTTTGGGATATTGATTCTAAGAGGGACCACCCTTACCACCCTCAGTGAGAAATAACAGGGTTTCTTTACATTTTCTACTAACTTTTTATTAACGAGTCCATGGTCATCCAACATCAGCAATTTAAAGAGGAGACAGATTCCATATGCCAAACTTTGGGTGCTTCATGGCTTGGATGAAAATCAAAAGAAAAATAACAGATAGGCCTACATGTCTGACCTGGTCTATTTGTAATTAAAAGATAAGAGTGTGAACTTATTTATACTGATAATTTATTGTTGTGTCGTGTAACATATTCAACTTTTTTCTTCAACATACAGTAGCCTATGAATCCAAAATGCTTTACACATATGTTAATGAGCCAATTCATCCTCAAATAGTTTATCAAGTTAGATAGTTTACTAAGTTAGTTAGTTAGTTAGATATACAATTTAGGGATGAATTATTGATGGTGCATAGCAAGTAGCAACAGTTGTAGTTCATAGTTTACATCATTAGAGTCCAATGGATAGGTTAAACTGCATTTATGATTTATTAATATTATTGTAAATTGATTCAAGTTACAAACAGTATAATTCAACTGAATCTGATCGTTGAAGACTCATACCTTTGTATATAGTCTTTACTGATTTATGAAAACGCTGATGCTACAGCTGGACCAAGGCCCTCTAAACAAAGAGGCTTTCTTCATTCCAGGACAGCCAGGTAAAACAAAGTCAAATTAAACAAATAAATAATAAAAATAGCAGAGTGCTATCCAAATGTAGCCTATGTGAGACTGTGTGTTCAGTGATCTAGTTATTGGATTCATGTGCTCTAAACTGACCAGCAAGAGCTGACCTGTCTAATCAACTATGTTGACCAAAACCAGTACTCACTTACATATAAGGTTTTATTTTATTATGACTATTTTAGACAATTATAAAATAGGCTAGAGTAACACCAATACACCTGGACAGGTTTTATTTATGTACAACAATCCACTGACAAACTGGCAGCAAAAACATTGGTCTGTTAGAGGTAGGATTTTGTTGCTGTCCCCACATTAAACTTTAATATAGTTAATTGGCTAAGGCTATGGAACTTGGCTACAGTGCTTTCATTTAGTCATTTAGCAGACGCTCTTATTTAGATCGATAAGATCATACTATGTCCCTTCAGGGGTTTTGGTGCATTGGACACTTAATTTGTGAAACCAGTTCCGTTATGAGAACCGCTGTGGAAACGGACACACCCATAGTGATATCAGATTTATGAAATGACTTGAAGAAACATCCCCAGCACTACTAGCTCTGCAGAAACAGAAACGATGTATTACCTCTACCATGCTCTATGCACCTCAACATTTGCCCTATTACTATTTTCTACTCTGCTCATCGTGCCTTTATTTCCATTGATAATGTAGAGGACATTGTTAAATGTTGATTCACTGTCAGACTTCTTGAGTATTCTAATAATGGATTCCCTGAGAAATTGAGTACAATTATTTAATTGTCTGCACAATGACAACACTCTCAGGTGAACTGCAATAGAAGTTGAGTCATCAACCTACAATCAGACAAAACAATTAGTCATAGAAGTAACTTTAAGTGATGTCTGACTTGCAATATGCTATTAATAACATGTTAGAAAACAACTAAAGCTCTCACACTGATAAGACCACATTTTTGGATTTGTCCTTAATCAGATTTTACAAACGTTATTTTATAATTACAACTTCAATAGTGAGTGTCCATCCTATTTGGCCTTTAACACCCCTGCTGTAATAGTTAAGACACTGTCCTATCTGCCTGTGAAATGTTTCAAATTGTACTATTTCTTAAATACTACATTCTGAGAAATGAACACTTTGCATTCAAGCTGTAAGTAGTAGGTAATGAACACTTAATTGACTGTCTGCACCAGCTCTCTGCCACACTCAACTGAGACACTGTCTCCACACCTACAGAGCAATGTGACCATCCTATGTCACACTAGCAATGAAGGTGTGTGGGTGAGTTCCTGGTCTAAATAATACTGCCCTGCTAAAAAAGTAGGTGTGCCCAGACTGCGGGATATGAGATGCTGACTGACAGCGCTATGGTATCGGAGTCTCCTGCATGAACCAGCTCTGCTTGATTTGTTTTTTTGGGTGGGGGGACCCCCAAAAATTAAATGTTACCCAGTAAGCCACCGCAACCCTGTTTTATACTTAAAAACGGTCCAGTCCTTGTATTATACCGTGTCAGGCATGTTGTTAATGCTCTCCTTGTCTTTATCTCCTTTAGTACCTTTGCATGCCTTGTTTTGTGAGACTGTTCAACATTTATTGAGTCTTAAAATGAGTCATGCAGTTCCTAATTCTGGACTGGTTCCATACCTCCATGCCACAGCATGCCACTTGTACCGAAGACATGAGTCTGTGCCATGCTGTCAATCATGTGACAGTTCCTGTATACTCCCTCTCCAACAACGCCTCAGGACCTGTTTGTGTTTTTGACATACAACCATCCTTCCAAAATTCCTCTCCTTCTAAAATAGTTCCTGATCTTACTTGAGTGGATAGGTGAAAACATGTGCCTCTCTACACAGCTGTTACCCATCTCCTCTGTCAGATCAGTGAAACAGGCATTCCAAAACATGTATAAGTCTCTGGGCTTCTAATGCCTATTCATGTTAATCTTGTTCACTTCTTACAAACCACTAGTACTGGAGTCAAATTAAATAGAGTATTCAAAATAATAAAAAATATCATGTTTCCCACAGAATAGCCAGTGAAGGAACAAAGTATTTCAGAGAATAATACAAATCTTTCAGAAAAACAAATACAATTGAAAGGTTTTTGGTTATTTATTTATATAAACAGCTACAGTAAACCATATGCAAATAAAAATTCTGATGATTAAAGATGATCGATCTTCCATTCATTTCTTGTCAATCGGTAAGGCTTCTTCAATGCACACTGCCATCTTGTGGCACCATTTGCTATAACAACCGCTTAGGATGGGATTAATATTCCACTTTCAAAGACCACTTGAGCCTCTATTCTAACACAAAACTGATTTGGGAATGGTATTGTCAGCTATGGAGGCTGCAGCCTGAAGTCTGAAAGTTATGGTAAGCTGTGGAGGAAGTTGGATGTGTCAGTGAAGAGTAGGGTGGCAAAATTCCGGGAATATTCAAAGTTGGAAACTTTCCACGGGAATATACGGTAATTGCCTGGAAATGTTGGGGTAATTTAACTGTATTTACCTTGTCATAAGCAGACATGCATGCAAACATTCATAAATTACAATGACATTTTTGAAAAGTAGTTGCCCAACTCGCGCTTGTTGATGGATCCCTAAAGCCGCGAATAATCGAGGTGATGGTGTACTTTTGTGTGGACATACAGACATCCTACTCTCACTGCTGTAAAAATGTAGTCTACTGTATACAAATAAACTTGGTATTAAAATGAACATAGCTTCAGATTACCAAGTAATCAATTTACTAGGTAATGACAGTGTTGGGAAAGTTCACTTTCTACATGAACTAGTTCAGTTCATAGTTCACAAATTTTAAAATGAACTAGTTCAGTTCATAGTTCAAAATTGAAAATGTTTAACTATGTTCACAGCCCCAAACATTTCTTTCAATATGTTGCAAGCTATAATTGAAATCTATATGTTTGCAATACCGCTCTTGGCCTCTACGCAATTCGGCGCTCTCACACTTGCCAGGCTGAAACGTTCGGACTCACCACTGATCGACAAAGACGTTCAAAAACAGCAGAATGTTTTAAGTTTACGTTTATGTTTCTGGCAGACAATGTTCCCAACCAGCTGCATTCAGGGTCCAGCTGAGCTAGGCATTCTCAACTACATTTAAGTTTCCTGTTATATGCTTTTTGCAACAAAAAAACTTTGGCCCTTTTCTTTCGTCAAAATTTCCGTGGAAACTTTCCGGAAATTTACCGCCCCTTTGCAACCCTAGTGAAGAGACAATTAAGAGACGGAAGGCACGTCAACACATTTGGGAGTTGGTGAAAAGCTGGCATTTGCCTACTTGTTCTGTGTTTTGTGTGGGGTTGTGTCTCATCTCTTCAACAGGCTGTTGATAGCTTTCATCTCATCATTAGAGAGAGGAGATAGATTGTAGCCCCTTAGCTCGGGCTTCCCTGTAAATAGAGAACACGTCAACATTCAAAGCTGTAAGGTAAGAGACCATTTTCACAAATACTGGAATACTTGAGAGCAAAGCTGAACCCCCATCCAATCCATGTGTCTGAAAAATGTGCTATAGAGAAAATCCTTACCTTGCAACTCATTGAGACGATTAACCTTTGCTTTCAACACTTTGCGGAGATCATTTATCTCTTTGTCTAGTTGGTCTTGATCTAAACAGTAAAATTATGTTTAGTGCACTGCAATGGTTGCACATGCGCAGCGTAAAAAGTTGCTGGACAAAAAATAAGAAGTTATGGCTAACCTTTAAGAATCATCTCAGTGGTCTTGGCTTTAGGAAACTTTATAAACATATTTCCAAAGCAAACTTTTACTTTCTCTGAAAGAAACAAATAAGGCAGTCAGCTTTAAACACTTTGGTTTTTTTACATCAAAACCTCTAGTAAAAAAAATATCTTACCATTTGATGCGTTCGGATTACGCAAAGCATTCAACGCCTCCCTGTTTCCATTTCTCTTCTTATCTAGATCCACAATCTAAAATAAAAAGTATGATGGACAAAAGCGAAACTAGCTAGCTCAGGAATGACAACGTAAACATGCACGTTCCTTCTCTTCAGAAGCATTGGTGCCAAATTATTGCAATTAATTGCTGCAATGACTGACACCACGATCTCATGAACCATTTGTTATGGATCGAAAATATATTACCTGTTGTTTATTTGCAAGGACATCTTCAGCTGCTTCTTCTATTTCTGTCAAATACTCCAAAGCGCGCTGCGATTCAGTCTCCATTATGTTGTGTTCATACTTAGGTATGTCCGACGTAATACAAAGGCGGATGTCAATAGTTCCGCGTTCGATTATTTCAGAGCACCAGTCTTCAGCAGTCATGCAGGTTTGGTCCTTCATATAACAGAGTAACAGACGTGTTCCTTCCACTTAATTGTACACTGAAGCGAAATGAGCGCACGGAATCCCAGCCTTAACATATAACCTTGAAATAATTTATCTTAGATCATGCCAATTGCAAATGTACAATTTTTTATTCACAAGTTATACTTGAGAGGAGTTCAAACAATTTGACGACAGTGATTACAAAATGTGTGTTGAAACAGAGGTACAATTAAAAATCTTAATCTCTTTATTTACATGAATGGGAAGCACCAATAAGTAAGCACCTTGTGTTTATTAAACTACAACACAATCACTTCATCAGCAAGACAGAAGTAAAAACATCATGTTCAGAAGACTCACTTCCCTTTCTTGTTGAAAATGAATGATAACTGTAAAGATGTACTATAGTCTTTATGTTTTATAAATACCATGACAACACTGTATTATTAGAAAGAGCAGAGGTGACAGTGGAATACCTTTGTTTGGCCTTTTTAAACAATACGCAATGTCTGTAAACATATAGCAAATACCAGTATCAATGCTGTGGCATTACTTTGTAAATTCAACCTGTCTAAGCCTACCATTTGGCTTTACTATGGTTAAATTCTTGGATCCAAGTAAATGGTCTACTATTGCACCAATAACATCTGGTTGTCGGGCTTCTGAAACAGCAGCTCTTCTACGTTCAGAGCCACTCCTCTTTCGTTCAGATCCACTCCTCAAACATTCCGAGCCATTTCTCCTCTCTGACCCGCTTCTCTGCTCAGAACCACTTCTCCTTAAACCAACCTGCCTGTGATCCCTAGGTAGTTTATCATCTACCCCAATACAACCCAATTTCTTTTCAGTCCCAACACTCAAACCTTTTACTACAGACTGAGGCTTACCAGTTGAGGGAATTGAAACAGGGTTGCGAATGTTTCCAAATGCTTGCATGTTTTTCATGTAGCTCTTCCCTCTTTCAGGGCTCCCAAACCTCTGGGCCCTGCGTGTCAAGCTCTTATCAGGCGAGTGAGCCCGGCTCTCACTGTAACTCCTCTTAGGAGGGAGGTAGGCCCGGCCCCTAGGCTCCTGCGGTGGACTGAGTTGAGAATGGCGGTGTTGGACATGGGAGCGACAGCATGTAGTGTACAGGGTGCGGCAGGCTGTGCAGGAACAACCAGAGAGTTGGACAGTGTGACTGGCCAGGGAGGAGAGGAACGTGAGAGGAAAGGCCCGCTGACACTGGAGGATGCTCTTGGGACAACTGAGACGGGAGGAAAGAGCAACATGAGGCCGGTGGTGACAACTGGCTACGATTGAGTCATTGGATTTACCACCTTCCTCCTGGACAGTCTGGAACTGATGCCATTCTAGCTGCAGAAGCCTCTCCAGATACCTTTCCAGTGGCTCAACTGGCCTGGGGCGAAGGGGTCCCCCTCCCTCCATGTTGTAGTACACAGCCAGCTGCCCCAGACTCCAAGCATTAAAAGGTGGAGGCAAGAAGTCTGGAAAACTTAAACTGTCATGGCCCTGCCGTCTTCTTCCAGTGGTATGTGGTGAGAAGTCATTAGAGTCGATAACCTCAGCCCTCAGGTTGAGCTGAGGGGGGGTGCAGTGGGAGGGGAGCACAGGAAGCCTCTCTGACTCAGAAAGGTCACTGTCACTGTCTTTGCTTTTCTCTCCGTACTCACTCAACTTCACAGTCTCTGGGTTTGGTGCCTGGTCCTTCTGTGGGTCTGAGCTTGGCACACACCTACTTTTTCTAGGACCAGTGTGCTTCTGTTCTCTGTGACGGCTGTAATGAGGGTCCCGTTGGTCCCTGTGCTCCTTCCCATCCCCTGTAGAGGGCAATGAATGGGGCTTTGCATCTGGTTGGTGCTGGGTTCTGGACAGAAAGCCGTAAACATTTGAAACATATTCATGGTACGATAATTAATATAATATAAAAAATAAGAAAAATTGTCTTGGATGTCCAATTACTCTCACTTGAGTTGAGATGTGTTGTGCTTGGTTGACAGGCTGTTAATTTTGTGTCTTCGTCGTCTCTGCAGAGACTGCTATGATTAGAAATATAAAAATGTAAGCAACGGATTTAATTATTTACCTTAAATACTCAATTCTACAAATGATGTCCATTTGCAATGTATTTGTTTTTGTATTGGCTACAGCTGAAAGGTACAAAAGAGAAATTTGCTTACTTTTTCCACTGGCTGAGAATTGTCTTGAGATGCTTTCACAGGTTGCAATGACTTATGGGTCTTGTCATTTTGACTTCGCCTCCCCATATTGGTGCTATAGGAAAAAAAAGAAGTAGCCTAATCTGAAATTTGGACCAGCCCTAAATAAATATATACAAGCATATACAAGGAAGTGGTTGCAAAGAAAATTGGACTGAGGTAATAATGGTTTGGGTAGGGTGTATAGTTTCAAGATGTCGCCTCACATTGTCATTTCAAAGTATGATTAAATATATGCTCAAACTACCAAATCTAGGCTACCAGACAATAGATGTCCGACTATAAGAACAGAAAATTGATATGTGGCACTGGTGCCACATGTAGCTTAAGTTTGAGAAATGTAACCCAAATTCTAATGTACTATAAATATAGGCAACTCGTTTCACAAGGACGACATATGTAATGCATACCTTGTCACTGTATCAGCATCCCACGATATTTTATCCAGCCTTTCCCTGAAAGAAACCTTGCTGTAACCACTTGTACGTTGCAGCAGGATTGTGCCCATCGATGAAAAACAATTGGAACACTTTCAAATAAACCAAGCTTGTGCATGCTAACTGAATTAGATTTTTTCCTGCACATAATCTTTTCGCATCTCACAATAATACGTTTTTAAAACACTAACGACAGCGTGAGAAGATGGCTTCTAGCTATGCCTAGACGGACCAGCGGCCAGTGGGTGATCACAAACAGAAATGTAGCATTTTAATTGTTTTAAAGTATCCATATGTAGGACAAGAAATAATATGTTCTATAACGAATCTTTCATGCATCAGAGTGTAGGAGCATCTTGTTGTTGTCTTTTCAAGCACCCAGTAGGCTCCCTGTAATGTATTTATCGACATGGGCCGAAGCGTTGTGGGTAATGTAGTCATTTACCGTAGCTTACATCGAGGCGTGGTGAGGCTTCCCACAGCAAGGTATGTTGGGCTACGGACACGACGGGCAGGAAATATTTTTATCGCAACACTAGTGCTCTTCTAAAGGGCTGCAGTCAACCCATAGCCTGCCGGGGAAGCACTAGCCTAGAAACGCACGTACAAGATCAAAACAGCAACTTGCTATTAATATCCACAGTAGGACTCTTGCTAAATGTCAAAGGTGACCTATACAGTAAGGACTTTAAGGGTCAGATATCTTGGCTGCTGAAATGTTTTGTGACAAATCTAAAAATACCTCTCATTTCATAAAGAAACATCACAACCCCGAACTGGCAACCTTCAACTTTTATTTCCTTAGAGTTCTGAAAGGTTATTCGAAGCAGTTGGGAACTGATGACAGTCATGTGGTTTATATTGGGGTAGTAACAAACACTTTGAGCAGCAGTGCAATCAAGACTGTTGACAGTTGCAGATGGTCTTGACTAAGGAACTCAAATAGTAAGTTTTCTTAACGTAAAATTATGCATGCCTAACCAAACCTTTAAATTGTGCATGTGACTTAAATATGCTCAAGAAACAATCTTGGCACAAGGATAAAAGCTTCCTTGAAGACCTAGTAATTATCGTTTGGTTAATTTCTCATACAGTTGTATCCCTGTGCTGAAGTTTCGATGAGAATGAACAAGGTTGGGGCACAGCAGACAAAGAAAGCCTCTCCAGGGTCGAATGAAGTTGGAATGCAGTTCACCAGTGTATCCAGACCCAAAACAACCATCCGTTTGAGGGATCTCTATGACCCTAAACCTGAACCAGTAAAACCACCAGTCAGAATACGTCCTCCCAGTCCCAGACCTCCTCCATTTAAGGAGCCTGTTTTTGGGCGCAGCCTCTCTTGCAATCCACCGACCAAGCCCATTATAAGAAGGCGAGCCCAGTCCCTGCCTTCATCCACAGAGAGAAAAAAAAGCCCAAGAAACCTGCAGGTGCGCTTTGTGGACTCACTGGGCCTCGAACTGGAAGATGTCAAAGTATTTAAAGTCGGTGAGGACCCTTCAATACCCCCTCATGTCATCTCTAGGCTGCTGATGAGCTCGGAGGTGGCAGCAGGGAAGCCAGTAGAGTTGTCTCTGCCCTACTTCAAACCCTGCTTTGCTGAAGACATGGGAGCTCAGCCGGGTTTTCTGAAGCGCCTATGCTTACAGCAAGTTTGTCTGGAGCATGTCTTGTGCTCAGAGCAGGGAATAACAGGTACCATACAAGTCATTAACTCAGCTTTTGAGAAAAACGTAATAGTGCATTACTCGTTTACTAATTGGAGGAGTTGTGCAGACACCAAGGCATGCTGGGTGTCAACCGTACAGCGTTTGGCCACTGACGGGCCAGAATCCGATGTCTTCCGATTTCGCCTTCCAGTTCCACCTTTTATATTGCAGCCTGGGGCAATCTTGGAGTTCTCCATCTGCTACCAAGTCATGGGTTGTGAATACTGGGACAATAATAATGGGCGCAATTACATGCTGTCATGCCATAGCTACAAGTTGACAGTACCAAAAGAATGTGAGGACAGTATGGTGCATTTCATATGAATGGCCAAGTTTTACCAATGCATTTATCAGAGGTTTGCTTAAAACGGTAGGAATACCCACAACTCGTACTTGTACTACTCCATGAGAGCTAGAATAATGACTCACTGAGGTTTTACTAGAAAAATAAATCTAATATAGAGCAAAACCTTTTCAATTAACTTTTTGGTTCTACTGTCTAGAATCAAGACCCATATTTATGTTTTGGTGCTGTGTGTGTATTTGACATAGCGTCTTCCACCTGTCTAAGGGAACTACTAATGAGTTTGCTCATTTATTACTTCTGCAAGGTCTGTAATCCAATTCCATGGTAGGCTGTGTGTCCTCAAAGTAACTGTCTGGAACTATGACACAGCTGCAGTAGACAGGAGTTTGTGGTGAATGTTCAAGGGCTGCAAGCTTAAGATAGTAGTCTTTACAATTCATTCAATCTTATGGGAAATTACTACACTATAATGTACACTATAATGCCATAACATATTAACCATCAAAATCAACGAACTGATCTTCTAGATTTTCTAGACACAGTTTGTATCATGGTATAAAGTTATGGATTTTTTTTTGTAATGGTTAAGATGTGAATAGAACATTAGGTTAAGAGTAATCAACCTCATACAAGTCTACTTGACCTTTCCTAACACTTAAGAGTTAAGATTTCTGGCAGTGCAATGGAATGGCATCTTAGAGATTCATTCTTTCATGTGCCTTTTTTAGTACAGCTGTACAAGAAGCACATTGCATGCTGCAAACATGAGTTGTGTTATTGAAACGCCATGGAAAATAAAATGCACACTCATACTTGAGAAACAGTTTTGTAAACATTTCATTTTTATATGAAGGATTTTGTCTTGATTGCCCATTGTACCGAATTGACTTCTCATTTAGATGTTATTGTCATGTCAGATAGTTTACACTATTCGAGATACTGATATTAAAATAAGCAACATATATTTAACACTTTGTGTCAGAATAGCAGTATACATCCCACCTGAGCTCAATTCACAATGTTGTCTTCTGTCTTTTTAAAACTGTGCAAGTTCTATTGTTGTATGTGATCACTAGATGGAGTCAAATCCTCCATGTCAGTGGAGTTCAGTTCAAATTCAGAAATGTAAAATGATGAACTCAATGTTTGTGTGACTCAATATATGACAAAACTAGTTTTTTTATGCTCTCAATTAGCTCAGTTCTATGATTAAGAGCAGCAAATTGCAGAAGGGAATCAGATCATCAAGTCTGATTGCAGACGTTGATCCCTGTTCAATGGGGACAGATTGCCCCTTCTCTCCATTCCAAAACTGAAAAGGAGAGAAGATGCAAAAATGCTCTAATGACTGTAACCTGAGCAGTTGTTTGACCATTAATAATGTACTGTATAAACAGACACGTGACAGCTTATGACCAAAATGAGTGGTCACGTATATCTTTTATACTTCCTTTATATGATGTTACAGACATGCTGTTATTCACCCAAAACAATTCTACACAATTCTATAATTATGTAGAATGTTCCTGGCTAAATAACCTCACAACGTTGGCCACGATTGTACACAGTGTAATAGAAACAAAAATAGAAGCATAATATTACTTTTTGCCATTATCATATGTCAATATCTTTACAGAGACTTCCTGTCTGGCTTGGAGTGAGCTCTAAGCTAGAGCTTAGAGATTTTGTCAGAGATTTTTGTAGGATGATAAACATTGCTCTGAAATGTAATGATGCTAACAAAAGCTCTTCCAGTCCTTATGTCTTGTGTGTGTGTGGATGGGACTTATGCAACAGGACATTATCTCCCCCTTCAGTGAGAGTAGAGGAGACACTGCAGACAAAATGTCCCATGCTTCTCTACGCTTCATTAGTCCTGCTTCATTACACAGCCATCATGGTTACATTTTGGATTGTAACCCAATCCATGCTGTGGGTCACTGTGTAAGAGAAAGGACCATTTAAGAAAAAAAAAAAAATGTTTGAACATGATGCAGGTCTCCAGAAGTGGTTGTTTAATGCAGATATACTATGTGTTTTATTGGTCACAAGATCACTTAAGAAACTAATATTGGTTTGACTAGACTTTAGCCACAGGTTAATTTACAAATTGGGTCAATTTGGGTCCAATTGTGCTTGCTTTTGACCTGTGTGTATTTTTTTGTGCGTGTACATGAACTGTTCCACATTATCTACGTCATTATCGACGTACCGTATGAATGCTGAGGGACATCCTGAGAGCAGGATATCCCTCCCACACAAGAGCAATTCCCTTCCTTCCACGCACTCACCTCCATGGTTGCCAGGACTTTCAGGAGAACTGCCCTCCACCTGCGGTGGGACGTCTGGCCGGAAGCTGTACTTCTCATTATTCCAGCCAGTCAGGGGTCTGGGTGTACATGCCTCATCAAGGATGTTGCCATCTGTTCCTCTATAGTCCTAAGCTGTATAGCTTGAATCACATACAGCTTTTTGTTGATCTAAGCAATGTTTCTTAACAGAAGCACTGATTTACAGTCGTATTCTGTATAACTAACCCTTTTGGCTGTAACTCAGAACATTTGATATTTTTACAGCCGCAAGAAAATACATTACAATATAAGATGGGTTTAAACTATGAATAAGTATATCCATATAAAACTTATTTCATTGCTGGGCTATGGGTTGCAATCAGTTTTTGACACCCTTATTTTTAACAAGTGGCCTGGGGAATAAAATGACGAAATATCTTCATAAGCACCACAAACCTCTGACCTGATTTCTATTTGTGCAGCCAGGATGACGTATGATGCAGACTCAGGCACAAATGACGCTACTGGGTCACATTATTTCCACTAAAGATAGCTGACTGGGAACATATGGTATGTAGGCAGGTGGGCTTCATATACTTTTTATCTTTTCATAACCATACAAAATACTGCAAGAAACCAGGTACTTCACATAATGGCAGACATTCATAACTAAGTGTACAACCTAAATTCTGAGCTGATTTAAAATCTTCCTGACATTCTGCCATTGCATTAACACTTTAAAAAGATGCTTTAAAAAGGACAAACAACTATATTTCTTAAAAATGCAAAACCTGTATTGTGCAGACAATAAATAGTGCTTACAAAGGGATTTTGTCTTGTGTACAGACATGGTCTCCTCTTAAGAACAACACTTACACAGTTGATATGAAATCCATTTAACTTCAGTGAGACCCCACAACTCTTGAGGTGTGACTACCGACGTTACGGGAGTGGGAAAGGTTTAACTGGTCACATGCACATCTTTCCTCTGGCAACAAAAAAGCCATGTTTCAAAAGAGTCTGATTAAAAAAGAAAGTCTCTGTATGGCAAATAGACCTTGTCGCCCCTGCTCCAACTGAAATGTAAAAAGAAGATAATGTAATGTTCCTCTGAGCAGATGTGGAGCTTGCTGCATGCACCTCCTCTGCTGGCAGCTCCAACTAGAGACATAGCCTCCAAGGTTCACTGCGCCCAAATATCAGGACACTCAGGGACCATGGGCCAGGGCACTGGAAGACTCCTTGCAAGGTCTTCACTGACAGAACCAGATATCAGCAACTCTTCACAGAAGAAACCTTGCTAAGGCCGGTGGAACCTACAAAGTAGAGAGAGGGGACAATGAACATAGGCGCCATGATCACATCCATTGACCTCATCAATCAGAGCTCTATTAATAGCTCAATGGACAGTGCTCTCAGGCTGTCCTCTTTAGAAATGGGGTCTTGCGTAAGCAAATCCCAGTATAATTCTGACCATACTCTGCTTTTTTTAAATGCTGAAAGTCAAGTTTAGGGTAAGCAGAACGAAAGCTAAATCTGTACAGACATTTATTATTTTTGTCAGGGGGTGCTAACGTGTGCAGATTTCGGTTTCTCAGAGGAGACGATGCAGCTATATTTGGTACAACCCTGTATACAACAGTAAAAGGGCATATTCGATGATGTGTGAAATAAATAATGATGATAATAATAATAATAATAAGCGTTTAATTGGCACCAGTGACGGTAATTTTTTATTAGAACGCGCAATGTTATATATGTGTTTGTATTTAGACAACCACATACTCTAAATAATCACATTAGAGATAAACTTCAATCCCAGCTCCAATCTTGTTATTTAATAAATAAAGAATATTTTGGGGGGGATACAACAGTCTAATTACTGGAACCCTGGATTCTATCACAGACTCCCCACAGTGTTTTGACATAATCCAACCACCAGAAAATTGAACTTTTTTTCAATAAGCATAATCAGTGCAAGTTCTAACTTTGTTGCTGTCACACAAACTGACCTGCACACATCAATCGAATTGTGCACTGACCTTGTCAGGTGCTTGCTCGAAGAATGAACCTCCATCTCATTACTTTTGAACTCGTTTAGCTCCTTCCGTATTGCTGCCTGTGAGACACAATAACAAAAGTAAACCCCTGGGTGTGACCCTGTACATGCGGGGATCAAGTTATAAAGGCGTTCAAATGGAATTTCAACTGTCAAAAGACACGCTATTTGATGTCAGGCAAATATTTAAGGACACTAAGCTACACTTTGTTATTATAAGGAGAAAAGTACATACAGTACGTGTTTTGCACATAACAGTACTACCAGGCTAATGCTGGTGATTCAATCCTAATCATTCTATAATTGTTCTGAAATCTGATACACAATTTAGATGAGCTCTAGTACTAACAGCTCATTAGTGTCTGTTTTACTATTGACATGGGTACAGTATGTAATGACCATTTCAAGTGGTAATAGAGCCCAGTGCTCAACAGGGGGTGCTCTCAGGCATACCTTGTCAGCAGCTGACAGTCTGGTCCAGGGCTTGTCAGCACGCCTGTCATAATCCTGAGCTTTTGCTACCTCCACATAGTCACTGAAACGAATAAGGATCTTTCTGTCCCGCAGTTCATCAACTGTGGGTCGCTGGTTAAGCTAAGGAATAAAAACAGTGGTGTTTGTTATGGTACAAGTCAGTCAAAACATTGTTTGTATTATTTTGTAACTCATCACTGATCAGTTAACTTAGGGAATGTGTCCCTCGGGAAGAGGATGGGAAAAGCAGTGTGTTGTCCAGTGCATGTTTACAGTTTGTAAATGTGGGTGTCTCAAGGTGGATGTTCTGCTTACCTTTCTGTTAAGACGCTGTTTAATTTCCCTCCTTTCTTCTTGTTCTATCTGGTCGTTCCTCTCTGTAAGACACAAAGGGAGATGTCTCATATAAGCACATCTACAAATAGACAGGAAAACAAATGATGCACACTGTCAATACAAGGTTTTCAAGTTAGTGATGCAGCATTAATGCTGTATGTAGTTATTGGTCATGACACTTCGTAAATCCAAACTCACAGAAAAGCAAGGTATTATGTGACAATCAAAACTGTCTGTAAAAACCATGACAACATATCTGGCTCACTTCAGATGGGGACGCTTTGGCATCTGTTCCTAGAGACAAAAACAAGGACTGGCCTCAAGCCCTCACATTTTCTGTGTCTGCCTGTCTAAATTATTTTTTTCTTAAACAACAGCAGCCCAGACTTACTTGAGGTTACTTGATTAATGTGCACAAAATTCCAGTAAAAAAAAAAAAAAAGAAAGAAACATTTATAATCTCCACAAGATGGATTAAGTGAGTCTGGACTGTGCTGTACCACTTGAGTAAAGGTGCAGTCAGCATGTGTCTCCATCAGATTCTATCAAATATGTTGCAAGAGGATCAAAAATAAATAATACTTGAATTCAATTTCTTTAGAGGCTGAATGTCACTTCAGTATAATTATAAGAAGCAGCAAATCTACTATCCATAGTTTGCATCTTGGACCTGGAACAGGTGTCATTTTGCTAGAAGTGTATGCTCTTTAGTCCAGTGATTTGACAGTGCTTTGTGTGTTGCATTTTGACACTGTGTAAGAAGGTGGCTAGTCTCAACATCTGACAGGTGCTTAGGGCCAGAGTGTAGAGCACATGGATGCCGCCTCTAAACCACAGACATGAATTAAAGTCAATTATAGGTAAGCAAAAACACAGACCACACCACCTTTAAAAGGACAGTTTCACAGATTTCTCACTGCTCTGTCGTCCAAAGCAAAAGTCTGCTAGATCACTCTCCTCAGGGTCAATGAAATTTAACAAATTTCTTGATGAAAATGATCTGCAATTCAGCTCTCGTATTTTAGATGTATTTCAACTTTTCAATATTATTTTAGTTTTAGTAGTAATAGTAGGCTATTCATTGAACTGCACAGATTTTTGAAGGGGTTGTAATAGTTTATATGTCTATGACATCTAAATTGTGAATAATACACTTAAGAACATTTCTTTTGAGATGTCAATAAATGTATTTTAAAAAAGACGGAAGTATGCCTTATCGCCATCTCCTAAACTCCAGTATTGCAAATAGTATTGCAAATACTTGTTTAAATAATAGTGAGGACATAACAATAAGAACCTGATTCTATTATTGCCAATCCAGTACTTACGCTTCAGGATGTTCCGACTTTCCAGTTCTTCAACAGCTGGCCTCTGGCTGAGTCTCCTACGGAAAAACACTAGAATCACGTTTTGGACCATTTTGATCCACTTTCTCCTCAAGTAAAAGTCTTGCAGTCTGGTACTAGCACGCTGTTTGCCGGAAAGAGTGTGTAGAACACCAAGATCTACACATCTTAAAACAAAACAGTGAGTCCCTTCTTGAGTCTATAAACCAACTCCGTTTACTAAATCGCGACAAACTCAACATCGGGAAATAGATCCAGGTGCGTGATTAATCACGCATTAAATCCGTTTTACAAGCTATCTTCCTTAATATGTATCTCTTAGTATGAATCGCAGCACTTGCCGTCCAAAAATTACCGTCGTGTCAATAATATGACACAGTAAATTCGCTAAGTATCCCAAAGAGAAGTAGCCTATTTGACTTAATTAAGTATCCGGGCTTCTCTACTGCAGATGTTGAGCGCTTCGCTATCTAGTCTGCCTCGCAACCTGACGCTGTTCAGAGTGGTGTGATGCTGGAAAGCCTGTCTCCCTTTTCACTCCACGCATAATGTCTGGGGGCGGTGCCTAGCAGGAGATTCCCACGCACACTTTGAATACGCCTTGAAAACTGCTGCAGTAAGGAATTTAGAAGCAGACAGAACGATGCAGTGGAGCTAATGGTTAATGAAAAAAATTGTTCAAAATATTTCTCCGAGTTCAAGGCTGAATCACACATGGTGATTATGGTGAAATGTGTGTTGTTTTTTTTAGGTCTTTTTGCCCTTAGATCAGCGATACCTCCGTATATTTGACAAATAAGAACACGGTGTGGCCATTATCAATAAGGTCTGCAAAGAGGGAATCCCCAGCCTAAAGATGTGCACCGAGAAGGACCCAGTGAGACATGCTTAGCATTGGCGCAAGTGGATTCGTAGTTAAAATTACACCATTCGATTTCTTCAATAACTTACACCGTAATTTGAAGCTAAACATGAGCTGTGGGAATACACTGACAATAGACTACTAGTGTTTTGATACAATATGTAATTGTATGCAATACCCCACGTTATAGGCCAGGAAATAATTATGACTATAATTGACTGGACAGCTAAAATATTCCAGCACACACAAAACAAAATCCACAAACAAATTCCTTTCTTTCTTCTCCACACCGGGCTGGTGTGGAGAATTACACTTCGAATGGTGTAATTTTAACTACAAATCCACTTGCGCCAATGCTAAGCATGTCTCACTGGGTCCTTCTCGGTGCACATCTTTAGGCTGGGGATTCCCTACATGTGTCCAACTTCCATAAACATAAGTAGGATGACCTCAAACTTAATGTTAAAAGTCTTATTGTCATATTGTCTCACTAATGCAGCCTCACTGCAAACTTACTTACTTGTTTCTCTTATTTGGGAAAATGTACCACCTCACCTCTTTCTTGGCCTTAAACACAACATCTTTAACACAGAAATGTTCTAAGAAGCAACATTGTATTTGACTGACTCAACTAACCATCCGTAGATCAGTGTTCTTGGCACAATGCACCCAGCCTCTGATTAAAGAGGGATACTGAAGGAACTGTGCTGATGGAGTGACAGTCAATTTTCTCACCGACACATTTAAAAATGACAACTCCACAAAAACCTTTGCTATTTTCAGTCCATTTATTGTTATGGCCCCAGTCATGGAAATAATAGGTGTACAGATGGCAACTAGGTTCCAAGCCTAAAATAGAACACATTTAATAGCCTCATCTGTGACTGGGACCCCCTTGGGTTTATCATAAAACAGAATCACTTGCACAGAGATGGACATGACAAGTGTCCTGACATGGGCACCAACCACAAGGTTAATATGGTACTATACTTTGTATCAAAGTGGTACAGATCAGGGGATGGTTAACTTACCAGCCCATCTAAATGGACTTTTACAGGGAAGAAGGTTCTTACTGTCATTTGCACTTCCTAGGCATTCACTCCTCCCTCTGAAAGTGAAAGTTCCTGATTTGTTAGATGACTCACCAGAATGTCAAAGCCATGAGCCGGCTGCAGGAGTAAGGCTGATGGGAGTGTCAGCCCATGGAAGTGGAGGAAAATTGCACGAGTCAGGAGGGGTGGCTGAGGCCTACTAGTGCCCACTGAGGTGTGTGTTAATGCCCTGGTCCATCTCCTGGGGTAACCGTGACAGGGTCTGAGACCAACACACCACTGCTCGATGTGGTGTCTGAGAACCAGCTACGTGTGCCTGGGACACCCTGAGGCGGACAGTTGCCAGGAATAATTAAAGAAGTCATCTTCCTTCTATGTTTATATAACTTTGAAAAGGCTTGGGTTGGATGTCATGCCTTGGGTGGGTGTGAGTCCTGACCTAAATGTCTCTCCTAGTAAATCTTGGTATGGGGAGATAGACCAAGTGTAGCCGGGCACCTCATTTTACTTAGAAGCCTGCTCCCTCTGAACCAACTCTGAACAACCCAACTGTTCTGTAATGCACGTGTCAAGGTATATCTTTTTGTACATTATGGATTGACTTACATGGCCCTATATGCCATTCAAAACTCTGGAGGGTTCAAAAAGATGAATCAGGTTCAGACTCAGTTCAAGCTCAGAGCTTCATGTAAGGTCAAACATAAATTATTAATGCAGTCTCCTGTTTGAACCTGAGTCTGAACTTCACAGTGGGTCTACAGATCAAGGAAACAGGCAGGCTGAGGCCACAACAAAAAGTCATCTTCAAAATGCATCAAATAGTGGTCGCCTGTGCCAACAATGTGACAGTGCATCAGCTATCATGTGTAGAGAGATTCCATCCAAGATTGATAAATAGCAACTACAGTAATAATAATCACAATACAATTATTGAGAGTATAAACCCATGCAAATGGTTGACGAATCAACATGTAGCACAAAAACACAGAATCTGACAAATCCTTATATTCCTCAATAAATGACATTAAAATAAGTTAACCATGGTTAACTTAGTTAACTACAGCTTACATGTAAACTTGTATTAAATCTGTTACCAACATACATAGTGAATCAACCCTTTTTCCATACTGTAGATGTACTGTGAGATGCTCTCAGAACTCACTATTACTTCTGTATAGTTGTATCACATTCAAGTAAGGATAATGTCCATACAGGACAAACATTCATTAATACATATTATACTATACTTTAAAGTCTACAAAATAGAGATTTAATCTGCCTGTCTTTGCCTATGCCATTCCAAACATCATGGTAAAAATATTAAGAAAAATGATCTGAATGGGGGTAACAACATCTTACATGTATTGGCAATTAGAGATTGCAAGGCTGATTATCAGAGAGAACAACCCGTGGAGCACATTGTTAATTACTCCTTGTGGGATTAGGGGGTTCATGGTGGCAGTGTATAATTTTGTGCAGGTCTTTTTTGTGCAGTCTTTGATATCCTGCACTTTTTACTTCTACAACTTGAGCGTAGCTTCTAAAAGCAGCTATATAATTGCAATGTTGCCAACTTTGATTCTGAATGTTTTATATAGACATACATAGGTTTCAGATGGACCCAAATTCAAATAGCAAAAGTTGCCATCAGCTATAAAACTCACACAATCGCATTCTGTAAATGGGAGACCATGCCTGCCTATACAGCTAAAAAGTGAACAAAAAAGGAAAGGAATGAAAGAAAGAAGGAAAGAAGTTGAAAATGTTTTTCAATGCTTAAAAAGAGAGGGGGGAAATCTTACTCAGAACTTTTTAAAGCCCTGAGACAAAGAAAGCAGTAACAGACCTCATAAGATATTTGTGTCCTCTCCACCCTACACGTGTGTCCTCTCCACCCTACACGTGTGTCCTCTCCACCCTACACGTGTCCTCTCCACCCTACACCTGTGTCCTCTCCACCCTACACGTCTGTCCTCTCCACCCTACACGTGTGTCTTCTCCACCCTACACGTCTGTCCTCTCCACCCTACACGTGTGGCCTCTCCACCCTACACGTGTGTCCTCTCCACCCTACACGTGTGTCCTCTCCACCCTACACGTGTGTCCTCTCCACCCTACACCTGTGTCCTCTCCACCCTACACGTGTGGCCTCTCCACCATACACGTGTGTCCTCTCCACCCTACACGTGTGTCCTCTCCACCATACATGCACACTCTGACTCATGGCCAACAACACCTCTTCACCATGCTTCTCCATAAATCCAGTCCATTATTTAATACAATCTGTCCTGTTTTTATCAATAGAAGAAAAGAGGATATCTGTACATTTTCTCATCATTCTAAAAGAGAGCTCAAATTAACAATTCTCAGATGTGTTCAAAACAATCACTATGCTGTGTCTGCAAGGGGAGAGGGAGGAAGGGAAGTCCTGGCAGAGTCTCATTAATATTTCAGATGATGTTCCACAAGAAACTGCATCTAGTGCTTATTAAATACCCTGTGTTACCTGGCAACTGCTGTTGCTTGCAATAGCATTGTAAATTTTCATGACAGTACAATAAGTTTCAAAGGAATCAAGTGAATCAAGATGCTGCCCCTCATATTTTAGAGGATGTAGCTTAGGTTGGCTTGTTGCTTGTAGAGTAGAACAAATGTATACATTTTTAGTTTGTTCCAAATGGTTCACATTTATAAAATTATTGTTCTGGTTTACCTCGATCCAAATGGCTTACCTTGCCAAAATTGAAACATTGTGTGTTCCTTGTGAGTCTGCCTAGAGTACTAAAATATGAATCCCTACAGTTTGTTGACAGTGTATTGTTGTGGAGACCACTGAGAAGGTAATGACCATGACATAAACTGACACAACAAAAATGGCTGAATTGCTGTGTGATAAGGATACCTACTGTAAAATCACACAACAAATATACATTTCAACATATATTTAGGGCCTAGGGGAGCAGCTGTGTGAGGGTTTCTTTTCGCTGAGTCCTGTTTCACACTGACAAGCTGGGCTTGAGCTGTGGCCAAAACAGACTTTGAGCCACAAAGGCCTATTTTGTCTCCTCCCACACCACTGCTGCTAGTTTCCCTCATGATACACCCTGTCCCTCTTGAGCGGATTCAGTCAAGATCTGCAGAGACTTGCCTTGGAGAGGCTGGGGGAAGGAACTGTGAAAAAGGGTGCGTGGGTATGTGTATGGTGTGGCCATGAATAATTCATAAACTGTCTTGTCTATTAATAGCTAAAGAGCGTCTCCATAGGAATTAATGTAATTAGCATTTCTGAGATGGCTATTGATAGTAAGGTCATCACCCACAGAGCACAGGCATCCACTGACTAAGGCTCTTCCCCACTAGTTTTACAAGGTCCCATTCTCACCACCTTTCTTTCCTATTCACCAATCCAGTCGCAGTAGTGACAGTGGAAAGCTTACTGGACCAGAGCCAGAGAGATGTAGATCACTGCGGTAAGTCAAGGCCACAATTCCAGAAAGCTTCCCTGGGGAATGTGGTGGTTCAATCAGAGGGGAGTGGAGGACAGGCAATCTCTACATCTGAGCAGGGATAGAAAACCAGCCCTATCTGTGACGTAAATACTGCATTGATTGGAGCTGGTGCCGCAGTATTTTAGCTCCAGTGACAACGATCCGAGCTAAATTTAGCAACAGAGGGTTCCCTTTCCGTGTCCTGGGCCAGCCTACCGTTCTGAATTCTGGTGCAACCTAGTACATCTTCCATACAAGCTGGAGGCTTTGTTCCACAAGGCAGACAGAATGACATTCTGTGTTGCATCATCAGACCTATTTTGAAAAACATACATGGATATTGGAAGTATATTGTTAAACACACAATACACCTGCACAAACAATTGTTGTAATGCACACGTCGTTGTTTGTATACTGTCGGCCTACAATGTATTCTTCTAAGTAATGATAAAATGAATCGTCTTGGCTTTGTAATAGAGCTGGATGTTTTTTTTGTCAGCATCCAAACCACAAAGAGATATGTGTTTACAACAATGAACACATCTCAGCTTGATTGGAATCATATTTAACAATTTGGTCGATACTAGATTAGAGGATGAATTAGCCCTGTTGATAACTGACTCTGAAAGCTGTCCTTACATCACGTTGTGTGACAGCCCTGTACCAAGCTGCTCCGCAGCCAAGGAGGAACTGGCTGTTTGTTCTGCTGCTATTCTGCTCCGAAGGCCATACTGTTCCAATGGAGAACAGACTCCGTGAGCACAACAGCTGCTCACCCTGTGGCTCTTCACAACCCACACTCAGCTTCTAAGACAAGGCACAGTGTGCCGCCACCTCAATAGGCACCGCTGATTTATTCATTAAGATTCACTGAGTGTCCTGAAGACTCGACCAGGTACGAGATGAACAGTTGGTGAACACAGAGAGGACAAGGAGGAGGAAAGTGGAACCTTATTGTTCTTCACTGTTCTAGGGGCTGAGTCATTAAGGTCCACTCTAAGACCACCATGTTAGTGTTGAAACTCTGGCCAGCCAGGATGGCCAAGCACATGGTGCTCTCATCTTAAACAATGACGTGTCTCAGCTGTCCCTCTGTCAGCAGACCAGGAGTCGCCTGGGCCCTGGAGCAGAGGCCCCCCAGCACCTGTGCTGCCTGCAGGCTGTAGAGGACACTTTAGGACGGGGCTGACCCACATGGCGTTTTGGTCTTCACACGCCATTCCTGATGCAGGCGTCCCTCCATGAAATGCTCTCGATTACATTATGATGCAACTTTATGAGGAAAGCAAGCCATCCCCCTGCTTCAATATGTTTTACTCATTTGGATACAAAGCTGTCCCTCACATTGTTGTGGTGAGCTAAACATTGTTACATGGTCCAAAGGATTTACTTTAATGTCTCTTACGTCATCTACTAAATGTTGTCACATGGCTTCTTGTTTTGGTGCACTCACCAAAAGTGCACCAAAACACAATTGGATAATTGTCTATCCTAGTATGATGCTAAGATCCTTTTCCTAGTCTGACATATACACAGTCCTACCCTGGTTGGCAGACTTTCCTGTTGTCATACTTTCCCTCTATTACACAGGATCAATCACTTCCTGCCAGTTATGTAAGCGTACTCAAAAGTCAACTTTATGTAAGCTGTTGACTAGTTATGTCTGTGTTCAGCAAATAATTGACGTGGTCTCATTTCCTACAATAACCCCACTATATTTGGTTTGTATGCAAGTTAAGAATGTTTCCAACCATTACCTCCACAGAGTACCTATTGTGATGGGTAATATGTAATTTCCTACATTTATAAAGACATGCCTTATACTATTACATATATTTGTTGTACAGTACCAGTCAAACGTTTGGACACATTTTGCCATTGGACCCATAACTTTTGACTGGTACTGTAATTTACTTATTAGGTAATATTTCTGATATTCCCCAGTCAGCCTTTTCCTTCAGCGGCACGTTTTTCAGCAAGTGTTAAGACTCCCACAAGAGCACGTGGAGATCCACATGGATGGAGGCGTGTCAGGGGTGTGCTGGATGGAACAATAACATTCCAAATATCTCCACTGAAGTAATGGCATTTTTCTAATTCATTCAACCGTTCTGGCCCGGGCTAGAAATAGCTTTGGTTTATGATGCTTGCGTTGATGACACTGTTGTTACTGGCTAACTGCTCCTGGCATTCAGACTGGCACGCAGCTGTGAGATGCCCAAGGGTGGGGTTGAACAAAACACACGTGAGGAAGCTTGATGGCAAGCTTACAGAACCTCACAGACATTAAACCGGAGGCCTTCTGGCAGTCTAAACACACTCCTTCTAAGCTGTCACACACAATACACTCAATTAGTGTATTGTGTCAGGTGGCTGAGCAGTGAGGGAATCGGGCTGGTAATCAAAAAGGTTGCCAGTTTGATTCCCGGCTGTGCAAAATGACGTTGTGTCCTTGGGCAAGGCACTTCACCTTACTTGCCTTATTTATTCATCACGATCAGCAGATTAGCAGAGGGTCTTGACACTTAAAGAGCCCTAACACATAAAACACAGAGCCTTATCACAGCAGTGACGCACACTTAACAAGCCCACTTGTCCTCTCTTACTGTCTCTTGTCTTGGTGTTTACACCCAACATTAGCTCTTTTGACCTGAGTAGCATTGCCTAACTGAGTGCTGAAAGAACATTCCCAAAGGGAGTTGGTATAACTACCATAAGTACTTTGCTCCAGACAGCAGGGTGGCTGGGCTTAACTCCCTCCCTGCTCCTCTCCTTCTCACACCTACGCTCTATTGATTCCTACCCTCAAGTGTCTGAAAGCTATTTTGAGCCCTCCTGAAAAGACTACTGTCTGAGTCAATTATTGATGTTTTCATATATTTACTTGTGTTAAAAGGGGGACCACTGTATGTCTAAGTGGTATGCACTTAATTATACATAGCAGCCAAAGAGATCAAAACAAGTGATACTGTGCTACAGTACTGACAATGTACTGACAATGTATATGATGCAAAAATCTATAAACCTTACTTTTATTGTAACAGAGCTATCACATATCGCCTGAGTTGTTTGTGTTTTCAAATTTGCAGTGTTTTTTTGTTGTTGCCAAAATGGCTAATCCAGAATATAATATAAGCACAGTATGTTCTGTTTCTTTCTCTGTTCATTTCTTCCGCTTTTTCTGGAGCTTTTCAGAAAAGCCTTTTCCATTATCCAAAAATGAAGCAGATTACAATATTATGAATGACAGGATTACAATGATAATCACTTCAACTTTCGTATCCATAACTTAAAATCCTATGAGTTCAGATAGACATGTGATCATATATTATTGGCAAGAAATAGTGAGGGGGTATAGGCAAGGCATTGGTTAGTGGTGAGATACTGGCTCCCCCCACTGGCTGATAAACTTGTCCAGTACAGCACACTATAATATTATTAAATGTAAAACCCATAGAAATGCAATCCAAATTTGGTAGACTTAAATTTATTAGGTTAAGTTGAAGAGCTTAACCTAATATACTTTCTAACAATACATTCTATCAGAGATGTTCAGAAGTACTTTTCTGTTCATCCAAATCAAGTATCAAGTCTTTTAGGGACCGGTCTTTGTCCACAAGTCCCTGAGGGTAATAGATTCTGTGTGCTGTGTATTCATTTTCTAAACCGTTTCTGAAAATAAATAATATAATTTATTGGATAAACTCAACATTTCTAGGGACTACCATGTCCATCATAAGCACGTTTGGCATTGAATCAAAATATCATGAAATCTCCCAAATCTATGATTTGTCTTTAATAACTCTTAATCTCTATATTGAATGTAGTTTCAAAGAAATGTACAGTATAATGCAGAGAGAAAATATGAGACAGTTAGAAAGGAGAAATGGAATGGAATGCTGTTCAGCAAAAAATGTGTCGATGAAATGATGGAAGCAGGTGATCAAACTGAACAACACATTAACAGACATGGCCAACATAACATTCTACAAACATAGAGATGGAAAGTGGGACAGCAAAACAGCCGTCCATGGGAGAGAGGGGGGGCTGATGAGGGGTGAGCTGGGCCACAGAGAGAGACTCACTTGGCTAGCTTCATCTCTATCTGCTGGCGGATCTCCTGGCGCTCCTGGTCACTGCGTACTGGGAAGATGTTCCTGTCCTCCAGGTCCTGCTTACTGGGACGGTTACGCAGCTTTACAGCCAGTAGTTCTTTCCTCATCCTACGTGGCAATGTCCCTGTTTAAACACACACACACAGACACACAAACAAACAAAGGTCAGCAGCTGTTTTTGGTGCCCTGGCTCACTACACACCATGCATTGTATACTATGAATTGTCAACAATGTAATCTTGTTCGTCCCACTAACAAGAACCCAGTTTGTTTGCACTGGGTAAATGTTTCAGTTTGCAACAGTAAGCTACACATGGTTATTTCAAATGCTTGTGTTTCTCTGATGACCCACATGCGGTGACATCATCACCCATCAGCCCAGGAAGTAGGGCAGCTCAACAGATGTTGCTGACAAATACAGTTGAATGACTCTCTTCTTGGCTACATTGTTAATCTCCCACTTATGCATTCGGAGTAAATAACATCAAGCAACATAACATTAAAACAAACTACCCTGCAGAAAAACAACAACTTGTAGGAGGAACACTAGGATTGTGGATTGTTTGTGCTATTGTACATTAGGACACAGTTGATTTGAAGACCTACCAGATATTACAGACTCATTCCAGCTCTCCTGGTCGCTGAAGTACTCATCCAGGCGGCGATTCTCTTTGTTCTCATCTGACTCCTTCTTGCTCTCGGACTCTCCAGGGGGCTCCTTCTCTGTGCTGGACGTACGGGGCAGACGTCCCTCTGGGCGGAACTTTGGGGAAGATCGTATCTCCTTCCCTTGGAAACTGGGGTCACAGATTTAAGCTTCAGATCAGTCTCAACATACTTTTACGACAGCTATGCGGAGAGAGGTTAGGCACCTTACCTGTCCTGTCTATGCTTGGAGGCCAGAGCACGGTGCAGTTCCTCGATGATGCAGCTCGGGGACAGCTGTGGGTGCAGGGAGCCCAGGTGGGGGGAGCCTGTTGGGGTGAAGATCCGGCCTCTCAGCAGGGAGCCCTGTGGATCTTTGGGAAGGGTGAAGTTCCTTGGCAGGGTGGCGGGAGATTTTTTCACTGCCATGGGATGAGGCCCTATTTGGTAGAAATTGCACACATAAAGATGTTCTTATAGTAATATTGTCATTCGCTTGGAAGATAAAGCAAGACATTTTAACAACTGTCTCACCGTCTAAACTGCCTAATCTGGTGAGAAGTTTGACAGGTAGACTGGGTGGAGGAGGGGTGCTGGCGCGTCTCTGGGGAGGGGGTTTGGTGACTTCCTTGGGCTCCTCAGGGGGGTCCCCTGGCCCCATGAAGTTGTCATCAGGGGGTTCAGTCAAAGACAACTCCTCCTCTTCCCCTTCCTCATTCTGACTTTGATCTCCTATTGTCTCTGAATCCTCAGTCAAATCTTGAACTGAAAAGAAAAACAAAATGTTGTTATTTTCCCTGTTGACGGGTCGATTTCGAACCAATTAATAATCTCTGTCTCCACCAAGTGGTGGTTAACAGGAATCACATGGTGCTTTTCACAATGTACTGACACCCTAAACCTTAACATTTTAATGTATCCACTATATGGTAACAAAAACGATAGTAAACATTAGAAATGTCCTGGCCCACCTGTCGAACGATCCAGATCACTTCCCTGGTCCTCTGACGTGTTGGCCAGGGGTGCCATGGGCTCCTCTTCTCTCTCCTCCCCATCTGAATGTGTTGGTGTGTCTGGGTCCTCTATGTTACCCCCACAGGCTAGACCTGACTCTATAGGACAGAAAACAACTATATATTATACATCTATATTGTCTTCATAATGATAAGTAAAACAACGCACACAAAACAAAATAGTGTGTTGTGAATATTAGATGGCACTGGCGTGTGCCTGAGTGAGTTTGTGTGAATGTGCACGTGTGAGAGACTGGGAGTGTGCGTCCACTCATGCACTCGCACACCTGGCTCTGCCTCCCCCAGGCCCCTTCTGGTGACATCATCCCGACTCTGTCGAGCAGCTGCCTTCCTCTCTATAGCTGCAAGACACAAGCATTTGACCTATGTTTATCTGGTTGAATAGAGCAATCCATACACACGCATTATAGTCACAACAACATTCCAGTTACATATGAATTTGTTTCGAACTGCATATTGAATTCTGTGACTTACACTAGCTAAATTCCTACATGACTTACCTGTAGAACTCTGCTTAAGCTTCTCGTTTTTCTTTTTTCTCCACTTCCAAGGCTTGAAGATTCGGCCCAGGCTGGCCAATTTACTGTTGCGTCGAACAGGAGGGGTTCTTACCCCTGAAACCAGACAGCCAGAGTGGAGGGTCCTCTGTTGTTCCATGACATCTACAAAACACAGCACAGAAAGAGGGCTCTTAGAAAACAACATACCGTACAATACAATCAGCAGGGTCATCAGCAGCTCATGTAATTACCTTGTAAATGTCAAAAGACTGTAAATGGCAGATTTTAAACATATTTAATAGAGCAAAATACGAATGAAATTTTTGATGATTGACTAATAAAGAATGCCTGATTCACATCTGGAAACTGAGCAGTGCGGAGCACAGAGACGGATATTGTTTGAGTGTGACTCACATGGTCAAGCCTAACCCTCTGGACCCACACACTCAAACAATGGACTGCTTCTAAACACAAATTATTTAAGAGCATGGAGAAATAAAGGCTGCTCTACTTATTTCCTATGAACAGTAAAAATGTGACGAGTCGCACCTCAACGTCCTTGGTTGTGTTCATGCAAACACACAACACAACAATGATAGTGTAGAGAATAGCAAGTATGAGTATGTATCTCTACTAACAGACATCAGTTGATGTTGCTCAAATAGTACTGATTCCTTGTGCAGGAATGCATTGCCTGCATTCTTGGCTCATGGAAAAGGTCCAGTGTGAGCTCATGTAAAAGCGCTGTGTTTTGACTGCCTCATCTGTCACAATGCTGCACTGGGTGGCAGAGACAGAGAGATGGCTTCAGCCCCTGTGAGGAAGGACAGAAATAGGCACTCCCACACAGTCTGGCTCAAACAGCGAGCTGACACCTCAGGGAGTTTGCAGCTGAGCTGTCGGTTGTTGAGGGAGATGCTGCTTCCTAAATACAAGCTCACCGACACATCCGTTCATTCGACTAAAGCCATTTACCACTGCAGCCTCAGCTCTGAGAATGATAGGATACTGGTATAAAGGAGGCATGGTTCAGTCTCAGACATCTTAAAATAAAATGGGCATCCTAAATCCCAAACTGTGTCCAATATATTTTCAAGCTGGACCCAACTGCTGGTCTAAAGGAAAAAGGGCCCTGATAGTACATAAAGAATCTGTAAGATTTGTTGTGTTTATAAAAATAGCACTTATATTCAGACCTATGGAGAACACCTCAGTTAATTTTCTAGAGCAGTCATGGAATGTGGAAAGCACTCAATGCCAGAGAAAAATATGGGAAATACATTTACATTTATGCATTCAGCAGACGCTTTTATCCAAAGCGACTTCCAAGAGAGAGATTGACAAAAGTGCATAGGTCACTGACAAGGAAATACATGTTGATACAATGTTTCCATAAAAATAATGATATTTATTTTTACACATCTGCGCATAACCAACTGTTCATGAGCTAAGTAACAGCGTTGGATCTGACACCCAAAGCAACTGACAGTCATCCAACTCTTTGACCCCCAACATTGGGAAGCCGATCAGCTGCCCCAGTCCTGTGTGCCCGACTAACCAGATGTAAAGAATCCAGGTCATGCCTAGTTACTGCAGCAAGTATAAAGGGTCAGACCACCGTTACCATGGATACCACTCTGGATGTAGCAGAAAAGGCCCTAGGAGGCACAGAATCAAGAGAGCATGAGGAATACGGGGTTGCTGGGTGGATGAGAAGATTGTTAGCTCATAGAGACAGAAACCCTACAAGAACCAATCACAGCCTAGCTGAATCAATGCATAATGCAAGCAAGGAATTTCTGTATTTTAAATATTGCATGTTGTTGAAATTAGTTCATAATTGAAAACAGGCTGACCTTTCCTTACTAACATTTCCCTTTCTGTTTTTAGAATATTGTTATAGTAAATTTATAACGTGTTTTTAAGTGAAAAATGTATGTTTCAAAGAATGGTATGCTCAGCAATGGCATCATCACAATACAGAGGTGTACTTTTCATTCTCATTATGAAAATAAATGTATTGATAATAATGTAGCATGTCTTTTTTATTATAAAATTGAATATACTCCCATGGATGTATCAACCCTTAGTCGTAACCATTTCAACATTTTAATCGACGCTTTGAATTCTGACAAGCAACAACAACTCTAAAATAACTTGCCGCCTGACTCCTCCATCGGCGTGATGGCCTATCATGAAGATTATAACATATTGCACATCTTTCGCCGCCTTCAGTCAATAGCTGAACATAGAGGCAACAATGAAACTATGTTTTATCGTTTCAACAAATAGATTTGAATCCAGAAGGGGAAAACACTTACGTGCTTTGGTAATTGAATCTTCACGCGTGGACCTAGCTGTCTAATCCCGTGATGCCAAATAAAAAGGAAGACAAGGCGTGTGGTACACAAAAATAACAGGAGCTGGACGGCAGATAAGAAGCCGCGAGAACTCCCTCAAATATGATAAATGGTCCTACTAAACATTCTGTTCAATCTCTGTCATTTGACGTCAAGCGCCGGCATTTCTCCTCAACTCAAATGTTGTCCCGCCGCGCTCAGATTCAGTTCTGGTGATGCAGGCTACCCGCCCCTTGTGTTAGGCTAGTCACGGGGAGCACAATTTGACTTCAGTTGTTTATTTGAAAGGAATATAATTGGGCAGTGTAACATACAAACTTACAACTTACACATTTCTATCGTATTTAGTGTGTTTCAAGCACATCAATGGAGAATAGGCCAGCCTATTTTACAATGATATGTGACAGGCCTATTGATCACTGTACATAATTGCCATTTAACATAAGCATGTTCCTTTGTCTTCCTCAGAGACGCTTTGTCGACATTGTTGTGGCACTAATCAATTGATGGGGAAATAGAACCTTCTGTGGTTTCAAATCATTCTCAGTATAGAGCACCTTGACATTATCTTTAGACTAAGTTTCAGGGTTGAAGTAGTCTTAGAACATGAGATGGGAATGAATATTCCTCCCTTGGGTTAGAGGAACAGTAAGTACAGTTAAGATAAAGAGAAGCACCTGCTACACACAAAACATGACAATATCTCATTCAATATTTACAATAGTGTTCCCTAGACAATTGAGGTCAAGATAGAATCACTTCAGACGGATATCTTGAATTGTTAACTCCCAGGGGAGGGAAAGGAAAGTAGATAACCAGGCACTTTATCAGCAGTTATTTTACACAAGTCAAAACTGCAGCTTGAGTGTCCATCTGTGGAATAGTGATTTTGTACAAAGTACTTTACAATTGATTTTACTTTACATTGCAACCATAATATAATTGAATCAGAATGAGGTTATTGAAAGCACTGGTGTATGTACTGAGAAGACTGAGACAATAATACCGTATGCAGACAACATGAGAAACACAGCAGTGTCAAAGCAAATTCAAATTGCCATCATCATATAACAAATCAATCGGGCATACAAAAAAATGTCCAAACACTAGTTGTTAACATGCTAAGAAGGATACTGAAGACAGAACATAGTAATTGAGGCCTGCTGCAAGTACAGGAATGGAAGAGCGTCATCACTGAAGACATTGTATGCAATACACAACAAATTATTACATTTGATTTCTTAATGATGTCAACCTACATTTTAGAGTCTAATTTAGTTCAATTGTGGGACTTATGTTCCAAAGGTTCAGTTGATCTTATATAACATCCACATTTCTACAGAGTCACACAAACACAATGTTCAAAAGAAATTCTAAACCTATTAGCCTAATTTGGTGTCTTTACTTGAATACACCAGAGCAAAGTCCACCTTATCATTGTTTTTTACACATAAATGATTGTTAGTCTCAATTTATCCTGACACATTCAAAGACTTAATTCTACCAGAAATCTCTCATTTGTAAATCCACAGCCCAGTCCCAGAAGATTAAATGAAGCTGCTACTCTCCTCCCTCACACTTTACTGTGCTTGAGTCAATTCTGTGTGACAGATCAGTCTTTCCACTCCCACTCCAAGCTTAACATGTTCCTTTAATTACATCTGCCAGGTCTGCAAAAAGGAAAATGTTTCCCTTCACGATAAAATCTGGGTGGTTTAAATCGCTATCTCTGTGGGTTGTAGGCTTCTTGAAAACACATTATTAACAACAATACGCTACGATCAGTGCTGGTCTGCACTTCCTTTACTGTACTTTGTGAATCACATAAAACGATCAATATTATCTGACTCCAAACCCCTTCTGTGACTGGAAAAGCAGAATGTGGATGTCAAAGGGATCAGCCGGCTTCTCAGACATGTTCTTATAGGCAACATATTGGTTCTATTGAGCTCTGAAAAGATTTAGGTCAAAGCATGAAACAGCTATGAAAAATACATTATGAGTAAATGGCTGACGGCTCTTTTCAACTGTCCTCGCCAAGGAGCAGACGTGTCCACTCCCCCGTAAACCGGTAAAACCCTCCCTCTTCTTGCCGTCACGACACAAACACACTCAGACATGCACAAATACAATATGTATCTGGTCTATGAACACATGTCATTTGTATCTAGCAGATTTCTATTCTAACAAAACAATACAGAAACATTGGATTGTAGGATAATGGGATAGTAAATACGCACAGAAATGAATACATGTATGTATCCAGGCAAAAATTGAGGAAATCAAGGACACTGTGGATAAAACAAAGCCCAACACGGTGCACAGTATGTAGGCCATGAAACACAAACCAGTGATATCATTGTGAGACAAAATGCTATTTTTTGTGTGTGATGTGCCATTGAAGCATTTGTAACCATTAGTGCCCTAACAATAGTATTGATGCTCTACAGTCTAGTATTTTAACTGTCCTTCTCTGCAGCCTTATTTTGGGGGAATCTTGTGCTGTATGACTTTGCTGAAATTCTGCTGCCAGGCACTGAGAAAAGCAGGCTGCTTAATGAACTGTACGACTAGACTGGCTGTCTCAATTCATTCTTTTTATGTGCTCTCAAGCCTGCCTTTGCAAGCTGACCAATCTCTTATCCTTGATGCATAAGACTGGCTGTCCCCGTCCAATTCAGTCCTTAATCAGCACTGAAGCATGGTCTCCAGTCAACTAAACCAGCTTGGCCAATGGGAGTTACAGATGCCTTGTCATTTATGTGTCCGTTAATTTGATTGGAGGACAATTACATCATGGTTCCCCCTGTTTTTTGGTGTTGCTGTCTATGGTCCTGAAGTCAGTTGATTCCAGGGACAAGATTGGCTCAGAAACATGGGGTAGAGGACAAAAAGGTGGCCTTTCTTTAGTACTAAATGCTGAGCCACTGACTCTGCATTTAAAATCAATAACAAACACAAAACACAGGGGAAAACTCACAAAAAAAAGATCAGGTATTTATTAAAATCCTCTAAATAACCTGCACTATAAATAGCCCTGGTATGGTAGCATTATTGCTGCAATGCCCCACATAAATCACTTTCATTCTTCTCAAGCAAAGCTAATCAACACAGCTTTTAGATGTTCCTCATTTTTTAAGTATGTAATTTTTTCTCCGTAATTTTAATTTATTTACATATTTGCTCAAAATAACCTTCAAACAAAGGGGCATAATGAGCTACCAAGCTTTTCTTGTGAAAGGTGTTGAGAAAATAGACTAAACTCAAGAAGGAAGCTCTCATCTCATCTAAGATCTTTTACCCATCCCCAGCTATCCTCTGTTAAAATAAAATCACCCCTTAAACGTTTAAATTCAATTCAAACTAAAATTGGCTATTGATGCACATTTCTAACTTTAACAGCATAACATTTTACCACTGTTGCTGAACTAATGACAAAGACCATGGCTTCAGATTTCGTTCTCTTCTGATTTAAAATAAGTTGAGTTTTAGTGTCCAGAAGAAACTGGTCTGTGACGTACAAATGACCTTCAAAGCTTTAGGTCTACCTGACAGAAAATCCCAGATGCAGCAGATGCAGCAAGTGCCTACCTGCTCTAACCTCAGTTTTATTTATGCAACACCTCTGTCTGCCAGATTCTTGTGACTTAAGTCTTGTGAAACAGATTTCCATGCTTTACTCTTTTGACCTCACACATTTATCTCTCTCTCTCTCTCTCTCTCTCTCTCTCACTCTCTCTCTCTCTCTCTCACTCTTGGGGGACAGCTAATACGGTGGCCACTGTCACCGAGACTTTTTGTCTCTCTGACAGCTCCTATACACATGCCAACCATTTACTATTTTTGAGAACTTACTACAAATAGACGCACACGTTTTAACCAAGAAGATATAGGTTAGGTATTCACTCACTGTCCCTTTATGTAGGTCTATGTGGCCTGTTATAAATTGTAGATGTACAATTGATGGACACTGGGTCTCTGTCTCACCCCAGCTGTGTCAGCCTAGCCAGAGCTCCACAAGGCCAAAACTGTTAAGAAGATGATGACAGCAATGCTGACAGGGAGATGTCAGTTTGTCAGGAACACTAGTCTGTTAGGGACATTTACCCTCACAGCACAATTTCCCTGAAGCACCCATATGCACACATATATGGATGGTAAATACCATCTATACTTGAACATCATTTAGATGCACATATGTTTTCTCCATAGTCCTCTGTAGGTGCAATGTTTTGAGAAAATAACCCACTCGTTTAGCTGGAACCGGGGCTTAGCTTCTGCTCAGCTTCTCGGCTGAGCAGAAACACTGTCTCTCATCATCCTGTGGAAGATGTGGGAGGATACTGCCAGGTACCGTTTGCTATTCTCTTTGTGTTGCCTTCCCCTATAAATGCTCAGACTTAATCATAACCCTGAATATTCACTGCAGGAAAGGCACACCAGCTATATATAGGGCGTCTGATTAAGAAAACATGAAGCATGTCGATTCAAACACAAGGGGTCCTATAATCTCCCTCATCAGGCCCTCCTGCCTACACTGGAAGAGAGCAGGAAAAGGAGACAGAGCAAAAAGTGGCTTGAGGATCAATGAATGGAAGACGGATGGACAGAGTCCAGTAAGGGAGAGCCTTTGATGTGACAGCAGCATGTCAGATTAGAGCTTCAGGATCAGCTCACATGGGGACAGCTGAATTGACAACACACCCACAGACTCAGTCAATGCCTGAGGATTGTAACATCGTACTTCCATCATATAACACATATATAACCCTACATATAGCATCATAGTACACACACACTGACTGTCTACATTCCATGCTATGAAATAAATTAGTTTGGTACACAATCGGCTTAGTGAGACCGTTGATTCAGAGATGATTTTACTTAAATCAGGCCCTACAGAAAGAACATAATATGTTCTCATAATGGGTGAAAGTGAGCAACATGGAGGTTTGACATTGCAGTTGCCTCATTCTACGCATTGATCTGACGACATATGCATGTGAAGTTATTATGTCACAGCTGAATATTTACATTACAATGCTTTTCATTATTGCAGTATATTAATATTCCCAGGGAACTAACAGAGGTTATAGTTCTGCTCAAGTAGTACAAAGCAATTTTTGTACATTAAGACAATTATTTTTCAACAAGAAATATTAGTGACAATGGTATCTTCTTTGAGGACTCTCTCATGTCTCTTACTTAAGCCAATATTAAGAAAAACACTATTCTTCAAGTGCATGATCAAGTGGCAGGATCACAGCTGCAGTAAGGGGGCCAGGGGGATGAAAGGGTTAGCAGCAAGCAAAGGAGATGGAGAGATGGGAAGGGCAGGTTCTTACTGCTGCATTGCCCTTTTAGCTGGTCATGCCAGGGAAGAAGCCTGCTAACACTGGAAATATGCTGTGCTGCAATCAAGCTGTGCTCCTCAGAAGATGAGCATGCAGAATGGTAACCGATGACATGTGACTGGTCCAACCCATCTAAACTCCAGACTAATGAGTTACAGAAATTGAATAGTGTTACAAGCTTTTTATTTGTACATATGCAGCAACTGTGCAGTATCAGCTTCACAGTACAAATATTCACTGAGATATTTTTTCAATAACAGTATTGCTTTTCTGTTTGTTTTGGCTGGCACATGAGAAGCAGTATTACGGATCAATTTTCGAAGAAAAATCAAAACAGTAGCTGCTTATGGTCATGTATTGATCTTTTGGTTGCCCAGCACTCTCTTAACATTGGGGTTTGATTATTGCTTTAGCAACAATGTTAAAGAAGAAATAATAATGCCAAATTTGTAATCACTCTGCATAACCACTTTGCTCTCATGCAGAATATTACCATGGAAATGAAAAGCCAATGAACATGAACTCACATTGTGTAATGTTTACATGTTCAAAGTTGACATACTCAAGACTACATAGGACACAAGTGTAAAGGGGAAAGATTCACCACTGAAGTAGCCAGATAAACACTATCTCATCTTACAGTGGGGGTTCCAAGTGCTGGGCTCAGCCCTTTCTGTCACCATAGAAACAACTAAATACACAACGAGCACTGTCATCAGCTTCTCTTCACTACACTCAATTCAGTGTGATGACACATTTAAGGCACTCATTTGTCCATCAGAGTGTAATATGTTCTCAAGGGTGTGTTCTCAAAAAGGATGCAGGGCAGTGAGTGAGCATATGGTTGATGATTATGAAAGAAAAAATATAGACTTAACCTTCCGTTTCAGTAATGCAATATTGTCTGCAAATTATGTCAATCAATTGACTGAACACTGATGGGTTTTTTGTACACTCAAATTGAGAAATTAGTGGCACCATTTTTGCCAACTTTACAGAGCAAAAGACATGGGAGATGTACATTATGTTTTTCTTTGATAGTATAATCATTTTGCCTAATGTGTCATCTCAGGTTCATCTGAGATGCTATGCAGACCAGCATATGCAATCATTTCCATGTCGCTTCAGCCTGTATTATGTGTACAAAATAAATGTATGTCATTATTAACGATTTTTAGCTTTTTGCATCTATTTTTTTTTTTTTTTTTACGGGGGTGGCCTTTTCAGTGTGGTCAAGTGGTACACTACGTTTGATGCATGACAATCCGTGAACTAAGCGCGTGACAGCTATAACCCAGAAGAAACATAGCATTAATAGGCTAACACCAATTTCAGACAACATAAATTGAACAGTAATAATAGATCATTCAATGAGGTTTACCTGCTCTGTGCGCCTCACTGATACGAGCCTCCGTGATGATGCTTGGGTCACTTTGAGATCTACCCCTCTGCAACACACAATCCTCATCCGATGTAGCCATGTAGATATAATACAATTATTTCTAAATGAAATATTGATAACGTTTCCAGCGTCAGCCAAGGTTACGTGTATCCAGTAGTAGTACAGATTGAATTAGGTTGGACTGCTGCAGCTCATGGTACCCAAGAGGGAATGCTCGGGAAAACCCATTGGAAGTGCGCGCTCCTCTCTGCATTGGTGGTGTGCATTCAAAAGCGCGCTCACGAATTGTGTCGATGTATTGCGGACAGCTGCTTCATATTTAGCAATAGAAGCCCTTATAAGGTTGTTGGATGGCTCTATGTCGCCCGTGACTGTTGTTTTGTATTCCTACACATTTCTAATTTTTCAATCAAGACATGTTCTTTGTTCACTGATGATGCGTCAAACCACAAGGTTGATGGGGATTTGCTTTATCAGTTCCCGACCCAGTACAAAATGTTAATGACAAACATCCTTCTGCTATTTCATTTAAACCATTTTTGCCAATTAACCATTGAAGTAGTGATTGTCTTTCCAAGCACATTCAACTCACACTCCCAAACAGAAGGTGGCAATGATGCACCCCTTAGTTGAAATCTGACATAATTTCAACAATCAGAAGACATCAGAAGAAGTTCGAAAAGAACTTCACTGACTATAAACATGACTACGGACACAGAAAGCAAAGATTCAAAAAGTGATACAATTGCGACTAATATTGAAAATAGTATGATTGTTTCTGATGATGACAAAGTAACGCAAGATCTCAGAAGTGTGTTGGTCACTAGCGTTTTAAATTTGGAAAAGCTTGACACAGACCTTTACAGGTGCGTAAATAGCTAGCCAGCTAGGCTACCCACCTGTCGAGACTTCAGTAATAATACAGTAAGACCAAAGAGTAAAGAAGTCTTCTTCTTTCACTAATAGTAGGTCGCTAGAGCCAGAGCCATTTCTCTCTATGGCTCTGGCTAGAGCTAGCTTATTGACGTAGGTAGCTAGTATAGCTGCCCAAAACCCTACATGCATTTCAGTAGTCTTTGTTCAGTTTACAACCTTGATACCATGTGGAAATATACTGTGCGCATTTTTTGCTGTTAAATTCACTAGCTAGCTAACACTAGAGACACAATTAAGATCAGCAGATGAAATTCAAGGCATAACACCACTACACATCTTTACAGTAACAGGGTAGTTAAAGAAATTCATTCTGATACACTAAGTGTATCATATAAAAATGTAATTAAGTCTAACAATAACAATATACATGTGGGTATTATCTGCAGAGGAAAGCACCATTGGGTACCCCGCACCCTTCGTCTATTTGGGGGACAGATTATTGGTCAAGCCCTTGTGGCAGCTGCTGAATCTGTCAGTGAAAATGTCTTTGCACATTCCCTTCACTGCTACTTTGTACGAGCAGGTGAGGTTTCACCCTTACTTGATTACAGCTCATTTGAGCTCCCAATAATCATAAAGCAATTAGTAACACGGATCTGTAATTGTTTTGTGATTTTGTAGGAGACCCTAAGATTCCGGTGTTGTACCAGGTAGAACGTACACGAGATGGTCGAAGTTTCTCTGTGCGATCTGTGAAGGCAATCCAGCATGGGAAACCTATTTTGATCTGCCAGGCCTCCTTTCACATGCAACAGCCTAGTCCCGTAGAACACCAGTTTACCATGCCCACCGTTCCCCAGCCTGAAGAGTTGCTCACAATGGAGGAACTCATTCAGCATTACCTCAGGTAATGTATCATACTATTCACAAAGCCAGAGCTTTTCTTTTTTTAATGATTTGACAAAAAATAAAAGAGCTGAATGGTACTTTACAGTAATCCAGACCTGGCTGAGAATGCAAAACAAGGACTCAACAAACTATTGGCTGATGAGGTCCCAATTGAAATAAAACCTGTCAACCCACCAGACTTGTACCGACGTTTAGCCATGGAACCAAAGAAGCTGTTCTGGGTGCGGGCACGAGGACATATTGGTAAAATGGAGTTGGTGTTTGTGTGCGCTGTGCTGTGCATCCTAAATGTAATATGAGATGATGTCACCAAGCATCATGCAAGGGGAAACTGTGAAGGAGGTTTGGCTGACTTAATGAACACTGGACTCATATTGTTCTTATTTTTCTCTAGGTAAAGGCAACATGAAGCTGCACTGCTGTGTTGCTGCATATGTATCAGACTACTCTTTTCTGGGCACCGCACTGATGCCTTACCCACAACACAAGGCCCAGTTCTCTGCCTCTCTGGACCATGCCATGTGGTTCCATAGCACCTTCCGGGCAGATGAGTGGATGTTGTATGAGTGTGAGAGTCCATGGGCAGGTGGGTTTACAGTATGTTTACGTCAAGATCTGTCCATTGCTAAACTTTTCTTTCACAGATTGTCCTATAATAGAATGTTTTATCCTACAGGGGGCAGCAGAGGACTAGTTCAGGGACGTCTGTGGAGGAGAGATGGGGTGTTGGCTGCCTCCTGTGCACAGGAAGGGGTTCTACGAGTAAAATCAGCTCCACAGAGTCAACTCTGAGTTTTTAAGACAAGAACATTTTAATTGTAGATAATATTTATGCATTTCAGCTTGATAAAGTGATGTAATTTATAATAATGTAATAATTATAGTTTTGAGGACTAATTTTGACTGTGCTCGTAGTCACGCCAGTGGTAGCTGATGTATCATTCATGAGATTATGTAATTGGGTATATTGTAAGAGCTCTTCCATGCAAAATCCAGTAATCTTCAGACAAACACTGGTCCAAACGCTGGTCCTTATGTTATGTTGTCATTCTATTGTGTCTGAATTCTAATCCAGTAGGATTATCAATAAATAAAGAATTTATATTGAGGTTCTTCTAATACTCTTCAGTAAATGACAAAGTCCTTAGCAGTTAGGGCAGCACCAGAGAATGTCTAATATAGAGAGAACTGCCACTCTCGGGAAACTTCCGGGTTCTGAACTGGTTGAAGTTCCATGTGAGGGCGCTAACGAGCGAGTGCAGAATGAATGGAGGTCTATGGAGCGGTACCCCTCAAAATCCACTTTTCTCAGGATGTAATTTTTGTCTAGTTATTTGAATTCTGAATTCGAAAGGGGAGGCAAAAATAATACACACTGCTGGCTTTTAGATTGTTTTAAAGTTGCCTTTCTGTTCTAAAAAGCTTTTGAAAATGTCATTGACGTCATACACATCGTACGGCCAGAGCTACTGCTTTACGGCAAGCTCTGGTCACTTACTTTTTTCTCTCAGGGCATCGACAACACAGCTGACAGGTTAGGCTCTCCCTGTCAATACACATGCTAGAAAGAGTTTTGGCTTGCTAATGTTGTTGCTAATGTTGCTAATGCTCTGACATTCTGATTCCGCTTCGGATGCCATCAAGCGGGAGCTCTGGTCGTATCAGTCCTTCACTAACCAATCAGCATTCATTAGCAGAATGCTAGCGTTTTATGGGCAACAACGACTCACCCTGTAACAAATCAAAAGGACATAAGTAATCGTTCATTCAACTTTCGACCTATAATCCATGTTGAACATGCAAAAACTACAATCAAATCGGAGATTTCTCAACGACAATCAGGCGAAAGAGACAAATTTAGCCGTTTAGCTCCATAGACTCTCATTCAACATGCACTCGCTCGCGATCACCCCTAGTGGAACTTTGGTGGAACTGCAGCCAAATTCGGTACAATGGGGCTTAATAGGGAGTGGCAAGGCTCTCCTTAAACAGGCTCTGGCAGCACCGTGATTATAATGAAATATACTGCCTAATACATTTTCCACAAACGTCGTGATTTGAGGTGTTTCAAGTTCTTTATTTGTGTAAAATACATTGGACTAATAATTGTGGTCGATGTGTCCTTACTTGTACGTATTATAAATCTTTCAAATGTGTAGGCTAAACAACGGCGTAGAGTCTGTATTCGTACAAGACAGTTTCTACCGTTGCTATGGGAGAGAAATGTATACCCACAATGCACCCCAATGTGCTAGTGAACAGAAGCTAAGAATCTTCAGAGGTAATGTAGTTTAGTTAGCTAGCGCATTTTAAGCAAAACTAATGTATAACAATATCTGATAGTCTAAGAAAATCTCAATTTTAACGCAACACAACTGAGCCATATATTGTCCATGTTGCATCAAGTAGCATTAATTGTGTAGGCCAAATGTGCGCTGGCTAGCTATACTTTCTAGTTAGCCTAGCTAGTCTACTTAGCGTTATACAGTACATCACTCAGTAGTAGTAGCTATAGATAACCACGTAAAGTTAACCGACAACATAGGATTGTGCTGCTGTACAGTTATAGCCTTGTCTGTTTTCCAGGTTTAAATGTGGTAAAACAAATAAAGCGTAAATGGACAGTGAGCAGCGCAACAGTGTTGTTTTCAATGCATCCAAGAGAGAGTTGTTCACCATCAACAATGGATACAAGTCAGTGCAGAAGCGTCTGAGGGCGCAGTGGAAGATTCATAGGTAGGCACCATGTCCCTATTATATTGTTACTCTGGTGTGCTGCTGTTAAATCCGTTAAGCATTTCCCCTTTTATCATGTTAAGTATAAAGGAGGAGTTGTCTTTGGAGAAATTAAATGGTGTGAAGTTGTGGATCACGGCAGGACCAAGGGAAAAGTTCACAGCTTCCGAGGTAGGCTACCTGTTCCACTTAAACCATCAGTACAGTTATGTTTTCTCGTATGAGACACTGTATATCGATATAATTTCAGTTGGAGGTTCTTAAGCAATTCTTGGATGGAGGAGGAAATGTTCTTGTGATGCTTGGTGAAGGGGGGGAGATGAAGTATGACACTAATATTAACTTCCTGCTCGAAGAATTCGGGATACTGGTCAACAATGGTACGTATAGTATACTGGATAAAGTTAAACTGTTATTTATCCTAATAATCACCTCTTAATATTGTTTTTATTGAGGGTTGTAACAGCTGTATAATTTAATATTTCCTTTATAAATAATGCAGATGCTGTGGTAAGAAATGTATATTACAAGTATTTCCACCCAAAAGAAGCACTTGTGTCCAATGGTGTGCTTAACAGGTTAGTTACAACTAGCTATTGTTAATCTAGATGAAATACTAGGTTGTGTAACCAGTCACTTACAAAATATGGATGGATGTTTTCAGCCTTTCTGTAACTATGTTTTCTTTAGAGAGATCAGTCGGGCTGCAGGCAAAGTGGTAACTGGAGTCATTGATGATGAAAGTGCTGGCAACAATGCACAGTAAGTTCCCCTCCTATATATGATCATGCTCAAGTTTCTGTTCTGTTTGGGTTCAACTAATTCTACCCATTACACCCTTATAATAGTACTTGTGTCCTTGTACAGGGCTCTGACTTTTGTGTACCCATACGGCGCTACCCTGGCTGTGATGAAGCCTGCTGTTGCTGTTCTATCCACAGGCTCTGTGTGCTTTCCTCTCAACAGGCCTGTCCTGGCCTTCCATCAAGTCAAAGTGAGGACACAATCCAATTTGTCTTTCACTTCTGAACAGTAAGACTATAGTATACATTATTGTACATTAAAATTAAAATGTTTCTTTCATTATGAAGGAGGCGGGCAAGTTGGCAGTGCTGGGGTCCTGCCACATGTTCAGTGACCAGTACCTGGATAAGGAGGAGAACAGTAAAATAATGGTTAGTGCTGGTTAAGAAACATAGGAGTGCACACTTATAGATATAAAACTGGGATCCTTTTGAGGCTGATAAAACCTGAAATGTATCTGCTTTGCTCTATGCAAGTCTTTAGTATTATTTTTAATTCACAATGCTTTTTGCATCATGCAGGATGTGGTGTTCCAGTGGCTCATGACTGACAACATTCAACTGAACCAGATAGATGCAGAGGACCCTGAGGTACGCAGGCACACATTTGGAACGGCAGTTTTAGTATTTCCATTTCAATTAAACAGACCCTACTGTGGTTTGTCTAGATTACAGATTACACCATGCTACCAGACACTGGCTGCCTGTCAGAGAGACTCAGAGTGTGCTTGCAAGAGGGAGATGAAAACCCCAGAGACTTCACCTCCCTTTTCGATATGTCACTGCTCCAGTTATCCACAAACACTTTGCCCCAAGTAATTGGGTGAGAGACATTCACATACCACTTTGTGAATAAACCCAGTTTCATTCCATGTTTTCGAGAACAAACTACCAGTTGCAGACATGTTCTTGTGTGCTTCTCATCCCTGCAGTGCTTATAAGCAGCTGAATGTGAAACACGAGCCACTCCAGTTAATTCAGCCTCAGTTTGAGACTCCTCTTCCCCAGCTGCAGCCTGCTGTAAGTTCTACCTCTGCCTCCTAAGCTTAATTCCTAAATGAAAAAAGCCTGGGAGTAAATGTAAAAACAGTGTAAGTATCAGTGGTGTCATAAACAGGATGCATGTCTTTTTCAAATGCTGTCCAAACTGTCTCTTTTGCGAGATAGTCTGTTTACTGCCTAATTTGTTTGTGCAAGTATTCATCTCTCTACACTTCTTAAGTGATTTTAGATGTTCTTCAAACACTTGTAAGACTTGTTGATCTTTGTGTGCACATATTGGTTTCATTGAGCAGGTTTTCCCACCTGCATTCAGAGACCTTCCACCTCCAATGCTCGACTTGTTTGACCTTGACGAAACATTCTCCTCTGAGAAAGTGCGTTTGGCACAGCTCTCAAATAAATGTAAGTGTTTGACTGTCTTCCATCACATCCCATTTCTATAACGTGTTGTATTTGTCACAACACTTGATACAAACTAGCTATGTTAATAGACGATGTGTAATGTTCCCTTAGGCACAGATGATGACCTAGAGTTCTATGTGCGAAAATGTGGAGACATCCTGGGTGTGACTGCAAAGTTGGACAAAGAGCAGAGAGATGCCAAACATATTTTGGAGCACATCTTTTTCCAGGTTGTGGAGTTCAAGAAACTCAATCAGGCAAGTTAAACCAACGAAACAAAACTTAATGGTTGGTTTTACCAAGTTTAATTGTTTTAAAAATGGTTGTCCTTTCTTTACAGGAACATGATATTGACACAACAGAAACAAGATTCTCCCCATATTGATTGGCCACTTCAAGTCAGTGCGTTTTGTACAATGTATTTATTTCTAGATTTGTATTTACATCATTCCATTGAACTCGTTATATGAGAGTTGTGTTTGCAATCAATTTGTGTTTAAGACTACCATCTTATAAAAGGCCTTTCACATCTTTGTAAAGTATGTCATCATTACAGAAATGTACACATTTGTAATAAAAGTGATTATCTAATGAAAATATTCCAGACACATTATTTTCACAGTAAAAAAACTTTATTTGTCAAGTTAATTAAATGTTTATAAAATACAGTTCAGAGTGGCGGTCTTCTGGCTTGTCCCATGTCTGCAAAAGTTAAATAAAAACTTATATTGAAAGCCAATGGCAAAGCCCCAAAAGGGAGATATAAAAAGGGTACTATAGACAACTCAATTTGAGAACCATACCTTAGTTATTCCTGCAGTCACATGTCCGTTTTGTCTTTATTATCCACACAAGCAGGGCTGGAGGTTTGTTTCTGCCAACATTCCTCAGCTACTGGTGCAGACCCACATGATGTCTGGCTGGAACCCACAGAGTCCTCGCTCCATGACTTCTGATACTCATCTGTGCCATTAATGTGCTGTGATGTGCCAGACCATATCAGGGAGGGAAGTTCAGCGAGAGAGGTGGAAGCAGAGCCAGATATATATTTGGGACTCCAGGTGGATTCCAGTGTGCTAGACCCCAAGGTGAGTTGAGGGTTGTTGATGTCTGTTTTGATAAAAGAAAACTCCCAGGATACATTTGAAGCTGTGGAGCCAACACACAATTTGTCAGGTGAACTTGTTTTTTGGAGGAACATACAGGGAGTAGAGGACTGTGCAGGTATAGTTATCGGGGTTCGGGTTTCCTCCATCGACATTGTGTTCGTGTTGGATGCCTGAGAAGGTGACATAGTATTGAATGGATCACGGATGGTAGTTAATGAGGGTTTGGTCTCAGAGTATTCACACACGATTTCATGGGAAGGTATGGATACTGAACCCTCCAGTGATAGATCATACACAGATGAACTTTGATTAACACAGAAACCTCGGTCAAGTTCTGATGGCGATGCCAACTGAAAGCTGGATATATCTGTGAAATTAAAAATCAAACATTAAAACCCCATCATCGTGTAGTTTCGTAGTTGCTACAGAGGAAATTCATTTGAGTTTCTTACCAGCACTGACTAACTCCCTGTCCATATTTTCTGTGATTAGTTATTTCAATTAACACAGCTGATTTATGGAGCTTGCTAATGATCACACCTGTCAATAGGCGGCGTTGCCAATTAAATTACTCCTGATGTGACGCATGGTTGAAGAGGAGCATATTTGCGGAATGGAATTTAGCGAGGCGGGAGGGCATGAGACGGGAGGCTGTAGGCTGCAGCCATACACTCTTGAGGCTGCCACTGCTTACGCACTCTTACGTCATCACGGGACTCACTGCGAGACTGTGAGAAGAGAAGCGCGCGAGATAGAAACTTGAGCGGGGACTCTTAACAACAACGCAAGCTCCAGTCCAGATAGACAGAAGCTGGTTTGTACTTTGTAGCATCTTAAACGCATGCATGTTTTTTTTTATACAACCAGTCAGATAACAAACGTACTATTGGCGGTTTTGTTGTATTGAAGTTACATGCCAGGGGAAATATTTGTCTGACTAATTTAGTATTCAACTAGCTAGATTGCAAACGATATCATCATCGTCTCTTCCAGGTAAAACTGTATCACAGACTAGGGAGGGAAATGTCTTGGTGGTCGCGCGGGTAAGTTGATAGTCATGCCTTACGCTCTTTATTTCGCATCAACTAATTTGATTGTATTTATACAGTGGTTGGTGTCTAGATATTATGTTTAGTGTCTGCTGGCAGCAATCATTTAACTCGACTATTGGCTGGTTAGCTTGCTGGCTACATGTCTCAAGACTGCCGCCTTTTTAGCAAAGCTGTTGACTTGTAAAACTCAACTAGATGGCTTCTAATGTTGAATTTAATATTATTTTAGAAACATAGCAAGCTTAGTTCCATGTGCATATTGTCTGCAAAGCTAGCAAAATAATATAACTATTTAATAATAAGCCCACTTTGCATGGTTAGCCGGTTGAATAGCTCTAAACTGGCTAATACTAGCTCAACTTGAATGTAGTGACAAGCCCTAGCTTACTCGTCCAAATCCAGTTTTTCGTGCAGTCTAGGCAATCTAATGATGTGCTATAATTGTACATTGCTGTATCATACACACAGCTACAACATTGAATTGCCTAAAATGCAAATACAACTTAAGCCAAGTACTTTCCAAGTATTTTTCTTGTGATTGTTAATAAGTCATGTATGTATTTAGCAGCCTCTTTATCTAAAGCTACATATGGAGGGGGAATTGAATCTGCGTCTTGTTCTGCACTCGTGCTCTCCACTTAACCCGTTCATCTTCTCTGAACAGAGATGATGGGGAGGAAGCTATGTGTCAGGATACAGACTCTGATGTGGCAGAACAGAGAGACTATGGGAAAGTGAAGGTGAAATGGACACAGGAGGAGGTGAGTTTCAATAATATTTGCAATAGTTATTAGTTGTCCACGATCCACTAGCCAAACATTAAAATGTCTCTTGTGTTTTGCTCAGGATGATAATCTGAAAGCTTTAGTTCAAAGCCGGGGTCCAAATGACTGGAAATATATAGCCAGCTTTTTACCGGTGAGTTCCTCTAGTCCTTCTCTGCAATATCTTTTCAAAATTAAATTGCAACTGTTTTTTGTTAAAAAGCATATGTACTCCTTCTCAGAATCGCACAGAACATCAGTGTCAGCTCCGCTGGTTCAAAGTTCTGGATCCAGATCTGGTCAAAGGGCCTTGGACCAAAGAAGAAGATGACAAGGTGCTTTCCATTTGACCCATCATTTGTGCTAGCATCTATCTAGTCAGTTTTCCCAGTTATCCAGATGCATTGATAAACCTTCTGAATACTTCCACACAGGTCATCGAACTAGTGAACATGTATGGGAACAAGCAGTGGGCTATAGTGGCCAAACATCTTAAGGGCAGGCTAGGGAAACAGTGCAGAGAGCGCTGGCACAACCACCTCAACCCTGACGTGAAGAAGTCCTCTTGGACAGCCGAGGAAGACCTCATCATCTACAAGGCCCACTGCACACTGGGGAACCGCTGGGCTGAGATAGCCAAGCTGCTTCCAGGAAGGTAGATGCTTTAACTGGTGCTGGAGTATCACTCAAAATATGTTATCTTTGTTGTTGGTGCGATTAGAATGGGGCTTTGGGTTACAACATGTATATATTTGATGAATATACTCTGGTCCTATTGTTCCAACCCCAGACATATGACTTAGTCAGCTGTAATGTGAAAACTGAACACATATCTCTACAGAACCGATAATGCTGTGAAGAACCACTGGAACTCTACCATCAAGCGCAAAGTGGAGATGGGCTTCTATTCTGGGGTTGTGTGTCATCCTAAGGAACATGAAGAGTTCATTGCTTGTACCAGTAAAGACATACAGGTACGTTGATATTGCATGCATGTTGTCCTCACCAAAGACCACTGACAATTGTTGTCAAGTTTTTAATGCAAGCTATATACAGATGGATCACAGCAGTGACGGCTGCATGATGGACAGGGACTCGGGTCAAGAAACGACACTGCAGGTGAGAAGGCAGTCAGTGTGGACATAGTTGGAGTGTAACGTCTCCTGTTTGGCATTAAGTGTTATGTGATGGGCATTTGGGTCCAACATTTCAGCAAGGGCCTTACGTTTGTTGACCTGTACATTTCCAAATTGATTTGTTTTTCTCACGTCCAACAGGAGATTTCTGACTCAGCTGCTGTAACAGATTTGCCAAGAGAAGCAGGTTCCCTCAGGATTTTTTCTCCCCAGCAGTCAAAGGATGGAGGTGGCCCCAAAAGTGACTCTGATTCCACGGGAGAGATGAATACCACCTGGGTGGTGGATAGTTCAGGCTTCCTCTCTCCTACAGGCCCTGCCTTAAAGGAGGTCATGGATATGCTGGATGGGGTAAGAACTCTGAATACGATCATTCTTCAGCCTATAGGAAAGGCAATTGAATGTCATTTTAATTTGCATGTGGTACTTTCATACACGTGTTTGCAGACCCTCCATGATATTAAATACTCGATGTTTTCTGTTTCTCGTCAGGACCCGGATGTGTGGTGTAACCTGGCAGCCTTTGATCTCGCTGAGGAGAGTCAGAGCCCAGAGAGACACCAGTTCCGTTTGGAAGGTAGTGCACTTCAAGAGTTAAGTAAGGGAAATCGTGGAGAACTGATTCCTATCTCGCCTGGTGGTGTGACACCCCCCTCCATACTGACCCGCCGAAGTCGCCGTCGCATTGCCCTATCTCCTGACTCCACTAACTCCATGACCCCCAAAAACACACCGGTCAAGATCCTTCCCTTCTCTCCCTCACAGGTAACAGTTCTTAAAATACACTATAGAAGACAGTGAATTTTATTTTCTTCATTATCTAAAGACTGTGCATTTTTTAGTTCTTCAACATGTGGACCAAGCAAGACACCTTTGACCTGGAGAATCCGTCACTCACGTCCACACCAGTATGCAGTCAGAAGGCCACGGTTACTACACCATTGCACCGTGACAAGACTCCACTTACCCAGAAAGAGAACTCTGTGTACGTGTTCTCATTTGACCCATTAGTCCTCAAATTCCTCTTTATTATAGGGAACAAACTGTTTTCCTATTATTTCTTCTAATAATTTTATATAATAATATATTTTTGTACCAGGTTTGTCACACCGAACCATAAGTCTGATCTATACACTACTCCTCGAACTCCAACACCATTCAAAAATGCCATGGAAAAGTATGGTCCCTTGCAACCTTTGGTAGGTCCCTCTATACCATTGCCAGGATATCTGGAGGGTCAGAACATTTGACTGTGATATGTACACCTTCCTTCTGATGGTGTTTTTCTTTCTAATCGTGTCCCTAGCCCCAGACTCCTAATTTAGAAGAGGATTTGAAGGAGGTCCTTCTCAGAGAGGCTGGCATTACACTGACTGTGGTGGGTGACACACCCCCTGAGCAGAGACGGAAACAGGTGGTGAGTGACAACAGAAGCAAGTCCCCATCAAAATCAGGAGCATTATTTCTTTGCTTCGGATTGCAATTTAGGAAAAGATCACGGGCAACACAAATAACTTAACTTTTAGGTAATTCAATGTGATTGCTGTAACGCAGTTTCTCATATTTAGCATCGACCTCCAATGAAGAAAGTGCGCAAATCACTTGCCCTTGATGTCATTGGCTGCAATGAGACTCTCCCTGCCAGACACAAGTCCATACTGTTTGAGGCTAAACCCTGTGTTAAGGTACATAACGCACATTACACAAGTACTGTAATGCTACTAGTACTAGTATTTGTTATGCATGTTGATTTTGTGTCTCTTTTGTTGTTTTTCCAGGCAGAGTCCCTCTCTGACTCTCTAAACTCGTCATCGTTCTGCAGTAAGCGAGAGGAGAACGTGTTGGACCAGGGCTTCATTGTGGATCCCTCTGAGAGCAGCATGCATCCCAGTCCAGCTCCGCCAACCCCAGTAAGCATCAAGAGCCAATAAAGTGCCTTCTGCATTCGGATAGACATTTAGTATGTGGGATTTCATTATGATGCGTTCTTTTTTTTTTTTTCTCTCTCAGATGTCTCAGGCGTGGGAAGCTGTTGTGTGTGGACGGACTAAAGACCAGATTATAATGACAGAGAAAGCAAGACGCTACCTTAGCTCACTAAAGTCCCATGCACCCAACAGAGCCCTCATCTTATCCTGAGCCGATGGTCACTACTCTACACTACTGTGATGTTTCTGTTGTCTTAGAATGTGTTATAATCTTCACTTTAAAAAAAAAGTTTTAACATTTTGGATTTGTTAGAAAAAAAGTTCAAGAATGTATATAAATGTAGTACAACAGATGCTCAGCTGTGCTTCTGAATGTCTCAAAATTAGGCAACCTTCCCCTGATATTTAGATACCCTGATATTTAGAACAAAGTGGTTATAGTCAAAATGCGAATGTAAGACTTTTCACTCTGTTAACATTTGGAAAGGAAATTGAGGGCCATAAGAATAAGTCAACTATTGCTTACGTAGTTGTGCAAGTCTAGCTTTTCTTATAAAATGTGTTATTCGTTAAAACTTGATAATATTGTAACAGTTTATGTAGTACCACATGATTTAACTACCTGTTAAACTGATAATGAATGGGACTGAAAAGATAGGGGTTCTCCAATTCTCATCCTTTTCTATCACAAAACTTATAGTGCACATATGTTTTTTCACTCCTACAAATTATAGATTTAAGATACATTTTGAAATGATCTATGTATAGCAAGAACAGAATTAGTGACTGCTGGTCATATTTGTATAGTGTGATGTATATAATAATTATGGAGGGTCTGTCTATCAAAACTTAAATATCTAAGTTTTTTTTTATTCATGATTGATAAAATGTACAAAAATAAATAATTGTTCTCCATCCTTGCAAGGGTAAGTTATATGAATTCAAAGGACACATTACTGTACATGCATGATGCACATGTATTAAACAAATAACTTATTGTTTAGTGTAATTTTGTAGTTTCTTTGTTTCGTCAAACAGCTATCTGGAAATGACTGATTTGTTGGTTGTAGAATGATTAGGTGTGTTCACCTTCATGCTGCGCCTGCAGCCGGCTGACTCAAAGCAGCCAATGGCATGAAGTCGAACACACCTATTATCAGCAGAAGATGTTGGGGACCAATGAGAAACGAACACAGAGTCTGAAAGCGCCTTCCCATTTCTGATGACTGAATTTCCGGTAAAGAAGAACCCGGCAATGTTTGAAATAAAATACATTTTTTATTTTTGCACCATATAGCGAAGAAAGACTATCAAGCGAATATTCATCGAGTTGAATTGTGTACATAAGTCTATATCAACTACAAAGGTGCTCCAAATTTCCTTATTTACCAATGTTGGTTGATGTCAATTCAAAATCGTAGGGAAGTCAAATTTAAACGGTGAGGTTAGACATGACATTATGCCAAACCTTTAGAATAGTAAGCATTTTTATGTTGTTGTTTGTTTTAATCTTTGAGAATGAGAAATATGTATTAGAATATAATCAGGTTTCCATCATTGAGTAATAATGATAGTTTACGACTATTCCACCCCTCCCCTTCCCCACTGTATAGAACCCGGAAATCGTCGCCGGTTTTTGGTGACGCTGCATTAGAAACGGCAAGACATGGCACAGCATCGTAAGTATTTTTGTCTGGTAGGTTTTAAATATGAAATTGATCCGCTTCCAAGGAATGGTTTCTAGCAATAATTTTTTAAATAATATAATTCACACGTTAAGGACGAAAAAAATGCGTAAAAAAGACGTGCAGGCAGCTAGCAATGCAATGTAGCTTTAAAGCTAGCCAGTCTGCTAGTTCACGCTAACTATCTGTCAACCTCTGCTGCTGAAATGCCATCTATTGTAAAATAGTTTGCCCGTTATTTAGACAGGTACCTAATATAGAACGTTTATGCAGACGTGTCTGTTGAAAGGTAACGCTTGTAAGTGTACTCGTGTGTACCAGAGGTGTAGCCACTCATGACGTATAGCTTGCTAGTCAAAGTCAGTGATAAGCAGGGCAATTTTCCTCTACCAGACTAACGTTTAAAAACGAACATTTCCGAGTTGATTTGTCAAAGTAAGCCTGTGGTATACACCTGAGATTAACATGCATCGCCGATTATTTCATTTTATATGATACTGTTTCTGAATCAACAGGATTGTTCAGCTTGGTCTTTCTTACCCTGGCTCTTGGAGCCCAGGCTTTGACCCCATCCCATTATCTTTCTCGCTCTGATGTGGAGAGACTTCAAGCCCTAATGAGGCAGCCCTTTACGGATCTTGAATCTGCATACTACTCCATTGTTGGTCTTGGTAAACTTGGGTCTTCTATTGCTGATGAAAGTGTAAGTATAAAGAAGGTCAATGTTCTTATGCAGCTACAATTGCAATTGGTCTTCTTGTATACATTTTGTTTAGTGGGTAATACAATTATCACAAGGATGTCAACCTTGTTTTTTGTGGACAGTTGTAAATGTTTTTTTTGTTTTTTTTTGCAGGATGCCTGCCAGTTCTTGAAGTCCAAGCTTGACCCCACCAGTGTTGATTCCCTCTTCTTTGCTGCCGAGTCCAGTCAGGCTATTTCAGGATGTGAGGTAGCTGCAGATTGAGAGTTGTTTTTTAATGCATTTGAAACAATGTATCTTGTGTAAAAACAGTTTGAGCACTGGATTGCAGTCCCATTTCTCAGTTGTTCGTCTTATTGAATGCATCCAGTCTCAAAATGTACGTTTTATAATCTTCTCCCCTTGTTTCAGATTCCGGTGTCAAACGAGACTCGTGACCTTCTACTAGCAGCAGTCAGTGAAGACTCCAGTGTGACTCAGATCCATCGGGCTGTGAGTGCTATCAGTTCTCTGGGGCTGCCTCTTGCCTCACAGGAGGTTGTCAGTGCCCTTGCTGCCCGGATTACCAAGGAGGACAACGTTTTGGCGTGAGTACTTATGCTGAAGGTGGAGTGTTCCCCTCAATCTTTTAAACATGATCACCTGGAATGGCATGTTTATTCATTATGGGAGTTCTATTGGTTTATTTAGTGAATGTCTTTTGGCAGGATCACACAGGCTCTTCTGACCGCCGCTCGGCTCTCCCAGCAGGCAGAGCTTGGGGGGATCCTGGAGGAGATTGAGGTGAGTTTCACAATTCCATCAGGTTTGTCAGATCTAAGGATTCCCTATTTGTCTGTAAAGTATGCAGCTTCAGTGGATATATTTGATTAATTATTGTTATTATTATCATTATTGCATTTGTATTATACTTGCTTGCAAACAGGTTGTCCCTTACTTTCCCTTTCAGGATCTTGCTGCGCGCCTGGATGATTTGGGTGGAGTATATCTGCAGTTTGAGGAGGGACTTGAGGCAACTGCCTTGTTTGTGACTGCAGCCTATTCTCTGTCAGACCATGTGGACATGGAGCCCCCTTTGAAGGAGGTACACTATCACGTTGATGTCAGGAATAGGAAAGGGATGGAGATATCTCTTTGTGATTCAGTAATTTTAAAACAAAATGATGCACCTACCAAATGTATTATGCATTAACACTAATCAGATATAATGTCAACACAGGACCAGGTCATCCAGCTGGTGAACTCTGTTTTTAGCAAGAAGTCCTGGGATTCGCTGTCTGAAGCCTTCAGTGTTGCCAGTGCTGCTGTTGCCTTGTCCAACAACCGTTTCCATGTGCCAGTCATTGTCAGTGCCCAAGGGCCTGCGACTGTGTCTCACAGCCAGCCTACCCTCCAGGTACACCCCAGATAGTCTGTTCCTAGGCAATGTTTTTAGTATTATTGTTGTTTTTGCACCGCTATTGAAACCATGTCTATAACTGACTATGTATTTCTGTTTGATCCATAGCTTCTAGTTACTAATGTGCTTTCCCAGCCCCTGGCCTCAGCCAGTGTGGTGGTGGAGTCTGCTAATGCCCTGGCTTCCAAGAGCGTCATCCTCAGCCAGGCACCTTTCACCTTAAGAGAGTAAGCACTTTCCAGAAGAAAATGTATTTATTACGATTTTTGAGCAGTTTTTAAAGATGTGCTTTAATAATAATGTGGATCTGATTTGTAGTGGTGTTTTTGAGCTGAACTTCATGGCTAGCCAGCCAGCTAGTGGATATTACCAGTTCACTGTAGCTGTGACAGGGGACAGCAGATTTGTTGCCAATCAAGTTGAGGTAAGCTGGCTTGGCTGGTTTTGTAAACATTTTATAACTTAAATACAAGCTAATTTTGTTTTGGAGTTGGAGTGGAGTTATAGCATTAATTGACTGTTCTAACGTTAGCACAGTGAATCATTTGTTTCTTTGGCCTTTGGCTTTTGGGTTAACAGGTCATGATGAAGTCTTGATCCTGATGAAGACTATTAAACTATTATGTAGCTTTTATCCTTTTTGTAGCAAATTAGACATAGGAACGTTGGTAGTGGTCTAATGATTACCACAGATGAAGTCCATTAGATTCGGCAGCATGTCAGAATTTTAATCGCTATAAATGTGACAGTAATCACACCACTTTGTTGGAATTAGCATGTGAATGTTAAACCTGAACTGTTTTGTTAAATTTATCTCACCCATCTTCTTTTTAGATGAAAGTGAAGGTCTCTACTGAAGTTGCCATCACTAACATGGATTTGTCTGTGGTGGATAAGGACCAGAGCATTGGCACTAAGACAACCAGGTCAGTCTCCAGGCTATTTCCCCTGAAGACCATTTGTGTCCCAAACACCAAAATAGATGACTCGATGTTTGTTTGTTTTTCTCTTCCAGGGTGGAATACCCCTTCAAGGCCAAGACCTCCTTTACCGCTGATGGCCACCAGAACTTTGCCATGTCCTTCCAGTTAGTGGATGTCAACACTGGAGTGGAGCTCACCCCCCACCAGGTTTGTAGTTATCCTACTTCATCTTCATTTCAGTATAATGGAACAATTCTGTTTACCTTCCTTACCTTCCAGATTGGAGTCAGTAGTTTTCTTTCTCTTGACTCCTCAGACATTTGTCAGGCTGCACAATCCGAAAACAGGCCAAGAGGTTGTGTTTGTGGCAGAGCCAGACAGTAAGAACCTTTACAAGTTTGAGCTGGACACCGCAGAGAGAAAGTCTGAGTTTGACTCCATGTCTGGCACCTATGCTCTCCACCTCATGGTTGGAGATGCTACCCTGGAGAACCCCATTTTGTGGAGCGTGGTAAGTTTCTAGGATTGTATGGATTAACTATCAAATAAAATGATCTAAGTGTTCCTTTGCTTGTGAGTTCAGTATCAATAGAGGTTTCTGTTTTTGTAAGGCGGATGTAGTTCTCAAGTTTCTCGATGAGGAGGCTCCAGCCACCATCCAGTCTAAGACCCTGTATGTGCCAAAACCAGATATTCAGGTAAACAAGATAGTCGGTCAGAGACAGGTTTCACACTGGAACATCCCATTGTATAGACGTTGATTCATGTTCTTCTGCTGCTGCAGCATCTGTTCCGTGAACCAGAGAAGAAGCCTCCCACGGTGGTGTCCAACACCTTCACCGGCCTGATCCTGTCCCCGTTCCTCCTTCTGCTGGTGCTGGTGAGAGACACCCTCGGTTTACAATCAGTATTCTTTTCAGAAATGATTTTTATTTGTTTTTATTTGTATTTTTGTTTTTTGGATGTCGAGAATAGCTCTTTAAATGGGACCATGGATTTTCAGTAACAATGCATGTTTTGATTAAAAATAACAAAAGCAATGGTAAGTACAGAACATCTGTTAGTCACAAAGGGCATTTGAAGTGTTAAGTGATGGCCACACTCAGGAAGGCTCAGTTCATATCAGTGTTTTACAGTGAAAACCGTTGAGTTTTTATGACATCATGAGGCCTTTCATTTACAAATAGCATTCTCTTGTTCTCATCCTGTCTCTTCAGTGGTTGAAACTAGGGGCCAACATCTCCAACTTCAGCCTATCTCCCAGCTCAGTTCTTTTCCATATTGGCCATGCAGGTTGGTACTGAGGGTGGAGCCCTGCATTTGAAAAGGCACCGTGTGTCACATCATGCTTGTTTCCATGGTTCATTAAAAATGTGCTTTTAACCATCTCAACGATGTTGTTGCATTTCAGCCATGCTAGGTCTGATGTATGTCTACTGGACGCACCTCAACATGTTCCAGACTCTGAAGTACTTGGCCATCATCGGCAGTCTCACTTTCTTGGCTGGGAATCGCATGCTGGCCCAAAAAGCAGTAAAGAGGTAAGCCTTCTGTTAGCAGTACCTGACAACCAGATGGTTCCTAGAGAGCTGTTGACTGCAGAGAGGAAAATGCCCCTTTCTGGATGAGGACCATTGTGGTGCTATGGGTGGCCTCTTGGCAGTTCATGTCCCTGTGGTTGACTGGTGCCTCCATCGTTGTGGCACTTCAGAGGGCTCTGCCGGCCCTCAGTTATTCTCCAGAGGCCCATGTCTGTGCAGGGCTGCCAGAGGAGTGGAGACCCTGCTGCACAGCTCCAGTCTGACGGGCCCTCTAGTGGGTCTTACCAGTCAAATCTGTGTGGGTGAGGAGCTGAGTGGGCAAATCCCTCAAGGCCATCAATATGAAAAGCTCTTGATAGGCCAGAGAGGCAGACCATTCAGAGTGTGTCACTGCCTAAAGACGTCAGGGTGTGATCGCTCAGTTTCACTGTGGAGGTACCCTGCTTGCACTTTCCTGTCTGTTCTACACTGCCTTAGCCTTGTTCTGTACTTTATCACAAGTCAACATGATTATGTTGTGGGTGTGATTATAAGCAACGATGGAATAGTCTTGCTTATAGGTTTTCTTCTTGCTAAATTGTTTACACTTCAGCTAGCCACAGTCTCCTCTAGCTAGTGCCTGTCTCCTTAACCCTCCTTCCTCTCCCTGCTGTATTTCTGTCTTTACTCCTCTTTCAGGATTGCTGCAGAGCAAAGTAGTAGATTGGCAAAATATAGGAGCCTGCGGTAAAGGCCTCTATTCATATACAAAATGGCCAGTCGTCCGGGTTAAAGTAAGGGCTTCCCTATGGTTTGCATCTCAGTGCCTCCCCATTGGCCTGTCTAATGCATGACTTTGTGGTGGTGCTCATTCAAAGTGAACTTCCCCATGTGATACCGATTTTAAACCAGCCCCTTTCTCATCTCACCATCATCTGACCACATATAATCCACCTTTTACTTTCCTTACCTCCATGTTAGTCCTTTAACCTGCTCAGATGGAGGTGGATCATGATACTGGCCATACCGTATCATTGTGTTGTGCATGAAGTGATGTCACTGAATGATCCTCACGCCAACTACCCCATGCTTGGGCATTTCTCATAATCATCCTTGTTGTTAAACAGTCCATGTGAGTTTGATAGTCTGATTCTAGCATATTTAAACTGAAGATCTGAATCCTCACATGACTCTTATCCACTCTGAGATGATTCATGGATCCAGGATATATGGATGCATTTAATAGGCTTTTGTGTTAAGAAATCATTGCTTGCTTTTCTCTGTCTGATGACTGGAAAAAATAACAAGCCTTTTTTTTTGCAGAATTGAAAGTAAATGAAGACAAAACATAAAAGAAGATTGAAGATGCTTAAACATTTGTTTCCAAGAATTGAAGGACACAAAGTCAAAAGGGCATATTACGTGAATTCAGTTTTTTTTGTTTGTTAATGTGTTATCAGTGTGTCTTGAAATGTCAGAACTGAAGCTCACTGATATGACATTCTCTCACTGCAGGCTTTAAAGCTATCACTTCTTGCACTTCATCTTGTGATTTTTTTGACAGTGGGCTATGGTCGTTTTTATGGTTTCTTTATGGAATTTGGATGGATTGGGGTTTTTGTACATTCTTGTTTTCTATTTCTGAATGTCTGTCTCACCACTGAAGTTGGCACCCAGTTTTACAACATGTTTAAGTGCATTGAAAGTATCATTACTGGCATGGTCAACATCAAGAACCTTTCATGGAGCCATATAAGATTAGCTTGTACAAGTACTGAATTCAATGTTTTTCCCTTTGATAAAAACAATTCCATGTGGAGAAGAGAAGAACTGATGGTTAATTCCAGAAAATCAGATGTTTTGTAATGAAAGGAAATAAAGAAAATGAGAATTATTCTGTCACTTTCTTGAGTCTAATTCAACTACTGTATAAGCATGGGTCTTCATATCTTTGGATCTACAAAACAATAGCGTTTGTGAAATAAACACTTTGGGAAAAAAAGTTAATTGAAACACATTGACCCGTATAAAATCTCCTTGCTTTATTGTGAAAACATAGCACTTGCATAATGTCTTGAAAACAAGTATTGTATAATGTGGTAAACTGGATGTGTTTTTCATAGGCTTATAGGTGCTGTAAAGAAACTGTTGAGATGAATGGCAGGGATGCTCAGGGCCCCCTGTTCCCACAGACACACCTGCTGTTTATGCCCAGCCCTTGCTGACGCAACATAGAAGTCTGTAAAGAACAAACATAGATTTAGTCTCTTGTATGTCTTATGTCTTTTAAGTCTTATGCAATCAAAGTCAAAGTTACCTGGATTTCTTGACATTATGTTGTCCCCTAAAACTCTGTTGTCTTTGAATGGAAGTTAGATCATGTTTGTAGGTTCCCTCATAGATGTCAGATTGACGTTTTACATAGCTTTCTGTGTCCTCTCTGAGTTAAATAGATTAGAATGAATACACATAGTTACACATGTTTACAGCATATTCCTTGTGATACATAACTATAACCAACAAACATTTGTTTAAGATTAGACGACAATGACGTGTCGGTGTCTGTGGGACTATTTACCTAAGCCGTTTTCCCATGATTGTCTGAAGAAACTTTCGGGCAGAAATTTGACCCAGGACTTTCCTGTAGCTGTTTGTGAATATGGCATCAGCATGTCTTTCTGACCTGAACAATAGATAGTTATGAGCACATCAGGAACAAAGTGATCGAAACCAAAACATTTTTTATCAGAACTTTTAAATCAGATACTCTGCACAGCTTCTAGTAAGAACTGCAATAGTGAACAATAAGAGAACTGGCTGTGGCACTAACCTTATCTCAGATTGAGTAAGGGGGGTGTTGTCCACTTGCTCCTCTGGTATTTGATTTTCTATGGAGGAGGTCATCAGGATGGATGTGTCCCTCTGTCCAAACCTGGCAACATACAGCAAACCAACCATGACAACTATCTGTAAACTATCCATACCAAACCATTTGTTTTTAAAGTGATCAAATATGCAAAAATATGAAAACCACAAGATTCAATCTTTCAGATGCATCTCTGTTTTGTCATGAATTATCAAATGTGTTAATTACAGGGTCTGTCCGAGGTAGTGTCACTTCTAAAACAAATAATCACATGCCAGTATTTCAGATGTATTCAGGTCACATGAATGCCCAGTGCCTCATCTGCATAGTAATTCTCTGTTTCTTTGTCCGCTAAAGCTGTGATACTGTGCAAATGTTACACCTTTTAGTGACTAATACAGACAAGTTGACCCTTGTTAGCATAACAAGAGCACAGGGCACATTATGACAAGCAGAGTGACCCATGAGAAATATAATGCATCATATTCATAGACAGTTTTCTGGCCGTGGTGATTTCTTTCTCCCTCATGATAGCAGAGTCTTTGTCAAACACATCTCATGTTCATCAGTCTATTGTTATATGATCATTGCACACAACCATTGCTCATCAAGACAGAACATTCAATAATTAAAAACAGAGTATAGAGTGTAGGCTGCAGTTTACAAAAAAAGTGAAAGGTTGACCATTGTAAAAGTATAAACCATACTACTACTAATGCTTTCAAAAAATCTTGCAGCAATTTGACAAGATGCAAATAAAACATATATTTTTTGTCTGTTTCATAAAGATATGCAAATGAAAAAAAAAAAAACATATTGCTCTTAGTCAGTTTGTCAATTAGCTTTGTGCCTGAATAATAACTCACAAGGTTGCCATGAGGAACTCCGCAATTTCTACTGATTCACTGAATAATTTTTGATGCAGTTCATAGATGGTTTATAGATGATTGTTGTAGCTCTATTGACAATAATACTGACTGGGTTTTTCCACTGTTTCATTGATGTCCTTCAAGAACATAATTTAAGTCATTTTGGATATGTCAATATTAAGGTTTTATTGTAGCAGAACACAAAACCAAAATTCAAAGGCAACTTCAAAAATACATTGAAAAAATAATAATTTTCTGGAATTTCCCAAATTAGTTCACTATTTTCACATCAATTATGATTATCCAAAGTCCTGTGGAAGTCCTTTGACTTACCTTATTGATGGGTAGACTGGGGAGCCTGATAAAGACATGACCAGGCAGCAAAACACCAGCAGTGCAGCTCTTTCCATCATCATGGCAAGGTCTGGGGAAAGTGGACTGCAAGAAGAAATGACAGTGTTAAAATTACATTACAAAAAACGCTGAAACCACAGTTTGCCTCACTTGGCCTCATATCTTTGCAGTGGACATTGGGTTCCATAAAAGTACACAGAAAACACCCAGCAATAATGCTTTCATTCTGTCATCATAATTGGGTTTACCTTAAGAGTTTAATTATAAGTGTGACATACCCAACAATTGTCAAGCGTAGTATAAATGTACTAAATATGTTACCTGGATTAATCCTTTGTCTGAGTTTGAAAGCTTGTTACCTTGCTATCCTATCAATTCTTTGTGTAGGATTTTTTAATCATCTCTACCTTTGTAAAGTGTGAGGTTCCAACCACAGGACAAAGACTGGATTTCTAGCACTCTCCTCTGAATAAACCTTTTTAACCAAGCCAATAGTAGAGCACAGTGACATCATTTATGGTAATATTCCCTTTCTCTCTCTCTCATACACACTCTGTCGAAGTTGAGGTCAATTATCTCAGCACCCGCCTCTCTGATTACACAGTAATCTGAAAAGGAAAAAGAAAACTAATCATCACATCAACTGTAACTACATATATTTTAATTAATATTCAAACCATTAATTCAAACCATTTAAACATACTAAATATAGTTTACAACTAAAATAATGAATTGTTATATTTATGTGTGGTGTTTGTCCCAGGGAATGGAACGTTTTGGATGGAACGTTTCAAAGGGAAGTTTTTCTAGACGGACGCAAAACATGTTACGTACCAGAGGATAATTTGGACAAATGAAAGCTAAAGAAGTGTTATTTGTGTTTTAAATGTGCAGACTATAAAACATTAGAACATCTGATTGCCATGCTTCGCCATATGAACAATGAGAAGCCAAGGTTGTAGCGCTAGTTGTTGGTTGTGACTTGCTTACTGTTGTATTTAAGGGCAAGCTGCTGACTAGACACCAACACTACTTGCTTTTATCGATAGATAAATTAGTTGAATAACAAGGATGAAATGCACCACGGGATTAAGATTAATTGTACCATTTCTACAACATTGGTCACCTAAAGGTGACAAGGTTAATCACAGGTTTTGTTCAAAGTTAATTAGTATTCCGTCAAAAGAGAAAAGCAGGGTAGATCAATTCAAGACACAGTTATCTACTGGTCCAAGTTTTAAGGATTTTGTTAAAGGAGTTTCTGGCTACCCAAAGCCTGTTGGTGATTTTGATGACAGATATGAAGCAGACGGGCACGCCAATCAAGCCGAAAAGGGAAATTCAAGGAAAGGTGTGTGTGTTATCTTTTTTTCAGGGATGGGAAAATGTATTTTCAACAACAGTCTTCCCTCAGATTTCTAATTTGTTTGCATTTCTAATATAAAATGTTTGCTTTACACTGTATTACAGTGTGTTTTGAAACATATGGCTGTCAGATGAATGTAAATGACACAGAAATCGCCTGGTCCATATTGCAGAAAAAGGGTTATGAACGCACAAGTGATTTTACTGAGGTATGGAGCAACATTTAACTAAGTTAGATTAATGGGTACTAGTCAGCATTTTTCATTTTTGAGACTCATTGATTCTCTAATCTTTTCTAGGCTGATGTTATTCTCCTTGTGACATGCTCTATAAGGTAAATTACATATACTATGGGAAAAGAGTAGTGTGATTCTTAACCATTTTTAATGAGCATATCTTTTTTTGTTATACTGCATTTGCAGAGAGAAAGCTGAACAAACAATATGGAACAGACTACAGCAACTCACAGCCCTCAAGAAGAGACGGTCAAAGAGTCGCACACCAATGAAAATTGGGGTTTTAGGTATATAATCATTTACTTGTAAATTGATGCAGGTGAAACATTGGATGTCATAGTGTCTCTTTTCCTCTGTGTGTTTGGTCAGGTTGCATGGCAGAGAGGCTAAAAACGGAGCTACTGGAGAGGGAGAAGCTGGTGGATGTCCTCGCTGGCCCAGATGCATATCGAGACCTTCCCCGTCTCCTCTCTGTTGTCCATGGTGGCCAGCAGGCAAGCAACGTGCTGCTCTCTCTAGAGGAGACCTATGCTGACATCATGCCAATCCACCACACCCCTCAGGGATACAGTGCTTTTGTGTAAGTGTCACTCTCTGGCTGTCTCTGATGTAGACCTGCATACAACCTAGTCTGTAGGCCGTGTACTGTAAGATGATTTTTTAGATGAACCTTAACGTTTTCTTTCTTTCTTGGTCATAAAAAAAATGGTCATAGGTCTATCATGCGAGGATGTGATAACATGTGCAGTTACTGTATAGTCCCGTTTACACGAGGCAGAGAGAGGAGTCGACCAGTGGCCTCGATCTTAGAGGAAGTTCGCATCCTGTCTGATCAGGTTAGTTCCAGCCTCTCTCAGACCCATGTAATACTACAGCTGTAGCTGTCTCTATGTATCTCTCCTCTCTATGTCCCTCAGTGGATACGGTTGTGTTTTTTCTCAGGGAGTGAAGGAGGTGACACTGCTAGGTCAGAATGTCAACAGCTACAGGGACACATCGGAGGAGCAATTCTGTGGTCCGCAGCCGCAGCAGCTGAGTCGAGGATTCAGCACTGTGTACCGGACACGGAAGGGAGGCCTGCGCTTCGCTGACTTGCTTGACAGAGTGTCCCTGATCAACCCTGATATGAGAGTCCGGTTCACTTCCCCTCACCCCAAGGACTTCCCTGATGAGGTATGAGGAAGACCACAGGCTGTCTATGTTGGTTATACTGTCATTCTGTTCAGGGTGTCACCTGGTATGTGTTATCTCACAGTGTACTGGATGTTTCCTTGCTTCGTCTGAGCAGGTGTTACATCTGATTGAGGAGAGGGCAAACATCTGTAAACAGATTCATCTTCCTGCCCAGAGTGGCAGCAGCACAGTCCTACAGGCCATGCGCAGGGGGTAAGAGGTTGTCCATTTGTATGAAATTAATTAATTAAAAACTCATACTAAACTGTTTATTAAAGTGAACAGATGTGTGTGGCCATTTTTTAAATTACAGTTACACAAGAGAAACCTACCTGGAACTTGTAAAGAACATCCGGAAGATAATACCAGGTAGACACTGAGTAAGAGGTCTTGAGAATAGCTCACTAATCTAAACATGTCTGTGTCACAAGTTACATCCACTTTCAAGGTTATAAAGGCTGAATCAGTTGTACAGCCAGTCAAACAGGCTTATTGTTTTTCTCTATTTGTGTCTGGGTCCCAGGAGTGAGCCTTAGCAGTGACTTCATAGCAGGGTTCTGTGGTGAGACAGAGGAGGACCATCAGCAGACTTTGTCTCTACTCAGGGAGGTGGGCTACAATGTAGGATTCCTCTTCGCCTACAGCATGAGGAAGGTGAGCAGACTGATCTAAACCTCTCTCTTTACGGTTCTTATTAGCGATGCTTCTGCCTCTAACTGTTTTTTCCAATTGCTTAAGCACAATTTTGAAAACAGGGCTCACTTTGTCAAAACACAACACATGATTCACACAACTAGACCCACAAGTAGCAGAACACCTCCATTTTTTTTGCTAAATGAAACACTTGTTCAAAACGATACAATCATGTATAAAAAACAATTTCTGTCACCGTATGCCACACACATGGTTCATAAGATTGGACTCTGTTTGAACCAGTTACACACTGCTGTGCAAAATTGGAAATAATTTTACACTAACTATTCTTTTCTAATGATATAACCTGCTTGTCAGAGATATTGTTCCAGTAGAATATGTACAAGTACATAAATATGTTTCAAATTGAGTAGGCTACATACTGTAAACACAGCAAATACATTTGTGGAGACAAATGAAAGTACTCAGCAAATGAAATACAGTACATTGTTTCAATCAGGGACTGCGTGAATGTGTACAACGGACTGATGTAGTGCATATTGTAGGCTACATTTTACTGTACTGTAGACAGTAGAGAATAGTAGTTTTCACCTTCGCTCTTGTCAAAATGTCCAAATTACCGTTGCAACAGTGTATCTGCTGAGGTTGGGAGGAACTTTCTGTCCAGCCTCTCTCAATGTTGCCCCATGGTTCACAATGTGGTCAACCATGTTGTTCGAATTTCATTAGATACTCTAAATTTGGCCCTATTCTTCCACGACCTCAGGTCTACCTCTCCCTCTCCCTACCACTCTTCCTCCATGGACCCTCTCATCCTCCCTCTCCCTCTTTCTCTTTCTGCAACATTGGCTTCCATTTTTGATAAGGACAGGTACACTGACCTGTTGCCTTTTTATAGTGCTTACACCTGATTGGTATATTTACAGTTAAGAACTTTAGTGCTTTTACACCTGATGCTGTGTTTGATCCATTTGTTCACATTTGTGACATTTTACGTGGCAGTGTCTAAAAAAGGCAATTAAGTGACATAATCTTACATTTCTGTCTAATGTAGAAGTGTGTTTAGTGATTCGTAAAGCACTGTGTGTAGTATTTTGCAAATAGTGTGAGGATGAGAATGTGCTTATAGCTGTGCAGGTCTGGGCTTCTGTTTTGCTCCTTGAGAGTCAGGTTTCACTAACTGTGTGTTTGACATTTTTGTGTCTAAGCAATCGAAAACAAAAACTGTAACACTGACACGGATCTTGTGTTCTTGGGTCTCCCCTAGAAAACCCATGCATTCCACCGTCTTCAGGACGATGTCCAGGGGGAGGTGAAACAGAGGCGGTTGGAGGAGCTCATCCGTGTGTTCAGAGAAGAGGCTGTCAAGGTTAACACTGCCCTTATTGGCAGTACACAGCTCATCCTAGTGGAGGGAGTGAGTACTGCAACTGGATCTCACCTGCACTATTTGTTGTTCTGTACTGTATCTGATTTGGTATACCTGATCATGCTCTCTTTAGGTTTTATAACACACATGAATGAAATATTAGATTTTTATAACATGTTTCCTGTTTTCAGGAGAGTAAAAGGTCTGCCCAAGACCTGTGTGGGAGGAATGATGGGAATTTGAAGGTGATCTTCCCCAGGCAGGATGTGGCCATTCAACCAGCCAGCACTTCCACTGCTCCCATAACCCCTGGGGACTATGTCCTGGTCAAGGTATGATGTCCCAAGTTTCACATCAAGGCACCACTCTCATTTTTGTCAACTCATCTGAAAAGATCATTATTGAGTTTGAACTGAAATTAATTCAAATGATTCAGAAATATAAATTCAATAATAGTAATAGGGTGTTGTTCTGTTTTATTTTTTATACAGATTATATCAGCCAACTCCCAGAGTTTGCGAGGCCACGCTCTAAACCACACATCCTTGAGTGAGACTGAAAGATGTTTGTCTGACCCCTGTCATGATGGACAAATGGCTGCAGCTTGAAGCAGACATGCTCTAAGTCTTACCCTAACTCTAATGTTAACCAATGTCCTAATGTGCACATAATGGACTGTCAAAATGTGCTTTGATGAACTGTACCATGGTCACCTACTGAACTGAAAATGGTAGATAAATAATCTAAATAAATATTGATCGAAAACATTTATTGTGTTCAAAGAGGCATACATATGAACATACTGATTAAGTATTGGTTTTTCAAGATGAAATTGGGGCAATGAGGGCCTGTAATTTATTAAAATACCATTTATCCTGTGAACAGAACATCTGTCCCAATCAGCATATAGTCCTGGAGAGAGAAAAATACAATTCTTTGAAATGTACTACAGATATGTTTTTGACAGTAAATGGGTCATAAACTCAAAATACCAACACACACACACAGTATATCACTGTACCTTAAGGACCTGCAGCTGAGTGTTCACAAGGTTCATCTTTCCCAAGGATGGAAGTGGATACCCCCTCTCCAGTTGAACTAGAGAGATGAATATTAGATTATCCTGTGTCCAAAACTAAACTATACTGTACAGACAGTGGCATCACAGTACAAACCAGATTGTGAATTTGCAAACCCACAAAACCCACAAAACCCACTCACCATTAACGATGGGTATCACTGCCAACTTCAAGACAATCGTGAAGATGTTGTCCAGAGTTTTCACCTGTTTGATGAAAGATGACATAGCTCTTCACATCCAAATGTATGAATCTAGAATTACTTTAGGCTTGTTTTGGATGTCTGGCTTTATTGTTGTTTACCTGAAAGTCTCCCACATTACTTGTTCCCAGTGTCATCTGAATCCTGTGGAAAGTAAACATTTATTTTGTTTGTAAAGATTTGTTTTGTTTGTTGTTGTTTTTCACGTAACACAATCATACAAATGCATCCTTGCCCTCCTCCCATCCCCACAGCAGAGAGAAACAAGACAGAAAGAGAAAAATATATAAAACATCGAATACAAAAATATGTGGGGGAAACCGTGTGTGTTTGTGTGCATGTATGCATCCATAAGCTTTTAAGCACTTAATTTTAGCACTTGAATGGACTCTTAACACTCACTTGTTCAGGGTCAGAGTTCCTGCCAGTTTCATGCCTGTCACATACATTCGAGCACTGACACTGGCCTCCTGTGGAAACAAAATAACCTGATGAGTTCATTATAGTGCTGTCAAACGATTAAAATATTTAATTGCGATTAATCGCATTAATGTCATAGTTGGCTCGCGATTAATCATAATTAATTGCACAATTTAAAGTATTCTAAATGTCCCCTTTTTCATTTTAATGCTCTTATTTACATGGAAAAGTGGATCGGATTGCTTGGTGCAAATGTTTTTTTTTTTTTGAAAACAACAATTGGTGCGTTCGACTTCATGCAGCGCCGGCGTCGCCTGCTGCCCGGCTGACTTGAAGCAGCCAATGGCATTCTCAGCTTCAAGGCAGCCGTCTGAAGCCGGCTGTCGGCGCCGCTGGTGCTGCATGAAGTCGAATACACCTATCGCAATAGCCTGGCTTTAACGAGGGGGCGGAGAATTCGCATCAGCTGTGTGCTTGATGGTAATTCAGACTGGACGTGCTGATAAAGCGATGATAGCTCAGTTCACAACGACAAAACACACAGATCACTTTGGTCTTGTCAATGGAACCATTTGGCAACTTTTTTAAAGTTAACTTTCCATTCAGAATCTTATTGGCACCCATTTCGGCGTCTCGCGCTCGCCATCCAGTCAAAACGTAACGTTCGCCTCCTACTCTTTAGCCGGCTAGCAAGCCCAAACAAGTGTGCGGCGTGCCTGTTGTTTTGTTTCCGGTCTAGCTAGATCCGGTGTGGTGATGTAGTTTTTAATAACGTCAGTAGGCCTAGTTGTTGCAACCTTTACAACTGCATGTGAAAAAACTACAAAGTTTGCTCGGCCAAAAAGAACGTTAATCTCGCGATAAAGAATGCCGTTAATAACGCGTTAAACTGACAGCACTAGTTCATTACTATCAATGCTTGAGTGACTGCATTCCACCTCCTTGTCCGCAACTGACCATGTTCAGGACAAAGAGAGGGGACAGTGTGGTGTTGGGCTGGATGGCGTAGGCCGTCACAGTTCCAGTGGCCTGCAGTGTCACGTTGTTAGGTTCAAAAGTGATGATGGGCTCCTTTGCCGTCTTAACCAGCAGTTTCATCATCAGACCAGGAAAACGCTTTGCAATCTGAAAATAAAGAGCCACATTTCTACTGTAAGGAAAAGCTGGCAACCTCAGTCAGACACATTTGACTTCATGCCATCAAACTGAAGGAGATCACCTGTGGAATGAACACTCCAAACGTCCTCGTATTCAGCCGGATGGGAGAGATGGAGGGGATCTAGCAGAGGAAAAGTATGGTCACCTTTCACTGAATGAGTGCCCCTAAACATTAAATGATTAGAACGATGAGAATGAAGCTCACCATGTCATCCGTGACGTACAGACTGAGAGCTCCGGCTTTGTTGTACACAAAGCCAGCAGAGTTGGTAGTGAAGGAAGAAATCCCAATGTACAACATGTTGTTGATCTGAGGAGGCAGGGAGAATGGTGGGGCGGAGAAAGGAGGTTCCTGGTGGGCTCCAATGTTGTAAAACTCCCCCTTCATAGGAAGAAGGAGTATGTGACAAAGAGGAAGGAAGGAATAGATATTCAAACACGTCAGACAAACTGATTTGGTGTAATCTTGCAAAATACTATGTGTCTTATAAGCTGTCTGTATTTCTTTCCATCTAAACCAAATGGCACCTGCAATTCATGAATAAAGATTTATGGACAGAAAATATAGCTCACCTTTAAGCTGAAATCAATGCAGGATTTTGAAATAGCTGGTGATTCCACCATGGAATATTCAATCTCAGCATCCTTGTCCACTTTGGCTAGAACTGTAATATAAGACAAAATCCACATTATAAATGCAACCAGGACATCCATAGTAGTACAGCTAACATCATCATTTACAGTTGTTGGGGACTTTAACAATATTTTACCATTGAGAGTTTTCAGTTGAGGGTTCATGTCAGTAACAGCATCAGCCACCAGGGGGCAGATCTGGAATTAAAACATCACAACAATGGTGAAGTAGTAACAAGGCTCCAGAGGTAACATATCCTAAGACTGTCCATGAATACACACTACACCTGTTTCTGTATTGCATTGCGCAGGGCCTTGTTGATGTAGGAACGGAAGAGGTTGTACAGCCAGCTAGAAAACAGGAACCACAGCATTTTCAGAAGAAGAGAAACAATCAACTGAAACACATTACAGTAATTTTAGAGTGGTTTTACTTTCAAGTAGACAAGCCAAGACAGTATTTGCCTCTGAAGTGGATTTACCTGGCTCCGCCATGAAATTTGACTTTGGCGCTGCCCAGTTCTGTCACACAGTTGACACTGCTAACTGCAGGCCGACCTTTCTCATCGCTCTTGATGGCAATGCTTGTAGTAATGCTTAATCCATTAATTCCCAGGTCAAAAGAACCACTGTCTTTTCTGTGTTGTAAGAAAACTTGGGATGAGAACCATCTGCAACAATGTATGTCCCCCCCCCCCCCTCCCCCCCTAACTCTTGAGGTATAATTTCCCCTTACACACACTTACATGAACTTATATCGAACCCTCCAGTTACCATGAAGGTTGAGGAAGGCGTTTCCTATGGACAGGCTGACACCTGTTCCTGGCACCAGTCCCAGTCCAGACTCTGGTAATCCCAGACTCACTATCCGTATTCTGTAGCATGCAAGGGGACAACATCTATGTACTTTCCACGCTACTATAAAAATGAATGTATATTACAGCATCAGACTGTTTTTTCTTACCCGGTCAAACTGTACTTGACCTTGCCAATGGGAGACACTCTCTGTGACCCTGAGAGGTCTGGGACCGTGATAGTGTTGAGTTTTTCCTGTAGAGATGCCATGCCAATTTTTCTGCCTAGGAAAAGGAAAACGGAGGGTAAGAAACAGTCAAAACTGAATGACTTACCTTGATACTTATGAAACCTACCATATTCAAGGCCTTTCTCAGTGAGTTTCACCTTGACTCCAGGGTTGATAGCAAGTGTCAAGGGGAGGAGAGCCAAAAGAGTCAGCCATGCGGACATCTTCACTGCAGTCAACTCTAGACAGACACAATCAATATTGTACTCTTTGTTATGTTGTTAGGTTAATAATAACATAAATCAAAATAAACTTACTGTACTCCTGGAAAGATGAGTAACCTACAAGTATAAGGTGTGTCACTCGGCTTTTTCTTCAGAAGGATTTTAGTAAAATATAGAGTCGGAGACGTAATATCTTTAAAAGTCAACGTGGCTTGATGATTTATTCAGTAATGCAGCACTGGTTCAGGAAGACACAAAAAGCACTTACACACAAGTGACAACCCATTATATAGCCTGATATGAGGAAAATCTCCAGCCTTGCATAATATTGTTTCCCAATGTTCAAGATTTTCCATCTCACGTTGGCCAAGGCCTCTTACAGTTTTTCTCAGTTGTTCACACACAAAAAGCAAACATTTGGCACAATTGCATAACCTTCACTTCATGTACCAATTGCTCAACCCAATTTAGCACTACTTCACACTCCCTTATCTACTTTAGACTCTGACTTCCCTTCTTTACACTCAGATGTCAATAACACATCACCTTGTTGTCAAAACACTATACACAATGTTCAGTTGTTGCACACACTTCTCAAGTAAAATCTCAAAGCATCAACCTACAATACACCTATATTCAAATCTCTAAACATTCAGGTCAGTTGAGCAATTTGCAATCAGGACTGTAGCATAAAAGTGCCTTGAGCCTCTGTTTTGTTTGGTGAACAATGGAGAACATAGAACATATCGACAACCAGAGAAGGAGAGGGGTAAGAGTCAGAGGAGGAGGACAAGAAAGAGGGGGACAAGGAGGAGGAAGAGTAGGAGGTCAGAGAGAATGAAGAGGACAAGGAGAATAAGGAGGAGGAGGAGGAGAAAGAAGAAAGAGTACTGTCATCTCTAATGAGATTCGGGCCACTGTGGTAGACCATGTGCTCAACCATGGTGTGAGCATGAGGGAGGCTGGCCAGAGGGTCCAATCAAATCTCAGCCACTTCACAGTTGCTGCCATCATTAGAATCTTCAGGATGGAGAACAGGTACGAAATCTATTTGCCTTGTGTACTGTAATACTGCGTATCAATAGAATGAAGTGTGCTCACAGTATTTGTATTTTGCAGGACTGAAAGAGAACCACACCCTGGAGGAAGAACATGCACTTTCACAACCGAACATGAAACTGACATTATGAAAATGGTTTGTGAAAACAACCCTATCACACTCTGTAATCTAATATTGTTCCTTTTCTACAGTCTCACTGTAGCCCACTGTGTTGACCTATCTGTGTCCATACTATAACTTGCATTATCATGCTGTCTGTTTCAGTGGATCCAGGAGCATGACACAGCTAATGTGCTAATGTGAATACAAAAAATGTTTGCTGCATATGTGTGCTGTTTTAGGTTTGACTATGAAAAAATAAGGCTTTACACTGAGACATTTTACAAAAGGAGAAATGGCTCATCCTCCAGAATCATTGTCATTCATATGGTGTGTTCCATTTCTATAATTGTGTTTTAAATTTTGCACTACAGTGTGCTGTGAATGCTTGGTAGCGTACAGCAAATGCTTATTGTGTGTACTGTTATGAATGGTATATGTGTGTGTTAGGATAATTTCTTAAGTAATGCACAGAGTCGTCAAATTCAAAGAAAGTACAATAGTTTAATGCTTGCCAGCAAGGAGACAAAGTCTGATCGCAATACAAAGTTTGTATGTTAGCAACTTGTGCTAGCTAGCTATTTAAGCACAAGCGCTCTTTACAGTCATTGGTTAAGACAAAGTCATGCAAATGTTCCATGGCTCTTCTTCATTGGCTCCTTGCGTAGACCTGGCGAACATGTGTGCAGTTTTGAGAAAACCATTATTGTTCTGAGAAACGTGTGTTAACAATTGTGAAAACGGTAACAATTGTGAAACTGTATACCGACATGCGTGCTCACTCATTATGTACGCTCAAAACCTCAGACACTAGTTCACACCTTCTACTCATCCAATGTGTGCCCCTCCTGACTTACACTATCTGGCAAGGTATTCCAGAAGGCAGGGTTAGTAAAAACCCTGCGTTGGGTAATCCTAAAATGAGGCAACCTCTCTGGGTTTTCCGTTCCAGAAAGAGAGCTAACGAAAACATGTGGTCAGTCCATGGTAACTTAGGCCTACTCTGTGGACCTAACCTACTCGCTTGTTTCCCATGACAAACTCGGCATTTCTACCTATCCCACACAGTTGGCAGACATGGGGTGGCCAAACAACTAAAACTAATTCCCATATGGTTTGAAAGAAGATAGGAAACTGAACAGCGTATTAACATTAACCAAATAATGCCAATACTTTATTTGACTATGAGTTAAATGAGAGCAATTTGACCGTTCCCCAGGTCACGCCCCCTTAGTTATTGTTGTTACGTCCGACACAATGCCCGGAACTGTCAACCCAAAAGCTATGGCGAGGACGGGGATAAGCGACAGCTGTCAGTGTGAGTGAGGATTTTTGGAGTAATACCTTTGCGATATCTTCCAGATCCAGGCAGGAGGGACTGCAATATGCAGTGGAAGGATATATTCAAAATATTAAAGTTAGTAACGAAGGGGAAACAACAAAAATCGAAGCCAAAGCATACAGGTCTCAAGTAGCCTTGTCTGGCCAGGCACTTGAACAGCAAGCACAGGGTTGGGATACAGTACAGTACTCAGGAATAGGTTGCCTACTCACAACATTCTACGAAGATTCAAATAAAATACGATAATATTTTCAACATTGATACAGTATTTTGAGCTCCTGGCAACTTGCTGGCGTTCGTTGACTAGCTCAGATTGCAATTTTACAAACGTTAACATTAACATTTTGATTTTAACATTAACAAATTTGTTGGAGTCACTAGTTATGCACTAGTAGTGGTAATAATACTAGTTTACATGAACCATAACAGTTTGGGGATGTTCTCTCAAACATGGCTGTCAGATGAATGCTAACGACACAGAAAATCGCCTGGTCCAGAAAAAGGGGGAAGTTGATCTTCCCCAGGGAGGATGTGGCCATTCAACCAGCCAACACTTCCACTGCTCCCATAACCCCTGGGGTCTGTCCTGGTAAAGGTATGATTTCCCAAGTTTCACATCAAGGCAACACTCCCATTTTTGTAAAGGATTTAGAAATAGAAATTCAATAATAGTAATAGGGTGTTGTTCTGTTTTTTTAATACAGATTATATCATCCAAATCCCACAGTTTGTGGGCCACATTCTAAATGATTCCTCCTTGAGTGAGACTGAAAGATGTTTGTCTGACCCCTGTCATGATGGACACATTTCTGCAGCTTGAAGCAGACATGCTCTAGCTCTAACCAATGTCCTAGTGTGCACATAATGGACTGTCAAAATGTGCTATATAATGAACTGTACCATGGTCACCTACTGAACTGAAAATGATAGCTAAATTATCAAAATAAATATTTATAGAAAACATTTACTGTGTTCAAAGAGGCATACTTATGAACATACTGATTAAGTATTGGTTTTTCAAGATGAAATTGGGGCAATGAGGGCCTGTAATTTATTAAAATACCCTTTATCCTGTGAACAGAATATCTGTCCCAATCAGCATATAGTCCTGAAAAGAGAAAAATGAAATAATTTGAAATGTATTGTTTTAGACAGTAAATGGGCCATAAACTCAAAATACCAACACACACACACACACACACACACACACACACACACACACACACACACACACACACAGTATATCCCTGTACCTTAAGGACCTGCAGCTGAGTGTTCACAAGATTCATTTTCCCCAAGGATGGAAGTGGATACCCCCTCTCCAACCGAGCTAGAGAGACGAACACTAGATTATCCTGTGTTCAAAACTAAACTGTACAGACAGTGACATTACAGTACAAACCAGATTGTGGATTTGCAAACCCACAGAACGCACTCACCATTAACCTTGGGTATCACTGCCACTTTCAAGACCATCAAGAAAATGTTGTCCAGAGATTTCACCTGTTTGATGAAAAATGACATAGCTTTTCAAATTCAAATGTATGAATGCAGAATTACTTTAGGCTTGTTTTGGATGTCTGGTTTTATTGTTGTTTACCTGAAAGTCTCCCACATAACTTGTTCCCAGTGTCATCTGAATCCTGTGGAAAGTAAACATTTATTTTGTTTGTAAACATTTGTTTTGTTTGTTGTGACACATAATCATAATATTTGCCCTCCTCCCATCACCACAGCAGAGAGAAACAAGAAACAAAGAAAAAATGTATAAAACAAAATCAAATACAAAAATATGGGGAAAACAGTGTGTTTTGTGTGCATCCATAAGCTTTTAAGCACTTGAATGGACTCTTAACACTCACTTGTTCAGGGTCATAGCTCCAGCCAGTTTCACACCTGTCACGTACACTCGAGCACTGACACTGGCCTCCTGTGGAAACAAAATAACCTGATTAGTTCATTACTATCAGTGCTTGAGTGACTGCATTCCACCTCCTTGTCCACAACTGACCATGTTCAGGACAAAGAGAGGGGACAGTGTGGTGTTGGGCTGGATGGCGTAGGCCGTCACAGTTCCAGTGGCCTGCAGTGTCACGTTGTTAGGTTCAAAAGTGATGATGGGCTCCTTTGCCGTCTTAACCAGCAGTTTCATCATCAGACCAGGAAAACGCTTTGCAATCTGAAAACAGAGCCACATTTCTACTATAAGGAAAAAGCTGGCAACCTCAGTCAGACACATTTGACTTCATGCCATCAAATGGAAGGAGATCACCTGTGGAATGAATGCTCCAAACGTCCTCGTATTCAGCCGGATGGGAGAACTGGGGGGGATCTAGCAGAGGAAAAGTATGGTCACCTTTCACTGAATGAGTGCCCCTAAACATTAAATGATTAGAACAATGAAAATGAAGCTCACCATGTCATCCGTGACGTACAGACTGAGAGCTCCGGCTTTGTTGTACACAAAGCCAGCAGAGTTGGTAGTGAAGGAAGAAATCCCAATGTACAACATGTTGTTGATCTGAGGAGGCAGGGAGAATGGTGGGGCGGAGAAAGGAGGCTCCTGGTGGGCTCCAATGTTGTAAAACTCCCCCTTCATAGGAAGAAGGAGTATGTGACAAAGAGGAAGGGAGATAGAGAAAAAGATGGGAGAAGGAATAGATATTCAAACACGTCAGAAAAATAAACTAATATTTTGCTAAATACTATATGTAGTATACTTTAATACTGTGAAATACTACACACAATATGTATTTCTTTCCATCTAAACCAAATGGTATCTTCAATTCATGAATAAAAATGTATGGACAGAATATTACTCACCTTTAAGCCGAAATCAATGCAAGATTTTGAAATAGCTGGTGATTCCACCATGGAATATTCAATCTCAGCATACTTGTCCACTTTGGCTAGAACTGTAAAATAAGACAAAATCCACATTATAAATGCAACCAGGACATCCATAGTAGTACAGCTATCATCTTAATAATCATTCACAGTTGCTGGGGACTTTAACAATATTTTACCATTGAGAGTTTTCAGGTGGGGGTTCATGTCAGTAATAGCGTCAGCCACCAGGGGGCAGATCTGGAATGAAAACATCACAACAATGGGGAGGTAGTAACAAGGCACCAGAGGCATGGCAGGACTTACGGCTGTGGGGGCCCCTGGGCTTGAGTCATTTTCGGGCCCTACCTTCTATAGATGACTTTAAATAGAACTAAATGATATTTACACAAGCTATGTATTAGAGCAACACAACTCTGGATAAATTGAGAATACAATACAGATCACAATTATGAACAAACAACTAAACAAAATAACATAATTTATGTTAATTGCTGAAGTCTATTTAACATTTTAATTAATCTGAATTATTTTTTAAAACGTTTATGGGCGGGGCCCCAAACTGGGCGGGGCCCATTGGCTGGAGCTCAGACAAGCCCAATGGTAAGTCCGGCCTTGACCAGAGGTAACTACAAATCCTACGGCTATCCATGAAAACACACTTCACCTGTTTCTGTAGTGTGTTGCGCAGGGCCTTGTCAATGTAGGAACTGAAGAGGTTGTACAGCCAGCTAGAAAACAGGAACCACAGCATTTACAGAAGTAGAGAAACAATCAACTGAAACACATTACAGTAATTTAAGAGTGATTTTACTTTCAAGTAGACAAGCCAAGACAACATTTGCCTCTGAAGTGGATTTACCTGGCTCCGCCATGAAATTTGATGGTGGCGCTGCCCAGTTCTGTCACACAGTTGACACTGCTAACTGCAGGCCGACCTGTCTCATCGCTCTTGATGGCAATGCTTGTAGTAATGCTTAATCCATTTATTCCCAGGTCAAAAGAGCCACTGTCTTTTCTGTGTTGTAAGAAAATTGGGATGAGAACCATCTGCAACAATGTATGTACCCTCGCCCCCTTCCCCCTTTAACACTTGATGTATAATTTCCCCTTACACACACACTTACATGAACTTGAGATATCGAACCCTCCAGTTACCATGAAGGTTGAGGAAGGCGTTTCCTATGGACAGGCTGACACCTGTTCCTGGCACCAGTCCCAGCACAGACTTTGGTAATCCCAGATTCACAATCTGCATTCTGTAGCATGCAATAGGAAACCAATTTATGTACTTTCCACGCTGCTATAAAAATGAATGTATATCACAGCATCAGGCTGTTTTTTCTTACCCGGTCAAACTGTACTTGACCCTGCCAATGGGAGCCACTCTCTCTGACCCTGAGAGGTCTGGGACCCTGATAGTCTTGAGTTTTTTCTGTAGAGATGCCATGCCAATCTCTCTGCCTGGGAAGACAAAAACGGAGGGTAAGAAACAGTCAAAACTGAATTACTTACCCTAATACTTATGAAACCTACCATATTCAAGGCCTTTCTCGGTGAGTTTCACCTTGACTCCTGGGTTGATAGCAAGTGTCAAGGGGAGGAGAGCCAAAAGAGTCAGCCATGCGGACATCTTCACTGCAGTCAACTGTAGACGGACAACATCAAGTTGTTAGGCAAACAATAACATAAATCAAAATAAACTTACTGTCCTCATGGAGATACGTGTACAAGTATAAGGAGTGTCACTCGGCTTTATTAAACTCCTGTTCCTTAAGAATGACAAAGAGTATACGAAGAGAACCCAGCTAACACATGACTTTGCCGCAACGTTTGATCACCCGCGATATTACATTTCTGGCAACGTTGCCGCGACGTCGTACCTTAGTCGGCTGGATACGTTATTTTTCATCTGCCGATCATATACCGCTCATTTTGACTAGCTGCTTCCCTTGTTCCCTAAAATTGACCAATTAGTTTTGCCACACCATTTGCTACAAGAACAATCCTAAGAGGAAATTGTGGTGTGGACTAGTACTTCATTTTCTGTCGAACAGAGAACAGAAACATTCCTCTTGCACAATAAAAAAAAAATATATAAACTTTGAATGTGGCATAAATCACACCTATAAACGGAATATTTCTTGATTCTATTAGGTAAAGTTTTTCAGGTCAACAACTGTTTTACATGTTGAAAATCAACATGAATCAAAGGTTACTTTATTCTGTTGATGAGAGGTAAACCCATTCACAAACAGCAGTCTCAGTCTGTATGGTGGCCCTGGGGGATGGGACAGAAGGCCATATGATACCATCCGAACTTGATTCACTTTAGGCCCTTGAAAGAGCTGTGTGTCTGTCAGAGCTGAAGATAAAGCCACAAGACTCGTGATGAATTAGCCACTGAGCTACATTTTTATTAAATTATGCCAGGACTGTGAAAAGTGAAAAGAGCAAGGCGGAAGATTGACTTGTAACTTTGAATGTCTGAGTTGGATATCTTTATGGAAAGTTGGTTGTTTGTTTGTGCCAATTGCACATATTTTCTTTTTTGGTGTTCTCACAGAGAATACTAAAACAAACGAAACTAAAACAAAAGATTGTATGCCTACTCAAGTTGCAGCCTTTGCTGAGTAGCCTATCTAGTATTAATGTTCACCTTGTGACATAAGATTGTGACCCAAATATCTGCACTACTATTAGGTTGACTGATAAACCGCTTGAAAATCTTTTATGCAGCATTATATAGTATATTCCTATTAAACCCTTTACCATGTTCACAAATGTGCTACAATCAGTTTACTGCCTATTTTGTATTTCATATTCAAATTGTGTAAAACACACAACTCATACTGTATATTGGTTGAAAAAGAGTATTATATTAAAAGTACTTACCTTAAGCAGAAATCAAACAGAAGCAAATCTGTTCTCTCCTTCGGGTATAGCCTGCTGGCTAGCTGCAGGGCTGACTAAAACTAGTAAGACGTAAGAAGTAAGACACATGACCTTTAATTCAGTCTGCTGAACCAGGAAGAGCTAATAGATGGGGACCAACCAGACAATAGGGAAATGTGAGCCAAACAATTTACAACCAGATTCATGAGCTGGAATGTGTCCACTTTTGTTTTGCATTCCAGAAAGCAAGCAAAACTCAATGAATGTATATTTTGTGCCAATAATCAATCATCATATTTAGGGCCAATAGAGGCTGACTAAGTCCATTCATGTCTGTCAGATTTGATGTCTGTAATAAAGTTGAATGACTATGGTGTGTCGAAAATGTATGTACAAAATGCACAGATTTTTCTCAATAAAAACAAACAAAACTGTAGTTCTTAGGATGTCCTATAGATGACAGTATTGTAGTATGTGTTTTGTTGTACAAATTAACGTTCCATTTGTCATTACATTTACATTACATTTATGCATTAAGCAGATGCTTTTATCCAAAGCGACTTCCATAAGAGAGTTTTACAAAAGTGCATAGGTTACTGATCATAACAACGAAATACCCCAAACATTGCGGGGAGCCAAACATGAACCATACATTGTGAAACCAAATAAGTCTCAAAGGGAAGAACAATAAGAGCATGTAGTTAGACAAGTTACAATTAAACAGCAAGAACCTCAAAAGTGCAAGAGGGTACCTGTGGAAAAAGCAAGCAACAATAATATATTTCACAGCCACTACAATAATTTTAAGACAGTTACAACAAACCAAAAAGAGCAACAAGTCTCTCAATAAGAGTCATTGTGACCCTGGGGGAAACTAACATCAGGTCCAGCCAATCATTCCTAAGTGCCGTTGTACTCCCGGAACAAGTGCGTCTTGAGCCTTTTCTTGAAGGCGGGGAGACAGTCAGTGTCCCTGATGGAGGTGGGGAGTTTTTTTTACCATTGGGGGGCCAGACAGGAGAAGAGCTTGTGTTGGGACCGGGCGCTCTTGAGCGGTGGGACCACCAGACGGTTGTCGGAAGAAGACCGTAGGTGGCGGGTGGGGGTGTAAGGCTGGAGGAGAGACTTGGTGTAGTCGGGTGCAGTCCCATTCACCGATCGGAAAGTCAGTACCAGAGTCTTGAATCTGATACAGGCCGTGATGGGTTAATCCCACATTAGATTAATAAATACAGTGCCTTGGTCTTCTATCAATAATCATAACAGATGATCTTTAGAAATGGGACACAGGAAGTATTATTTGCAAACAAAACATTATTTGTGAGTTTGGACTTAATATCAGATTGTATAACATATTATTAGCTCCGTGTTCAAAATAGGACTGTTTACTGTTGTTGTTTACCATTGAGAGTTGTTGAATATTTGTAATATAGTTTAAATAACATACATTTAGGGTTGCTAGGGCAACGGATAGCCTTGGCTCAATCCAATGTGTATACCATATGCTTGATAATGAAAATTGAATTCTATAACAGCTGTTGCTCACTGTCCCTTTGTCATTGGATCCATTCATTATTTTCGATTAGCACACATATATTTGGATGGGCCTGCATGTGATAGGTTAAACAAACAAAATTGTTTTACCGATACAATAATACATAATGGTCATAGTGATTGTCTCTGTCTATATCTAAATAAGTAATCACGAAGATTCCTGGCGAAAATAAAGGGCATCTGCCTCCTTGGAAACCGGAAATTTGGGAATGGTTTGGCAGTTCTGTAATGGGGTGGCACAGATGGCACAAACTCCCTGTGGTCAAACTGCAGGGAGAATTAATTCATCTGTATTCTGTAGAGTGGCCCAAATATGTCCTTCCATACACAACTGGTGCACAACTTTCCTGAGAAGATGATGTTGACTTTGCAATGTATGGCAGAAAAGAAAAAAAAGCTGTATTCTGCATGGCTCTGAGGAGACTCTCAGCCTTGCCTTGCCTTCATCACTCTAAGCGTGTGAGCCGGGCAGTGCATCAGCCACAGGAGAGCTGCAGAGAATGGCAAACAGGCAGTAGTGGGCTGGTGGAAGAGCTGGAAGTGGCCGCACTTCACTTTCACTCTTTATGCCTGTCATAATATTGCACTAGTGTCTCTCCATCACACAACAACACAGTCAATCCATTGTAAGTTTTGTCACAGTTGGGAGCATGGCCTGTTGATGGAGAGTGTCCAAACCCAACAGGCCTGGGACCAGAGTAAAGCAGGGAACTTCCTCTCGTAAGTTGCCAAGTGTTTGTGGACTTCAGAACTGTGAGCTGAATTTATTTTCTCACAATATCTGTTCACATTATGCTGAGATACATCCCTCTGTAATACACATAATAACTTGAGGATCATGTCATTCATGCAAACATGTTTCGTGAGGTGTCCCTATATCAAGGCGCTTCTACGGCCTGTAGACCGAGGCTGGGTCTGAGCAGTGGGGATGGGCATCAATGCTCCAGTGTGTATGAGGCATAAAAGGAGCAATGTGCCCTGAGAGAAGGCCTGTCTGTGCCCCAGCTCCATGCAGCTGGAGGACTGGGCACAGCTCCACCAACCTGCTCCATGCCTTCACTGCATCTACTAACTGCCCCACTGCTACACCCACTACTGCAATTCAGCTACATCAAGGCTAATTTATCATATTGCTATCCTTGCAACCTTATAGCTTAATTGGGTATGGCATGTATGTGTGTGTTAATGCATGTGTTTATATTTTTTTACTGTAATCAGTACATTTAAAAAAGTATTTCAACATGTATATGTAGAAAGTATTGGGTGAATTTTCTTGCTCAAAGGAATATATAAAAAGTGTGATTGTCAGCAGAGAGAAGAACTGCTTCCTGGGCACTTTGAAGCCCTTCTACTATACATCTACAAAGCTGTACTGTATACGAAAACATCAAAGAACTGTCTATTCTGTTTCAATAAAAAAGGATCAGATTCTCTGGTCCTGATATCCTTCAAGTATTGTGTGTTTCTTGCCCAGCACAGCGAAGCACAGCCTACTTTCTTTATTTTGAGTAGATGTTGAAAACTGGAATGTGGTCTCCTCACAACGGTTGACCGTTCGCATGAATGAAGGAGAAAAGGACACGGTGTATTACCTTCTAAAATAGGTTAAATAAAGAATACCTGCTCAGAGCTCTGTCAGACAAGAAGTTGAATGTATATGTGATTGGTGACACCCAGTGCAACTTAAACCTGTACATATCACAGTTATACAGACAATATCTACTGGGAAATGCCTCGGGGAACCTCGGGGTGACCATGGATGACGAGCTCTCCCTCACAGGCCACATTGCTGCGGTCTCCTGGTCATGTACATTCACCCTCTACAACATCCGGAAGATCAGGAGATACCTGTCTGGCATTCCACCCAGCTGCTAGTCCAAGTCCACTTGTCCTCTCAAAGTTGGACTACTGCAACTCGCTGCTCGCCGGTCTCCCAGCATGCGCAACCCGCCCTCTCAAGAGGATTCAGAATGCGGCAACCAGTCTGGTCTTCAATCCACCCAGACCAAATGTTACCCAGCTCCTCATCTCCCTACACTGGCTTCCCATCACAGCCCGTATCAGATTTAAGACTCTGGTACTGACCTTCCGAGCAGTGAGTGGGACTGCACCCGACTACATCAAGTCTCTCCTCCAGCCTTACCCCCACCCGCCACCTACGGTCTTCTTCTGACAACTGTCTGGTGGTCCCACCGCTCAAGAGCGCCCAGTCCCAACACAAGCTCTTCTACTGTCTGGCCCCCCAATGGTAGAATCAACTCCCCACCTCCATTTGAGATACTGACTGTCTCCCCACCTTCAAGAAAAGGCTCAAAACGCACTTGTTCCGGGAGTACAACGGCACTTAGGAATGATTGGCTGGACCTGATGTTTCCTCCAGGATCCCAATGACTCTTATTGAGAGACTTGTTGCTCTTGTTGGTTTGTTTTAACTGTCTTAAAGTTATTGTACTCGCTGTGAAATACATTATTGTTGCTTGCTTTTTCTACAGGTACACTCTTGCACTTTTGAGGTTCTTTCTGTTAATTGTTAATTGTAACTTGTGTAATTACAAGCTCTTATTGTCTTTCCCTTTGGGACTTATTTGGTTTCACAATGTATGCTTCATGTTTGGCGACCCGCAATATTTGGGGCTATCTCGTTGTTATGATCAGTGACCGATGCACCTTTGTAAAACTCTCTCTTGGAAGTCGCTTTGAATAAAAGCGTCTGAAAAATACATAAATAAATGTAAATGTAAATGCAGGCTTCTCAAAAGGAAAGTATAGGAAAAATAGCTTGGATCATTTAAGCTATTTTGATTATGTAGTTAAATAAAAAGACCTGTTTTTATTTTACATGATAGCTCATAAAGAATAATCCTATCCATGTTCAACTCCCTGAACAGGAACAGGGATTATAAATGTTACAAATTAATGCTACAATATTTAAACAAGAGAACAGGGCCTGCAGCTGTCAGTTTAGAGCAGAACTTAATGACCCAGTGTGTGTGTTGTTGTTGTCATGGTCCAGATGTGGGCTGATACAGGCAGGGCACAAGGTTCAGCAGAATGCCATGGCTGATTTCCTGTGCAGCTGTGAGAGAGCAGCTCTGTCATGTGCAACCAGGCCGGACACACAGGGTGTGGTATAGCATGACAGGGTGTGCCCCCTATGACTCTGGTTCCTGTAATGGCCACCTGGGGCGTAGACTAAGGACCATGCCTTGGTAAATACTCTTCTCACTATAAAGCATCCAAAATACTCAAGACTCATGAGAGCTGTCACAGTCATCATGAAACAGACTGAGAGAGTCACGTTTTTTGTTTCATCTTCAGAGTTCCTGCTTGTCTGGGGAGAACATAATGTGGAGATTGAACCAATAAGGAGAAGAAAAGGATGTAGTCTGGCCTGAGGGAGTAGAGCCGAGTGTGTTTTGGGAGGGGTGATTTGAACCAGGGGTTCAGACATTGAGGAGACAGTATGCTAGAGTTTTCTTTTGAGTCTTTTCAAAACAGTGCAGATGATTTGGCATACCCATGCATGACATTTTACACCAGGCACTGTCAGTGAGTGACAAAATTACTTGTGGGTGGGATCTACTTTACATAAGCAGAGTAGCTTACGTCTTACACTAGTTTTACAGTTTGGATATTTCCTAAAGGTCACACAGTAGGTTTCTGCTGGATCAAGCAGTGTGCAGTACAGTGTGGAGTACTACACTCTCCTGTGTAATTTCATCTGAAGAATCATGATTACTTGAAAATCAATTCATTGTGATGTTCCTTATTATTATTATTAGCCACACTATTCAGTGATAGTGAGTTATTAACCCCTTCGAAATCCAATTTATATACTTCCAGTACGAAGAGAAACTTTGTGGAAATGTGGAACCAACTACTGCTTCCAAATCCTACCAGAATATTAAAATAATCTTCTGAAGGATCTCTCATGGATTATCTATCTAGTCTCATTTAGCGAGTCATCAGTTGACAGAGTATTGGCACAGTCTCAAGGAGATGCATTAAAGGTGTAATAACACAGAGGACAGTGTCTAATTTGAATTTATGTGGTTTCAGCACTTCTGTGCACCGCAGTGCGCCCACCTGCCTGCCAAATAGGTCCTTTCCTTCAGGCAGCATGAGTCCTGCTGCTTCCAGGCAGGAGGTCATTTCTAAGTGTGAAACTGATGACTGGAGGTCTGTGCTCCAGCCTGACCAGGGCTGCTGCTCTGGACTTCACCAGGAGTACAGAGAAAGAGAGTTATGTTGGTGACCTACAGAGAGCTGACTACACCATCTGAAGGAGTGGGCTGGTGGTCAAAGACATGTCAACATCTTGCGGCAATGATGAATGACAATACAAAATGGTATTGTTAGTCTGATCATTGACTGTGTTCCATGTCAATAGGGGAATAAACCACTTATTTGCATTTAAAGTGCATTTAAAATGAGAGATACACACTCATATTACAATCTACTATTCTTGTACTTGGTACAACATACAGTCCTACCAAGGAATATATACCTAGTATCTCTGTGTATGTGCACGTGTCATTATTTATGAAGATAATTTTGAAGTTATGATTGATTTGCTATAACAGTCTGCCGTACCAAAACAACATGCTCTATTGAGAACTAGGAGGCCCTTCAAAGCAGACAAATGTTGGCATAAAAGTATCAAATGAGTATAAAATGAGTTTCAGACATAACTTGATTTGAAAAGATCAAGAAAATACAAATTTATGGTAGGAAAACCAGAAGATAATGTTAGAAATCCTTTAGGGTTTGAATTTGATTATTTGTCCCAGAAAATAAAGTCACAGGTTATTCCTGACTGCAGCACTAAAAGAAACTGACAACAGTAGACTGGATTCAGTATTTTTCCACAGAGGAATTGCCTGAAGGTAAATACACTTTGTGAGGCAGCCTTATTAGCGAAAAGACCTGTGGTTCTAAAAACTCCAGTAGTAAATCATTACTTTATCTCTGGAAAACACACATAACACTGGAAATTGTATACTACCTTGTCTCACACTAGGCTGCAATGTCAGTTCAAATTAACGATCGATTAAAAAATATTCACATCATTTTAATTGATCTAATCATACATGACAGAAAACATTTCAGAATTGACCTAATATGCATACTCAATTGACAATGTATGAAGTCTTAACAAATATTTAGAGACCGGCCTTATCTTTTCTTAAGTGATGATAACAGGCTACTCGTCATGGGCTATTTTTAAAGAAGCTAACTCTCTGTACTTGTAGGCTCAAAGCAAGCAGTAACCAATGGTGAAACGTGTTAGTAAATAGGCTGGCTTGTTAAGAAGCGCTGAACAAAATCCATGGGATGCTTTGACTTCTTCGTCTATGTCCCTCCCTCTTTTACTCTCTCCTCATCGCCCTCCCCGGAATAGGCTAGTCATCTAAAGCTCGCAGCAACGCACTTACACGGATCCTTCAGATCAAGACGAAAAGACTGGGCTCGTGCAATTGGATTGATTAGTTCGTAGCGCGCAACGCCATCCTCACCTGGATGAGTGTTTGACAGAAAGGTAGGGAAGGAACCTTCGCCAGACGGTAAATTGTTTACGGTTTTATGTATTGTATTGTATGTGACAGTATAATGATTGTCTTTAAACGAATATGTGAGTGTATATGTATGGTGATTTCCTGTCTACCGAGTTTATACAATTCCCCCCACATATTATAGTCAACAAAGGAAGAATGTAGGTGTTTTTCTGTCAGTGATCAACATGCCAACACTCCCCGTTAATAAGATGCCTGTCGACATGACCGAACCTGATTTAAGCACTGCTAGTCGGACACTGTCACATGAACCCGCATTTGTTTACTGCAGCCTGTGCATTTGCGGCATGATTTAGCACAACGAATGAGAGAGACAGAGAGAGACAGAGAGAGAGAGAGAGAGAGAGAGAGAGAGAGAGAGAGAGAGAGAGAGAGAGAGAAAGAAAGAAAGAAAGAAAGAAAGAAAGAAAAAACAGAAATGTTAGGAGAAAACATCAAATTGAATGGCACCTAAAAGAACCCTGGTGCACAACTTGTAGTGGTGGCTGAATGTCCCTCACAATAACAAAGCCTATATGCTACTGTAAATGTCGACACACCAACCTCCACACAGTTCGGATAAACCGTCCCACTGAGTGTTATGAAAGCTGATAGCTGATGTAGAAACACACATTTATTGACTAATACCTATACCTTAAGCAACTCTTAATGCAAAGTGTAATGTATAGTGCAAAATACAATTCAGTCAGCAGGTGTATGGAGTTTCTATGGCAAAAGTTGACATGTCTAGTAAGTAGTTCCTTATCAATGTATCCTATATTCACCCCCCCCCCTCCCCTTACACTTGGACACAGAATGTCACAAACTATTATTTTCTAATAAATTGCAGTTTCACAGTATTCTGTTGGTTAACAAGTGTTTCATACCATCTCTTATGACAGCTATAGATCAATTTGTTTTTGTTCAATTGTGCAGTTGTCAAGGCCTGATTCGCCTCCGACACACCCAGTTTTCATAATACACAAATAAACTCTCTCTCTCTCTCTCTCTCTCTCTCTCTCTCTCTCTCTCTCTCTCTCTCTCTTTCACACACACACACACACACATTTTGCACTTTTGCATTTGCTGATACCTATCCCTGGATGGAGCTGCCTTCATCCAAAAGGTAGCCTAAACACACTAAAGAAAGGCTGTCGACAGAAACACATTGAGAGACAACATTAGCAGTGTCTGGTAGGAGTGGAATGAACATCCAGAGGTGGAGTGTGTGTGTGTGTTCTCTGCTTGTCTGCTCGCTGCTCTGGCAGGGCCATGTATGGAGGTGGTCTCACCTCTGGGCTGTTTAGCAAAGAGGCCTGTGGTTCTTTGACACGTGTAAATTCATCTGTCTATGTAAATATTTGTGGTTCACAGTTTAATTATGGTTCAGGTGGGCATCTCTTTGGAATACATATTACATCATGAGTGATGTCATGAATGCATTTTCCTCTGGCTCAGTCTCTCTTTATGCTGTTCAGTGGTGACCTCTTCATTGGAACTCTCCATGGTTACGGCTGCTAAAATTGGTCATACATCCTGGTGAACAACAGAGCCATTCAATGCTTGTATTCCAGGATACTTATTTCTAAGTGTCCTTTTAGATCCGTATTTGTCGGCAAGATTGTTTGAAATCTCAGTAAGACAGAACAATGATAATTAGCTACAAGAGTCTAGTCTTGTGTTTTGGTAACTTGATAATGTTCACATGCTCTTTCCCAAGCCATGTGGGTTGTTATGACATGGTGAATGATGCAACATAACCTCTGATACAGTAGTTTCATGTGTAATTAGATGATTTCTACGACACTGTGATTTAGCAATGAACAACATGCCCGTGAAAATTAACATGGCGTTTAAATGGTATAAAATGACAATCTGCTAAGAATAAAAAAGTATATTTGTCCAGCCTTGTAAAGCAGCTTGACTTGCATATTTGTTATGTGTACAGATGTTTAGCTTCACTTCACCCGTCTTCTTATTTAGGATTTGAATTGGGATTTGGCTGGCTGGGATTCTCACTCTATAGAGCTTTTCCTTCAAAACACAGACTGGCAGCCTTACTTGGTGGAGCTGTCAAGTAAGCGTAGTGGGGTTAACGGTGGACACACCCTCATGGCAGCTGTGCCAGGCTCACTGTGAGCATAACCTGATGCTCTCCTGACAGCATGCCTGTCCTCGTGCTCGCCCCGGTCTTCTCTTCTTTCCAAGTGTCATTCTGCTCTTCCTGCCTTTGAAATGCAGAGAAAACATCTGTGTCACACACAGGAGTCATGATATATACAGATGGTTGCATCATATACTGTTGCTGTTTGTTTGTGTGTGTCCATGTGTGGGTGTGTGTGGGGGTTAGGAGGCTTGAGGGGTTGCTGCTGGGATTTCATAACACAGCATGCCGCTTACCCTCATTTGCAATTCAAATGAATAAATAGGAGGCATCCGGTGTGGATGAAGCAGTCCATCTTTCTCTCTCTCTCTCTCTCTCTCTCTCTCTCTCTCTCTCTCTCTCTCTCTCTCTCTCTCTCTCTCTCTCTCTCTGTCCCTTTATTTGTCTTCTTCATGCCTTCAAGACTTCATGTCTTTCCCCCCCCCACCACCTTTCCCTCTGTGTTATTGGAGACAATCATCTCCTGAACACGGAAGATAACCTGTACATTACTCATCCTCAAAAATCGTATACCCAAAGGTTGCACCAACAGATGTCATTTAGCCTACAATGACAATGCACAACACCAGTACCACTGTAACTGCACACAAGAAATCTGGTTCATGAACAGTACAGAGGCTAGTGCAGACTGTGTTGAAATTAGAGGCTGTGCTTCAGCCAGTGCCTCTGCCAGTCTGTCATAGCTGCTGGCCCTTCTGGAATGTTCCCTGGCTGTCGGTGTTGTTGTAGCAGGGGGAATCTGCTCACGTCTCCGACAGCACTGCAGTGCCCTTTCCTAAAACCCAGGCCAGAGTCAGCCTCGCGTCCCTCACACACTCAGGTGTGGACTTTACACTTCTCTCTGAACTTGGCACGGTAAGCTCCAGAATGGGGGTTCTGATATGGTTGTTGAATGCGCATTATGTGCCTTGTGTCATTCTGAAGTCTTATTGTTTGGAATATGGTTCTCATTCTAGATGTGGGAGTTTGATCTGGTTTAGAGGACGAGCAGAAAGGTTTAGAGATTGGGAATATGATGGAGAAGGCAAGAAATGTAATAACGTATCCGTCTTCATAGAAAACAGCAATAAAACAAAAAAGTATCTGGTCTACAGAAAAACCAGAGAGATATTGCATTGTGCACACCCTTCTCAAAAAACTTGCTATGGGGCCACATACAGACTCATTAGATGTATTGTGGTTGGAGCTTATCCCTTGTGTTCCCCCATGGAACTGGACCTTTTAGTGTTTGTAAACATTTTGAAAGATTGGTATGAAGAATCAGTCGGCGGCATCTCTGTGGCTGACATCCCCACCCCTGACCCAGGGCCTGTGTGCTGTCTGGCCCTGCTTCATGTCCTCTCCTCACCCCTGACCCAGGGCCTGTGTGCTGTCTGGCCCTGCTTCATGTCCTCTCCTCACCCCGGTGTGGCCCTTTCCACTCTTCAGGACTTCTCATGTGCTCACGGTTGTATTTACGTTCCATGTTCTTTGTCAAAAAGCGTAGGGATTTCATCTATTTTATTTTCCTTTGCGCTTACAGCGCGATGTTGGAGCGTCCTGTGTGATGTGGGAAGTGTCACTTTGTCCTTCTGAAGGGGAACCAGGGAGTGCTGGCCAGCCTCAGTTGCAGCTCTGCCTGATTCCAGTGAGTCAGCAGGTTAGGGGATGCAGACTGGCTGTTTCTCCTTTTACGTCCCTCCTCTCCCACCCTCCCCATCCAACACACACTCCCCTCTGCTTTCATTCTTTGAACACCCCCTCTTCCCCATCGTCTTCTCAGGGCTAAGCCCTGCCATGTTGGTAGCCCCCATTGATCTGGTGTAACGATTCTGTGTGGATCTTTCATGCCTCATTATTCTTCCCATCTCCCAGGAAATGTGTTCCCCCTTGACTCTGTTCTCACTGCCAGTAACTGGGAACGACATGAAAGCATGATGTAGCTGGTGGCACAGAATACGTTCAGCGAGTAGGGTAGCTGCTTCACTGTAGAGGGTTAACTGCACCTTGACTGGGTGACTTTTCCTGGTGTCATCTATTGGTGTACATTTTAACATACGTTGACTGCTCAACCCATGACTGGAGCTCTGGTTCAGCCATACTCTGCTAAAAACATCCAAGATGTAATTACCCTGTCAAGAGATAAAATGAGATGGGTGAGTGTAATCAGAGATCTCGTAAACTGGGACATCTGATTAAAGCCATGTTTGTCTTTATTTAAGAAGACAGAGTTCCCACAAGACTGAGGCCTCACTGGTGTGGCCCTGTGATCTTCTTATGCTGCATGCACACAAGATACGTGATCATCATGTTGCAATACAGCACCCAACTGGATATCAAAGGGGGGCCAAAACATAGATCTGTTTTCTCTTTGAATTCCCCGTGAGCATGCTCTGTTGATGGTAGGAGCTGCAGCAGTAGGCTGTGAGTGAGGCAGCTGGGAGTGAGGAGGATCTGGCTTCCTGTCCCTCTGGGCCTGGCCTGGGGCTAACAAACCTGTCCTACTGGTTTCAGCAGACGCTCTATTCGGTCTGTGAGGCAATAGCAAGCGTAGACGTTGGCAATATGATTGCGTAATCTTGTAGGAAGACACATATTGAGCTGGAGGTTTATGCTCAGATATCTCCGCAGAATTTCGAATGGCATGTCTAGCGTGCTGTTGTCTGAGTTCATGCCACAGTGTTGCATTTCGCCCTTATATAACATAGCTGACACATTTGCCTGCCCCAACGGCATCGTGTGGAAAAGGATGCTCACCATCTCTCGATATTGTTCCACCCTATACCCTTTTCTCCACCTGCATGCAGCAGCGGCTGGTCTATCACCTCATGAAAATGCATGTGTCCTCCCTGATTTACCATGAGAGCAGATATCCACACCCAGACGGGTTTTCATGGTCACCTTCTGTTCCCCATAAACGGAGATATTTTACTGCAGCAATTAAAGAAGTAAGGTTAAGCGCCACGACGAGGCAAAGCCCCAGGGGGCATCTGACCAGGCCCATTATGTCCTGCTGTTTCACTAAGCACTGTGGCTGTCTGTCCTATCAACCAAGCTGATAACATACCCAACTGTCTTTGGTTGAGAAAATGCCTTCCGGAACCTTTCCTCAAAGGTCTGTCTCCTGAGAGGGATGCGGTTGTTGCTCATGCGATGGTGTGCACTTTTAACAGCTATAACATCATTTTTGTGGCTTTGAACACAGGGGCTACTTTTTGACCTGACCTGAAGTTTACGAGGGCACATAAGGGCAGTTTGAAGGACTGTCCTTACAATCATAATCTGATCTGTTTCTATTCACTGATCTGTTCCCATTGTTATCAGCAGTGGAGAACAATGCTATCGTTGTTCCCCAACACCTAACACATAGATCTCTGAAATCTATTCTCTTTAGCACTTACTCGCCACTCTATCTGCTCTAGCCCTCTCGATCACATGGCTTGGTAGTTATCAACCACACTTTGTTCCACAGTTTGAGAGCTTAGCCGGCCAACATCATTAGTACCCCACAGTACACACAAATCCCTCGTTGATTCACTGTAGTACATTGATTGATTATAGCTTGACAAATCACACGCTCTTCTATAATTCATGGCATTATGGATGCTAAAGCACATAATGCTCCAGTGTACGTTTTCCAGTTGCATCCCTTTTGTACACGAGGTGAACTTCAGCTCACAGCAACTTCTCTTCAATGCACTGATAAAGAAGCTTGGGGTTGGTTTCTTAGAAAGCACTCAATACTGTACGCTGTGTGTGGTACACAATATTCTTAGGCAACCGATTCAGTTGGACTGAAAATGTCGGAACTCTGGAAAGCACTGTTTGTAAGGCACTAATATGGGATCACAATCAAGTTAGTCCTTTTGTTACTGGCCCTGTCTACTAGTACCACTAAGGTCTCTATTCGGCCTCTTAACAGCTCCCTGTCACCGACACCAATAACACAGAGTCCCTTCAGCTCCCTTTCAACCAAGCACTGATCCTAATAAGGAGATGAATGGCTCTATACAAACAGGAGAGTGAGCAGAGCTGTGACTGGACCTATGCCCATTGCCTCTCCCTCTGAAGCCCTGTCTGTCCCAGACCTCCATGTCCTCAGCTGTCTGGGTGAAATGGCATGGACTCCTGAGGGAGGCCTCCTGGACCAGCGCTATGCAAGTGGTCAGCAGTGGCAGTCGGGCGGGCAGAAAGGGCAGGAGGATAGGGATTCCACTAATATTGCCATGACCAGCAGCCCCCACCAGCCTTCCTGTGAGAGACCTTTCCCCAAGCCAGTCCCCAAAGCTTGCTGAGTGGGTACCAGCTGACAGAAAAAAGAGCGGAGACATTTTTTTCCAATCAAATGTCTCTTAAGTGCCTGTCAGGGAATGACAGGCTCCATATAAGAACTCATTGTTTTCGTGTTTTTAGAAAAATGGGATAGAATTCACAGTGACAGTATCTCCACTTGGCAATTGAGCGTGTGCCAATCAGGGATAGGGTGTCCCACGGCATGCTTTTAAATGCTTTCATTCATACAACACAGCTTCCATAGCAACTCTGCATCTGTCACACTTTCAGAGAAGGGAGGGCTCCTATTTGGTTAAAACTGGCTCTCTGAAGAACCCCTTGTATCAGACATTATTTGTGATGGATTTTGTCTACAAATGCTTTATAAACAATGGAATATTGTTTGAATTAAGTTCTAATTGTTCAATGTGTAAAATCTCAGGTATTCTAACAAGGTAACATTTGTTTTCAACTGGTTTTTGAGGGGTTTTGCTCCATGTACAGGAATGTCCTTACTTGTGTAAGTAGACGGGTCTTCCATTCAGTCCCCAGCATGAGTAAAGGGCAGTATGAATGTTTAAGTTTGTTTTTTAGGACTGAATCTTTTCCCTCGAGGTAAGGCTCAAACACCTAGCCAGGATACAAATGGGTGAATCAACACCTGTCGTCACTGCCTTTACCTAAGCACACATGCTAGGCTGTGACAACAATGGAGTAACCTAGTCGAACCAATGCAAATGGTTCCCTGCAATTCTACAATGTGCACCATTCAGATGTGTAAAGTCAGGTTATACTCCGGTTTCATGGGGCAGATGCAGACATGGTTGACTGACAAGCCTTTTAAGTCTCACTGACATGAGGGATGTTCTGTGGCATGTTCATCATCATCATTTCATAACATATCTATGTGAGAGGAATTAAAAGTTATCTACAACTGTTTCCACAGCAACCAAAATGAGCAGCCTATGGTCAGTAGTATGCTATTCACATCCCAGCCTTGTGCCCGTGACAGACCCACCAACAGCTGCCAAGCATTGTTCTCACACATCCTATGGCCTAATGCAGAATATCTCCCATCCTAGGGTCACAGTTGAGTCACAGTTTAGGCATAGTTAAGCGTAGTAAAACCCCCATCAATAATGGATCATATTCTTTTGATGATAGCACGAGTTTTGCTTGAAGGATCGATGGAGAAGAATGGATGGCTTGTTGCTATGAGCTTTCCTTGAAATTGTATTACGGGAGATAGATGACCTCAGCAGAGAATCCCTATTCATCCCTCTCTCTGTGTTGGCCAGTGTCCATCCAGATGCCTTGCTGATCTGTCTTTCCCTCAATATTCACTCCCTTCCCCATCTCTCCCTCTCTGTATTCCAATCCATAACTCTGCTTCCGTGAGCAGTATTACTCGCTGTACTGTACCCTGTGCTGTCAATGACAGTCTGCTGACCCCGTGTGAATCTGGTATTTACATAGTGTAGAAGCGGTGGCCACACTAGAGGACAACACTGATTGATCTGGTAGCAGACGACTAGATTTCCTTTTGTTTACCCTGCAGACGACTGCACGCCTCAAGAACAAGCCCAGCAGCAGATCAATGTCAGTGTCAGGGAGATGGCACCAAGTAGAAAAACAGCTCAGTTACAATCGTTCATCCTTGACTGTCACAAGTGTTCGACATTGACTGTCTCCCAGTCATGGCTTAGAGTGTTTGCATTGCTGTACTGTGTGGGCTGGATAAAAAAAAAGTCTAATGTATCTTCCTTCCTCCAGGGCTCTAGGTAATACCTACAGTTACATTTACATTTAACAGACACTCTTATCCAGAGCGACTTACAGTAAGTACAGGGACATTCCCCCCAAGGCAAGTAGGGTGAAGTGCCTTGCCCAAAGACACATCGTCATTTTGCACGGCCGGGAATTAAACCAACAACCTTCTGATTAATCGTCCGACTCCCTAACCGCTCGGCCATCTGATCCCCGAACTAGAAGAAGACAAAATGCTGACAGTTTTTGATCTATCCTCTCCAGACCTGCTGCAGTCCTCCTGTGATTATAAACTCTGATGCCACACAGGCTTCCCCTCCACAAGCTTGACAGCCAATCGGGGGGAAGGATGATGGACAGGATGGCTGAAAAATGGGCCGAACGCCAACCCTGTCCCACGTCACCTCTCTCAGTAAGACCTCTGATCTCAGTGGGATCTACGCCCTGTCGTTGCCAGGCAACAGAGCCCTTCTTGACGGGTAGGGATGACCATTGCAATGACCTTTGAGTGGCATGTGTGAGACCTCACCACAACGCTGCCTTCACTTTGGGATAGCCTCTGCTTCAGGACTGTGCTTACGTATGGAGGAACTCTGCCATGACGCTGTTTGGCTTTCTACTCCACGTCCACTGTCACATGCAATGAGACGATCTCATTCGACAACCAATTACCAAACTGCTGTAGATGCAAATATCGTTCGCTGGAGCGCCGACTCGCTCATCCATAAGATCTCCCATTAGAAACGCCTGGCGTTTCGAGATGCTTGATTCCTTTGAGACGGCTCCCAGACCGCCTCCTACGTGTCGTCGTCTCCAGTAGCAGCGGGGGGACGGAGGGGGGGGGGGCGGGGGACGGGGGGGGGGTTGGTTCTGTGTCAGCAATACCGCCACACGGCAGCGATCCGTAGCTGCTCTTCTCTCTGCCATGGGTGCGCTATGCTATGATCGTGGCTGCCATAGAGCTGAGGCACGGTGAGTCTCAACACACAGAGATGCTGTCCTGGGCTTCTTATCTCCTGGCCGTGTGCTGATCAGATGGTATCTACGCTCCAGAGCTGCTTTCTGTGGCTACGGGAAAGGCTAGGAGATTTTCCAGGTCAATTTCAGCTGTGTGTGCTTGTGTGTGTGTGTGTGTGTGTGGGTGGGTGGGTGGGTGTGTCTGCCGGCCCTCTATTACCTCCACGGACAAGGCCAACAGGACAAACAGCCTTTTTACCGGATTTGTCGTGTCAGCACCACCCCGCCTCTTTCATCCTTAGGGACTGGAGGAGAAGAAAGCGAGAACGAAATGGCTGAGAGGCGTGTTGTTTTGGTTGATTGTTGCCCCCTCTCGCTCCCTGTGTTCCAGCGTGTCACAGTAAGGCACAATAGGCCTTTGTGCAGAAGTGTTCTTTGCGCTGCCTCTGTGTTTGAAGAGCTGTGCCTGGGTTTTGGAGGACTGACTGAAGCCGAGGTCATGTTGACAGCCGGCCCTGCTAGGCGTTCTCCTCTTATCATCCCACAATGATGAACGCATCTCTGCCAAGAGCTGCCACGCCACCCTCACCTGACGCTGAACAGGGCATCAACACTCCACACCAACATTTCACAGCGCTCCACTTGACAGGCACATTGGGTTATTGCAGTGCAGTTCATGAGTCGTGTCATTAGTGTTGCAGTGGGCAGGACACTTATTCCGGTATGGCTTAATAAAGGCTCCTCCAGGTTCGCTCACCGGCGGCACTCTGGCAAGGAGGCCACAGTGGTGTGAGGGAAGGCTCTCTGTTGCCATTGTTGAACATGTCTGCCATGATTAAAGGAGACAGAAAGTCTTGACTGCTAAGCAGAAGGGATGGATTATTCATGATGCTGCAGAGCAGCATGAGGAGGGGAATCATAGCCACCACAGAAGAAGCTCATCCACTTGCAGCTCCCGTATTTGAATGCCAATCAATATCAATGTCGTGCGCCGACACGCGACCCAGAATATGAGAGACTGACACGCACGGCGCTCCTGAGGAACAGTTTGCTATGTGTCTTCCACTCACGGTCTCCAATCATTTAGTCAAGGCCTCGGCTGAGGGGCATTGTGGGTGTGATGCTGGCCGTGACTTCACCCCTTCCCTCCCCCTTCCCTCCCCCTTCCCTCCCCGTTCTTCCCTCCTCCTCAGGGCTCCTGCTCGTCCCTCATGCACCTCACATTGATGGAATTGAGAACTAGCAGCTTTTTTGTTAGGGTTCCAATGACCTCAGAATCAGGGCCAGCATGCTAAACAGGCTGGTTTGTGTGAGAGGCCCGCTGCCATCGATCCCCTCGGATCTGCTCTGACATGCAGCCTGTGGTGAGATCTGCCATGCCCACCCTGATGTGCAGTGTCAGGCAGAGTTTTCAGCTGTGTTGTCTGTGTGTGTTGAAATGGAGCGGGATCCTCCCCTGGGTGAGTTCACCTAAATGGGGTTCATTGTGTCTGGTCAATAGGTGTTGGTCAGGAGTGTTTGTCTATGGCTTATACACAGAGCTGCATTTGTGTGTGCGGCTTACTGAGTTAGTCTCCACCTTTGTGCTTGGGCCAAATAAGGTGGATTGACGTTTGGAGGTCTAGTGGTCACCGAGCGTTAGTGATGTCCTTGTGGGGTATCTGAGTTACTAAGGTATCTGGATCTGTATTTACATTTACTCATTTAGCATTTCTGTCACTCGGTGTCCATCTCTGTCTTTTCAACTATGGGCCTATATTTCTATCTCTCTTCCTGTGTCTCTCCTACACTCTCTCTCTCTTTCTCTCTCTCTCTCTTTCACACACACACACACACACACACACACACCAACATGCTGTTGTACGCCCTCCCTGTGCCGCAGTGACGCATGCCCTCAGTGGGAGGAGAGGTACAGACGAAGAGATGAAATAAGCCCCCGCTCTCTCTCTCTCTCTCTCTCTCTCTCTCTCTCTCTCTCTCTCTCTCTCTCTCTCACAAGTGAATACACTGCAACAGTGTGTGTGTGTGTGTATAGAACTTTGAGAGGAAGTTTGTGTAAGCATATGCTTTTGACATGGATGATTTCTGTAGTGGCGCTGCTCTATGTGTACTCATGGGAGTGTTCATATTCCCTGCCCCACTTGGGAAGCTGTGGTAGGTGTGTGTCCTCTAAGAGGCTGGTACGGCTCTCCAGGGAGTCCCAGTGTGAACTGTGAGTCAGTCCAAGTGAGTGCCTGTGTTATGGAACAGTGTCGACTTGCCGTATGGCCTTTTTTCCACTGTGTCTTTTGCACCTGGATCTGTTCTTGTACGCAGTGCTCTCACTGTTTTGATGGCCTTGACACTGCAATGTAGATCCTAAACACATGAAGATGATGAGGCAGTGTACTGGAATGCTGTTACTTATGTGCGTGAGTGTGTGGTGCAACAGAAAGACTCCTAATCTGTTTCTCAAGCAGTGTGTGATTATCAGGAGAGAATTGGCTGGCACTGAAATACAATTTGTGTGTTAGGCTGGTCTCAGCTGTGTGCGTGCAAGGGGACTTTGGTACACCTGCAAATCCCTGTGGTTGTGTAGGGTCTCGCTGAGGAGGATGGACTTGTTCAGCCTTTACTCATGGTCGAGCCTCCAAACCCAGTGGAGGAATTAGCTGGCGTAGTGTGCAAAGGATGATCGTCTGTTAAAACACAATCACTTCCCTTGATACTGTACCACAGCTAGCTCAGGGACACCTTTCTTATTTCAGAAGGCTGCTCTCCCGTGATGGATTTTCATGTTTGGGATGTGAGATGCTATACGCTAGGCCCATGCCCTTAAAGGGTCAAAAAAAAAATAATTACATGGAAGCTTTGTGCTAGTTTTGAGGATTTTATCGGAGGTGCAAGTGAATGTATTAGGCTTCACTGAGATTTGTGAGGTTGTTTGTATGGTTCACCCTTCCATGGAAATCTTGAATTTTTAGTAGTTTCATCACAGTGGCTCATCTGTAACACAAATAATGAAACAGAATTAACAAATTATTTATATCTATACATAAAAATAGCACACCAGTATCAGATACAGAATAATGACAACTGTGGTACTGTGTGCCTTAGTTGCTGCTTGTAGGGGAGTTTGCTAGCTGGCCATAGCACATCTTTATATACCGAGTCAAGTGCTGTTGACCTTGTTTTTCAAGGTGGTTTCTTTGAAATGTGCACATGTTTCCATAATGAGTCAGTCCAGTGGCTGCAGGCTTATTATGTGAGGTTCCAACTTCTCTAAGGATCACATTTGTGTCACGAGGAGAATGGAGTGCATCCACACACAAGCCTCTTGTTCAACACAAAAGAGAGAAGACAGTTCTTATGCATATAGCAGACATTCTCTCCAGAGATGCAAGTCGCAACTAAAGTATGAACCATGCGTACTCTCTCCTATACTCATTTCACACGGCCCTTGTGAATACCACCCCTGGGTGCAAGCACTGCATCGCCCAGTATGAACCTTGCAAAGATTCCGGAATTCACAAGGGGTTATGACAGTGCCACAGTCAAGTATGGACAGCAGACTGTGAAAGACTCCCCTTTTCAGTAGTGTCCATGACTGGGAATGCAGTCTGAGTGCAACTGTAAATTATTGAGTGAGACTGGCTCTGCTCCAGAAGCGTGCTGTATGAATGTGATTACACGCAGATTCTGAATGAGGACAGAAATACAGAATGATATTTGCTGATGAACAGAAACTGAACTAAACAGGGAGCATAGTAATGAGATTAGGTGCTGTTCTCTCTGTGTCTTGGCTCAGGCTTTCTCCTCTGCTTACAACAGCCATTGTCTCAGTGGCTTAGTGGTCCTGTCTAGTGTGCTATCTCCCAGGATGGAGCTTGTTAGATGAAAAAACACAATGACATAAGCCTGTTTGAATCTTCTTAAATATCCCATGTCTTACCAGCACATAACTCATATGTCAGATGAAAATATAATTCAATTGCCTTAAATTATAATAACTATTTGAAAGGTCCAAAAATATTTGCCTGTCTTCATACTTGTATTCTTAGATAGATCCAAACCTGTTTGGGAACTTTTGTGAGTTGTTAAGATACAGGTTCTGTTTGTTTCATTTGCTGTGTCACTATGAAGTCACCTTGTGTTACTTCACTGAAAACCTCACTGAAACAAGGGACATCTGAAATGCCATTTTACTGGATATATTATCCTTGTTGCAACTGATATAGTGAAAAAGATAATACTACTGTAGCTGCTGTCCATTTGTAAACATATTCTTTACCTACAACAATAGTTTCTGAATCTTATGCTTCTCAGTAATACCCCCCCCAACCCCCCCTTCTCCCACCATGTCAGTGTGACCTTGTGTCATACATGCTTGATTCTACCAACAGACTGGGCCACAGATGTCTCACTGCCCTGCGGACTGAAGAGATTTGCTAACCATGTTTCTGTGAAGTGGGAGTGGGAAGTGAGAAATACTATAGGGGGTAACCTTGTGGTGTGGCAAATGACATCCAGGTGTATGTTACTTTTTATTAGCATTTACTGAGTTGATACACTTTGTTCATGGTGGGACCTTGTCGCAGTATTGTTACTCACTGCAACCAGTTTGTCTCCTGGATAAAATAAATCACTTCCACTCCATGTGTGCCAGGTGGAGTGCTATATACTAACTCATCGTATTGATGTTTAAGGACACCATACCTAATCATACCAAACTAAAGTTGTGAGGCATCCTCTGGAAATGATGGATTGTCTATGTAACTACAGGGTACAGTGAGCACAGTGTGTTTATATACAGTGTGTATGTGTGTGTGTGTGCATTAATGTGTGTGTGACTGTAATTAACATCAGAACAGCCTTGTGTCCCTGGCTGATAAACGCCAAGGTAATTTAAATGCTAAGTATGAGGAGGCTGTTTTCAGTGCCTCCTGCTGTGGTGATGTCTCATTGTTCAGTGTCTTGGCTGCTTTCTTCCATGTCAGCACGTGATCATTACAATGTCACCCTGACATGGTTCACTGCTATTATTTGTAGTGTGATGCAGCTGCTTCGAATCGACCATCTTTATGTGACAGTGGGAATGGAAGCTCAGACAGATAGCTAACTGCTTATTATTTCTCACTGATCAGATCGTAAAAGGGCATCAAAGAGGGCGAGGGAGAGAAGTTCTCCAGCAGGACCACACTTCTCCATCTGTACCACATTCATTTATTGTGCTCATGTGCTCACAAATGGATTGGATCTCCAACCCACATCTAAGACAACTTCCAGAATCACACAGACTTCCTTGAGTAGACAAGTTGTAGACAAGTTCCTTCCTCTCCTCAGCCCAGCTCCTTCACCATGCTGAGTGGCTGTGTGCCACGCCCCTCCCCCCCCACAAACACACACAAACTGCCCATATGGCATGGCCCTCTGCCACCCTATCCATGGGCACTGGGGGATGTGCTCCAAACGAGCTGTATGGGTGATGCTGGTTAGGGCTAAAGGCTCTGCTGTCATAGTGTGGGTAGGGTCAACATTCAGACACAGTGTAAACTTGTGATTGGTCGAGAATCCCTCTCTCCTGATGGAAACGCTCTCACGTGGTGGTCTCCTTCGTCACTGCTGAGTAGCGGATGTTGACTTGGGCCTCCAGGGCCCTGCAGTGGCTCACATGCTTGTTGAAATGCTGCTTAGCAAGTTGAATCCCAGATACATTCTCTGGCACTGTACAGACATATCATTTGGTAAAAATAAAAGATAAAACTATATATATATATATGTATATATATATATATGTCATTCAGTCAGTCATTCATTCAGTCATTCAGTCATTCAGTCAATCAGTCATTCTGTCTGTCAGTCTGTCAGTCACCATCAATACTTCCATTGCTGTGTTGATGTCTTACTGTGTGGCAGCATCAGTGGCAGCCCCATGCCAGTCTGTAATGAGGCAGCCCATGGTTCCTGTTCCTCCATCAGCCCTCCATCACCCACACGGAGCAGAGGGGAGGCTGTCTCGCTCTAGCTTGCTGGGTGACAGCAGGCCTGGTTTGGCTGGCAGAGAGGGGTGCCGATGGGCACCAGCAGGATGCTAGTTTTGCCTAGATGGCTCTCCTCTGCCAGCCGTCTCACGGTCCAGCTCAGCATATTTCCTTATCGGAGCATTCTGCATTGTCATTCTGATGGGCTACTTATGCAAATCTCATCCCATTATCTTTTATAGAAATTGTTTCGATCCCAGTGTTTAGAGTTGAATGAGCACAGCAGTGATGCTCTTTGAATTGAAAAAGTGGTCTGAAAAAAGTCCACATTTCTAACAAACTCTATGATTCGGTTTCTGTATAATTGAGCCATACAGATCGTACTGCAACATAAGTGTGAATCAAAATATAATTCTGTAATCTTTGGTAATAGGAGTATGTTGTCAAATAATCCTTCTGTTTCCCTTGTTTTATACTAAAGCTGTGATGGGGGTGATAAATGGTACTAATCTTACACTGATCCCATAACCAAATACACCAGGTCTCTTCCATGCTTGACCTCCTTGAGGGCACTGCAGCAATCTCTCAATAACTCCTGTTGTATGGCCTCCTGATCCATCTTGATCCCTGGAGATAAATACAGTGAAAACATGTCGCCATAATTCAGGCCGGCCACGGGGGAGATGGAATGTGCTGTGAGGGCTCGGACGCCCGCCGCTCTCATCGTGATTTATGCCCCTTTCTACGTCTTGCAGGGTTGAAAGGAAATTGGAAAAGCTTTGTTGGAGGTGACCGTGTGTTCGCAGCGTGGACCTGGACGCTCCTCTAAAGGACACCATGGTCCCCCTGAGTGTCAGTAGACTGCCAGGGCTTCTCCTGCTTCACTCTGTCCTCGTGTGCAGCCCGGGCCTCCTCAAAGCCCAGTTTGAACTTTCACAAGGGCAGGTATTTATGTCCAGTGATTAGCATAAATACATGCAGGGAAGCAGAAGGTGCAATGACCTTCCTGGAGAGTAGAAGAATGGTCTTTCGCAGTCACCAGTCTCTCAGTGACGTTATGAAGGAACATCACACCCTCGTTGTGTGTGTGAGGGTGGAGGTCTAATATGCAGCTGGGCAATGACAAAATGGCTATGTCCCCTGAATGAAAAAAACTAAAATCTTTGTATGCTTACCAGACTGTGAAATGCAAATGAATCATCAGGACAGGGAAGACTCATATGGAACACTGTCTCTCAGCATGTGAATAAAGCTATTCTTATCTTCAAAAGGAATCCGAGTAGTCAACTAACCACACTCACCACGTTGGAGACAAATATTGCAAATATTGTTTTTCAGTTAACTCTCAACAGGGTGATGGGAGGAGCTTTTTGTGAAGCTGTATTTAACTCTTCACTTGATTTATTGGTTGCACAGAGAAATATGGTTGGTTGAAGTGTGTGAATAGTCTCCCTTTGTCGAAGTGCTACAGCCTGATTCAAACAACCAAACAACATCATCTTTATTATCTGTATTTGGCCTATTGCTTTTTCAGTAGCCTTTCCATTTTTCTTTTCTTTTGATAGACTCATTATATAGCACTGTTAAGTTCTTCAGATGCACCATTGTGCTAATGTACTTTGCAAAACTAAACAAAACAAGCCCATTCGACTGTAAATGTGTTTCTTTATCAGCAGTTCTCTCGGTTGAGTACAACAGGAGTAATTGTGCTGTTTTTAAAAGGGTGAGGCACGGAAACCGATTCTGCTGCTCCTTGATAATAGCGGTATGTAATCCACCATAAGCTCTCTGGAAAGAGCACCCTTCCTGACAGTCTCTTATTAACTGGTGCATTGTGGAGTCTGAGAAGAGGACAGGGCCTCTGAAGAATGTGGCCAAGCTTTTGGTTATGATGAGAGAGGTTCATGTTGTTATGCTTGTGGCTTGTGACAGGAGCATGACATCCAACATCAGAATGTTTTAAAAGTACTTTTTTAAAGAATCTGAGAAATTCTGCCCTCTCACACATTGTTGCACAGGCAAAGACATTTGACAGGGAGCAATTATGACGTTGTTATTGGAAGGAAATGGATGAGGTAGAAAAAGAGAAACTCATTCCGTTAATGGAAGATTAGCCCGGTAATAAAAGGGTTGAACAAATGCCAGCAGTTTTTCCCATTACTTTCAAAGAAGCAGTTGCTGACTGGAATCTGTATATACATCTGAAGGGTAATATCCCAGAACTGTGTGCTTCCTTGTAATTTGTTCCACTATACCTTGAAATAGAAAAAACCTCTTAAGAAGTAATGGACAAATGGATTCATATGTGTGGTCAATAGACACAGGCATTGATCAATAAAGCCCTCGTCTTCCAGTCGGTTGATAAAACACAGCCATGGAGGCCGGCCCCTCAGTGCCATGAGGTGTGTGCTCCCACACGCTATACTGAACACCAGCACAGCGTGGAATAGGTCACATGCCGTTTGATGCAGTATCACAGAGTTTTGCAGCGTTGCAGTGAAACATTCATTTGAAGCATCTCACCGTGCCACAATCCTGCTCTGCGCTTGATGCCATTGATATCCCCTGCGAGCCGCTTCAGTTTCGGAGCGAGCTAAATTGTGAATGTCCCTTATATGTCTCTGAGAGTCTGTCAAATGCTGGTAGAAAGCTGAGCGAGGGCTGCCAATACCCAGGCTCGCTTCTCTCTTCCTCCCTGGGTCAGTCCAGGTGTACCAGGCAGGGATCCAGGAATGTGGAGAGTGGGAGCTGTGAAACTCCTTGTAAGTAGTAGTCCTTTTCTCTCCTTGGATACCAGAGACCACACGGCCTGGGGCTAGGCCTTCTCTGTCAGCATCCATCAGCTCACACTAAACACAGGAAGTGTTAGGAAAGACCTAGGGCATATGTGGGGAATGGAGACCAAGTAGGATTCCTCAAAAACACACTGCACCTTGTGTATGTGTTTTGAGGCATGTGGATTGTGCTTCAGGCAAAGCTTGAATGCTCCATTGGCATAACGTTGAGATTGTCAGTGTGTATAACAACCTGGACGGATTTGTTGCGTGGTTGAATGAGAGTGGTGATAGCAGATGTCATTGTGAAACTCCTTTTTTCCGGTGACTGGCTGCTTGACCTGACAGTGACACTGTTGGTCAGGGCTGCAGAGACAGAGTGGAAGAAACCAGTTCCAACAGGACCTTTAGAAGATGAATGGTCTCATTTCCTTTCAGACAAGCCGTGTTGTCTGAAATGTCATTCCACTTCATGTACTGTATTCACATTGCCTTCTGCAGGTGAGGTGAAAGGTTGTAAGGCAGAGCACTAGTCTGACTTTCAACTGACTTTAACAGTAACTGACACCTGGCACATGACATTTATGGGACCAGACGTTTAGGCCCTGTAGCCAGATCTTCAGACTGTGCAACCTGCTCTACTCGCCCATACAAACACAGTCATTGTGCAAAACTGAAAGCTCTCCAGTAAAGGACTTCCCTGCCACCTGAGTGGCTGTCTACACAAAGCAAAATAGATGTCTCTATTGCTGTATGGTAAAGTGGGAGCAATAGTTTAGACATACAATTTGTTTCCCTATTTCCCAAGAGCCCACCTAAAGACAGAAATCAAGCCACATGCCATACTCTGCAGAACTACCCAGTCAGCAAAGGCACACAGCACCAACAAAGAGGATTACAGCCTGAGTACCAATGAGCAGAATGGATTTGGGATTGGAGTGGAGACTTGGCCAGACACTGCTGTAGTAAACCCCCCTGTCAGAGACGACTGTGTGTTGGCAGGTCCCACAGGTAGTCAAGACAAACATCAAAGGCAGGAGAAGGTTATCAGAGCCAGTGAACGGCCCCCCGCGGCTGGCACAGGGATGTCCGTGACTGGGCCCGGATCCCACTCCGTTGTCTAGACAAAGCAGCTTGGACTGGGGCATGTGCTCTGACTGGTCAGGGGAGCTGTGTGGTCCTTGTAATGCTTGGCATTCCTTGAGTCGTAATCCACCCTTTCCCTTCGTAGCCCTTAAAGCAGCCCTCCCCCCCCCCCTTTTAACAATTTCTGATCTTTCTCTTGCTTGATCCCTCCATCCTCGCCTCTTGTTGTGGCCTGCCATCTTTCATTCTTCCTCCCTCTCTCTTCCCTTCTCCTTCAGCCCGCTGTCACATGTGCCGCTCCGGAGGAGGGGAAAAAATGGGTTCAGAACAGTTACCATGGCAACTGAATCTCCGAGCTGAGCCAGTACTCTTACGTGCTCTCTCTCAATTCTCTCTCTCAATTCTCTCTCTCTCTCTCTCTCTCTCTCTCTCTCTCTCTCTCTCTCTCTCTCTCTCTCTCTCTCTCTCTCTTTCTCTGTCTCAGTTCTCTCTCTCTCTCTCTCTCTCTCTTTCTCTCTCCTCACTCTACTCTCAGATTAAAGCCACTTCTTTGTGATCAGAACAATGAGAAAGGAAGGGAAATGCAAGTAATGGACAGTGGTACACTAAAAAGAACGTGTTCCAAAATGTCATTACAGGGCTTCTTTTCTTTGTTCTACTTGTGCTGTGCTGGACTAAACCATAAAGCATTAGATCAATAGAGCACAGTGTGTTGTGATAGAAACATCTTAGCAGGTCTGCTTATAGAGAATGGTGCTAGACGGCTTGCAGCTGTAAGCTGTAATTTCTCCTCTGCAGAGGTGATGACTGTGTGTCGATGGTGGGGGCTGTTATAGGTAATGGCGTGTGACTGGAATTTGAATGTATTCCTTAGGGTTCATCTCATTCCTGTGACATCAGTCCATACTAATTTTGTAATTAATCTGGATCCATTAAAGATCTCAGTATTAGACCTAAGGTATGGGTGAGTGTTTGAGTGAGAGAGTGACAGAGAAAGAGAGAAAGGGGGAGAGGGGAAATGGGGAGAGTGTGCTTGCCTGTGTATTAAACATCCCACTCTAATAAGAGCAGTACTGTGCAATATTGACTTACATAGCACTTTAAATCATGGATAGCTAAATCATTCACAGCCAATACGTGCTCTTCTATCGATCCAGGAGAAAGTGAAAGTTATGAAAGATGTGAGTCATTATTTACTGACTGGGTGTGAAACAGAAGGATTGGCTGTTTTATCTTCAAGCAAGGGGCAAGTTTGCCTGGACAATGTTTTCAAACCTGTGATATTGCTGGCAGAGGAACGTGATCCACCCCATAGCTATTACAGGCACACTCATATGGTTGTCATCTCAGCGGATGATGCCAATGACTGTGTACTTGCTGGGTCTTTCAATCATACAGATTAAAGAGGTGTACAAACATGAACGACGCCGGGTCATTGAGAGACGCCTCAAGTGAGACTGAGGCTGTCGAAGAGACAGAGAGGATAGGAGAGAGGTGCACGTGTCTCCTTACTAAGACTCGTGGGAGAGCGCTGCACAATAGGAGGGTATGCCTGGCGGTCATTGACTTGATTCAGCCGCTGACGGAAAATTGATTTAGCACCATACAGCCCAGAGCTCAGCTGGAACAGACAGCCGGGGAAGACGAGGCCCACAGCAGCTGACACACTGCTTCCCCCTGCTCTTTTTGTCCCAGAGGAGAGAGATTCATTTGGTTAATTCTGTGTGATTTGAAGTAATGAGACAGGCGAGTATGTGACGGCACTGAGGAGGATGGAGGGCTCTCTTCATGCAGAGTCGCACACTCGGTGTCGGACCCTCTCAGGGTGGCTGAGCCCCCCTCCCCCCTCCCCTCGAAGAGACCCAGACCCCCAGAGGAGCACCCCTCCTCTCGCCCCCTGCATTAGGGTGATATGATTTGTGTTGCGAGGGCAGAAGGAGCTTCAGGGTCAGACGGAGGATTGGATTACAAGCTCCCAAGACATTGCATCTGATGCTCTGTACTGGTGTCTTCCATGGAGGGAGGGCTGAACGGATCTGACTGCGTTGAGGGTAATGCCATCTGAGAGTCCATCTCCAGTCATTTACCCCTTGTACGGAGAACAACAGTGGCTTGTCAATGGATGACGAAACCACTGTAAGATGACCCAGCCTGACGGTCTCTAAACTAGCCTTGGAGCCCCTCCCCTCCATGGATGGGTTCACACATCCTCCCACACCGTAGCTGTTTTGTTCACACCACCAGCTGTGGCCCTACTGAATGCAGATTGTACTAATACTAATAGGACTCATTTTGAGTAATAACTAGGCAAATACTGGTACTCCATCTCTACATATGCATATTCATCATTTTCAGACCCACTATCTTGCCTAGGGCAAAATGAATTAGCTTGCATTTTCTGTGATTATAGTCTTAGCGACAGAGATTGTCGAAATTAAAGACTTGTCGAGGGATTTTCTTTATCGACATGGATGTCTTTGATGAAAAGGTGCTTTCAGTAATGCTGAGTGGTCACTAAAACAAGTTGACAAGTTGACCACAGAAAGTGTTTTGTGACGATTTATTTTCCTTATTTGGTGGCATGGAAGTTGAGTAGCTGTATAAGGATCATCCACTGACTGTGTTGAAGAAATTAGATGTGCTTCTGTTAACCACAATCAGTTGATCAGCTAGTGCCTTATTGTCTGGGCATGGATTATATGCTTTTCATTCACATATTGTATTGAGTGTCTCTGTCACTGCCTATACCAAACGTTAATTGGCTGTACGTTATCTTTGTTTTGTCATTTCACGATGAACACCATCCTCTGACCTGGCTTTACTTGTACCCATGTGTGTGAACTGGTCATATTTATGTCAAGGTGTTAAATAAACTCTCATTCCAATCAGCTGGCTGTCTAATACTTATAAGCCCAGAACCTAAACTGGTCACACTATTCTAGTGGAGATGGACAGAACTTTCTTCCACAACTGCTTCCTTGTTTTTTTTTGCACAATTGCAATTGTGGAAACAACACAACACCAGTAAGTAAGGTTTTACAAGTTCTGTGTATTTCTTTTTCCCTCTCAGGTTTGAGCTGATTTGCTTTGGCTGCAGAGCAAGGCCCTGAGTCTGGTACAGAAGGCTGTAGAGAGTCCTCCCACCTGAGGGGGCAGTAGTAGTCATGCAGGACTCTGCCTCGGATGGCAAGATGGCCAAACATGTAAGAGACATTTCTTCAGAATAACCAGAATAGCATGCTGGCTTGCATACTGCAAAAAGTAAACATTTGCATAGACTTAGTTTGTATTGGGACATATTAAATATTTTCCTGGCATACTAAATATGATTGTAGTATGGATATTGGGATGCACCCATTATCTCCCGTGGTATTTCTGCAACCTTTTGTCATGATGAACACTGCAAAACATTTATGCACTTCATGCTATCACCCTCCATTTGACACATATACAAACATTTTGTAATGATTAAGATAATATGGTTTGCTGAAGTTTGAGCTGTGATTGTTTGATCCTTTGCCCTTAGGATCAAGACTCCAAACCTCTAGATGACTACAGGGACACAGATGATCTGTCAGAGAAGACCACCCCCAACAAGATGCCCAAATCACCACAGAAGTCCTCCAAGCGGCCAAAGACTGCCCCTTTCAAGGTCACCCTTCTTGATACCACCGAATATGAGGCAGCAATCGAGGTAGGCATCTGAGGATCACTATGATCTCCGATAGAGTACCGTGTTTTTCATTCACAGGATTACATGGACCTGTTCTGCTTTGAATTTTACAAGAAACTATATTAATCACTGCCCAATATGACATTCCTACAAATGTATTTTCTTTGTTGTTGTTCGCCCTGCAGCAGATGCAACTAGTTTCACGACGAGGTGGCGGTGTGGTGTTAGCTGCAGAGAACAGATAAGGCTGTCACACAGAGGATGATAGAGGGAGAGATTCACGCAGGGGGCTTGGGCAAGGCCCAATCAAGGTTGCACATTCTAGTGAACACACCCACATAACAGGCGTGTAGAGGAGTAGTGGAGCATGTTAGCACATGTGCAGTACGAGGATTCGTCATCCTCCACAATTATTCCCATTGTTTCAATTGACTATGCTGCACATTACAGTTGGGGCATTCTTTTTTGACATGCTGGTTGGGAGCATTTGTATGAAGAAATACAATATGTTGACAGTGAAAGTGTGTTGGGATAGGAGAAGTGAGTAGTCATATGTTCAGCAAATATGTGTTTCTGCTAGACCAGTGGAGCATGTATCTAGCCAATAGTGGCAACCACAGTATCAACGTTGAACAGTGCTGGCCCTCTCCTGCTCTCCTACCCCCCTTTGGCATGACGTTGAGAGAATATCGTCCCATTGGAAGAGTTATGTTAGAGTTATTCCCATCAGCTTGTCAGTGAAATTAAAATGAACTTTTGGGCAAAGAGAAGCTGTTCAATCGGCATGGCATGTCTCTGTGTTGAACTATCATGCGCCTGTTTTGGCAGGGGCATTTGGCATTAGGCTGTTAGTGGCTAGGGATCCATATGGCATGTGCCCTCTCTCTGCACCTCCTCCCCCACATCCTTCTCCTTGATACAAACATGGCAGAGTGAAATGACCTGGTCAGATGAAATCCACCCTTGCATTACAACCTGGGAAAGAATTATGGGAAATCCATAGTCATTAAAAGTTGCTGTCCAGGTGCAACCGAGGAGAAACCAGGATAGTGTTATTGGTGGGGTGTTAATGACAGCAGCCCTTTACTTATGGTAATAGGTGTAACCCCTTACAAACATACGGTAGAGTGATTGTTTGTGAGTGTGATGAAGGCACCTTGTGTGGGTAGTCTTTAAAAGATCAGTGGAAAACACACATTCACTATATGATGATCCAGGCTTTTGCCTTGTACCCTCCTTGAATCTCTTAATATAGCAGTCTGCTTCTAGATGTACAATTGAATCTCTCTCCATGCGCCCTGTTTACATAGCCAGCTGCTGTACAGCATTTCAGAAGTCTCTCACCTCATTCCTAGAAAGGCGTGCTCCTTCCTGTGCTTAATTGCTGAGTTGGAATTTCAGGCCTGCCCTATCAACCTCCTACACGCTTCAGGGGTTAATAATAATAGCACTGAGCGAAGGCAGGCACCACTTTGTGACAACTTTCATGGGAAGAGCTGCAACATTTAGGGGTTAATTAGCCCATCTCGTCATGGCTGCTTGGCCCCCCTGGGCACCGGGCCCCCCTGCACACCTCTGGTAGCCTCTCTGTCCACTGGGGCATCGCACCACCAGCCCACGCATGGAGAAGCCACACTGTGCTGGGGTGTGCACTAGCAACATCTTTTTGGTGATGGGCTAGGAAGTGCGGGAAATGACTGTGCAATTCGGTTTTGTTCTGGACAACAATGACAGGGATTTGCTTGGGCTTGGAGAGTGGAGTTAAAGGAATTGCTTTGAATCAAAGGTGTGTCCATGGAGAAAGACTTCTCTGTCTGACTGATGTGCCCACGTATTTCTACCAGCTCTCCAATAACATACAGCCACCCTCCCCTGTACATCCACCACCGACAACATTGCTGTGGGGACCTGTAGTGGGTGACATAGTCAATACTCTTCAGAGCTTTTCATGCGGTACCCACATTTCCATCACACACACCGAGGCAAAAGCAGACTTAAGAGGACTCATCTTTACGCCCCGGCCTTGAGATATTAAGGAGTGAGATAGAGAAAGAAGCAAACTGCATGTTGTTTCCCTGGCAACAGCTTGCTCTGTTTAACTGTCACTGCCAAAACGTGTCTCTGGGGAAGACAGGCGTTCAAGTCGCCCAGATGCTCACAACCCACAGAGCCACACACAGTTCTCTGGTAAAACCGCCCAGGGAAAAGTGCACTCAAATGTGTGTGTATATGTGTGTTTGTGTAGTTCTATGACGTGCTATATCAACTGGTCTTTTGGGTATAGTAATGGTTGGCTTAATGGGACAGGATATTACCTGTCGCTGTCCTAGAAATAAAAAAAGTAGACACATACCACATTGAAGTTCAGTAGCAGCATCTGCTTATCTGATTTGAATGTGTTGCGTTTGTTCTAGTGCTAGCTTGCCATGTTGACAGCTTTATTCTGAGATCCTTTTTGTCAACTATTTTAAGCACCATGAATATAATACAGCACTCAAGAGCTCAACTATTACATTGTGTTAACAAAACCAGAAGCTGTCTTGTTGTTGGCCAATGCTAACATATACAGCATGGTTGAAATCTCAACACTCATTACAGCTAATAGCAAATAAGGTTCCAAAATGTACTGTATGAATACCTCCCGCTATTTTTGTCTTTGCAGAAGCACACCAAAGGACAGGTGCTGATGGACATGGTGTTTGAACATCTCAACCTGCTTGAGAAAGACTACTATGGCCTGACATTCAGTGATGCAGACAGTCAAAAGGTCAGTGGCTATATCACCTCTGACTTGCTGTCGTGTGAAATACTGTTTTCAGAAGAATGTGCAGAGTTTCATCTATCAAATGTGGAAAAAACAAACAAAGCTGAGGCAAACAAAAGAAAAAAGTGGAAATTTTCCAGGCAGAGTAAGCTAATTATACAGTAATTGTAATTATGGCTTTTGTGTCACAGGTTAAGGTTGGGCTCTAAGAATCCTCTCAATAGTCCTAACTGTCAGGCTGTTTGAGGACATCCTGTGTTGTGGGCAGAGTGGGTTCACCCTGTTGCGCCTTCCCCTGGGGCAGGTATCTGGTAACATGCTGAACAGGAGGAGAAATCCACCCACTGCACACCCAACATAAGGACTGTCTCCAGTCACTACAGTATATGCCACTTGTGGGTGTCCAGACTTAGATAATGGCATGTTGGGACTTGTATCGTGTAATGGAAGTAGTTGAATAAAACAGAGCCTCGGCTCTAGGGGGACAAAGAGGTACATTGGATACAAACTGAATGCTTATCTCTTATAGAGAACAGGTGAGAGCTGGAAGGCTGGCTCTTAAAGAGTTATCTCAGGGCAGCTGGAGCTTTGGGTCAGGGGTCCTCGCTGACTTAAAGCCAAACAAGATGTGAAATGTGCTTTCAGACCCTCCTATTTGCCACTCTATGAGGTTATAATCCTCCCCCCTTTCTGTGAGAACGTCTAATGTGTGTATGATTGCTTTGTGAACTATGACTGCAGCACTCCTGAGCTGAGCAGTGAACAGTGAACAACGGGAATCCTGCTGGAGCTCTATAGAGAGGAGACAAAGAACACAAAACGCTTTAGTAATTTAGTGCTCTTTGGCCCGGGCAGAAGTCAGATAAATTCAGAATGATAATAAATGCTCGGAGCCCATTAAGGTGTCGAACAAACTAATTAAGAACAATAGGGACTCACCCCTTGTGTATGTCCATGTATGTGTGTGTCCGTGTATGTTTGTGTTTGTGTTTCTTTCTGGAATGTGTATAACAACTTGGCAGCACTCCTCACAGTTTGTGAAGGATGGCCACAGTGTTGCTGTCTGCTGTGCAGTTTTAAACGTTCACGCTTCTGACCTCCCACTGGCAGATGTGATACTGTCTGCCAAAAATACTCTCAGCAGTAATAAGCAGTTGGCAAGTGCCATTCAGCCGTGGAAAGCTTACTATCAGCTTTCTGCAACATTCTGCATAGCATGGCAGCATTTACCATGCAGTAGACACACTCATGCTTAAATCACCCGTCTTGAGTTTGCAAGGAGGAGCTGGTCGGCGCTGAATGTCGTCGCTTTACTCGTGTGAGATTGTGTGGGGGTATATTTTATTCCAGAAACAGCGCCTCGTGTGGTGATTTACATCATTACACTGATGAGGCTTGAAAGAGCTGACGAAATAAGCGGCCCAGTGGCAATTTAGTATCACAATAGGCAAACAGATGTTGGAATAGACGCTCCACTCCCTCTGTCGAACAGCACAGTGGGGGAAGGCGTACTTCCTGTCATTTAAACATATGGGGAGGCTTTCACCAACAACCTCTTCTGCAATTATAGCCAGGGAGTGGACCAGAGTGTGGCAACAGAATGTGCAGTTGCCCTTTTTCCTGCAGCCCCCTTGTGACTCCTTCCTGTGTTTCAGAACTGGCTGGATCCATCCAAGGAGATCAAGAAGCAGATGCGCAGTGAGTATCTGCTCAGTCACGTAGCACGTGCACGCCAGCTGCTCTCAAATGTCACATAGTCATTTACATGAATTCTATAGTATAGTCTGAGTATAGAAATATATAGTTAGCAGTTAGTGGTGAGTACTTTATTGATTCCCAATGGGAAATTGAGGTGTTGCAGCAGGCAAGACGAAGAAACAAAGAATGTAAAATGTAAACCAAATACAAAATGTATAAAATACAAAATATTCATAGTTTTTTTTTAAATATATCTCAAATGTATTATTCTGTGGGCTGGTTTAGGCTCCTATTGAGACACGTGAATACTGTATGTAGTTCACCGTACGTGTCTTCATTTTTAAGCAGCAGTTACTCATCCCATTGTGTTCATGTCTGTCCTCAGCTGCTCCCTGGAACTTTGTCTTTGCTGTCAAATTCTACCCTCCAGATCCCTCCCAGCTTACAGAGGACATTACCAGGTAAGGAATGGGATGGGCACAAACGTGCACTTTGTTTGAAAGCAGTAGTAAACCCCCCTTAAAGGATTGGAAATTCCACAGACTTCGATGTCTTGTCCTTCCTGTTGGAGCTTGCCTACACACTTGGCCAGTTCTGTCTAACGTCCTCCTTCTTGTTTGTCCCCTGGCAGGTACTACCTGTGTCTGCAACTAAGGGATGACATGCTATCAGGTCGCCTGCCCTGCTCCTTCGTCACCCACGCCCTCCTGGGCTCCTATGCCGTCCAGGCCGAGCTGGGAGACTACGACCACGATGACCATGGCACCGACTACGTCAACGACTTCCGCTTCGCCCCCAACCAGACTCGCGAGCTGGAGGAGAGAGTGATGGAGCTGCACCGCACCTACAAGTACGTACATTCCACGTGTTTCCGTTGTGTCTTGTTGTGCCATATATACTGTACAACGCTGTGTCTCTGTTTCTCGAGTGGAGCCATTGGATCCTGCTGGTAAGCTGTTACTCACATAGTGTCAAATGGCCCGCCACACATATGTTGATAAATTACACCACATTTCCCCAGCATCTGTCATTTCTGTCTCCGCACAGTGCCTCGCCAATATGTCGCCACTTCCCCGGTCTCAGGGTCCACTCCCTGCTTTAGACTGGCACTGGCGGTTGGCATGATCCCATTGAGATTTAGTGTTGTGGTGGGTGGAAGTGGTAACATGGAAAAAATACCAGGCTTATTACTAAAAACAATTTAGCACATTTTATGTGGTTGTGCACTGTTGAAACATGTGTGGTGGTCTTGGTGGTTATTCTTTTACTTTGTTTCAGGGGTATGACTCCAGCTGAAGCAGAAATCAACTTCCTGGAGAATGCAAAGAAGCTGTCCATGTATGGAGTAGACCTCCATCATGCCAAGGTCAACTCTAGAACAGATTATCATTATGTTCATTTTTGTCCCCTACAAAGGTATTCCTTTATCATGCTGATGTGTTGTCTTCACGTCCTGTCTTCTCTAGGATTCAGAAGGGATAGATATCATGCTGGGGGTTTGTGCCAATGGACTGCTGATCTACAGGGACCGTCTGAGGATCAATCGCTTTGCCTGGCCCAAGATCCTCAAGATATCCTACAAGAGGAGCAACTTCTACATCAAGATCCGCCCTGGAGAGGTACTGGAATGCCCTCATTTATGTCCTGATAAAAAAGATTTCTCTAATTTCTTTTCATTTTTCGGTCCGTTTATAATCATTTTCAAATCAACGCAAGACAATAACACAGTTAACGTTTTCCCAGCCTTGGCGCCATTTCTTTCATGGTTGGAACGTAGCGGTGCAGACTAGAATGTGAGATAAGTGACGATCAGTCAAGCCGATGGACCAGACACTGTAGTTGGAAAATCTCATGAGTTCCTCCCTCAGGGTGGAAGTGGATGCAGTCTGTCTGGGTTAGTGCTGCTGCACAGCAACCTATCCACCATGCTGAGTGCCAGTTTGACAGGCTGTCTGGCCAGGCCCCAGTCAAGGCCCACTGTGAGCCTCTGAAAGAGACGGATAAAGAGAGCCTTTATTTGCTCAATGCAGCTGCAGAACTAACCAGAATGAGAGGTTGGGAGTATAAATATAGAGCCATGAATGCCACCCTCATGCTGATTCCCAATCCCCAACTCGGTATGTCAGATAGTCGGTCAGCATGCTTGACAAAGTGTCATTCCTTATCATGATTCCTTTACATTGACGAGCGTAGGGACCTACGCGGCTGTCCCACTGTCACACTGCTGACAGTATCATCCAGAACACATTGTGTTAGTGTCCTGCTGGACGTGTTTCTGTTCATTAAGTGCATCTGTACGAGACTGTCTTCAACCATTCACTAGGAGAACACACATACACACCTGCCACTTCTTCCTCCTAACAACTCTCCTTTTCTCACTCCCCTCTTTAAACCCAGTATGAACAGTTTGAGAGCACTATTGGTTTCAAGCTCCCCAACCACCGAGCAGCCAAGAGACTGTGGAAAGTCTGCATTGAGCACCACACCTTCTTCAGGTAAGCTTTCATCTGCTTTCTCAGGAGAGTTTATGAAGCACCTGTACAAGATGGCCTACTAGGTTATGGTCCTGTGCACCCTTGGATTTGATCAGTTTCCCAAACTTGTCTCCACACCTCGCTGTGCTTAGGCATCACTGTGCTTAGGCATCAGAACTGCAGGATATCTTGCAGAAAGAGCTTAGGTGTGATTCCACCACAGCTTTGATCACAGCGCTCTCACACCCAAGGCATTTGCCTCATCTAGGTTCACATCTACACCATGACTCAGGCTGTTTTTCGTCTTCACAGTTTTGTCTCTTAGCCCTCGTGTATTAACTTGTTTCTCTTCTCTGCTTCATTGCGTGATTTGCCTTGGGCCTTTGGAAAGGATTCACCCTAACATAACTGTGGGAAACATGTTGATATGATATTGTGGATATATATATATACCTTTCATTTTCAAGGTGTAAGTCTTTGGGCTTGGTATGTGTGACCCTCAGGCTGGTGTCCCCGGAGCCTCCACCCAAGGGGTTCCTGGTGATGGGCTCTAAGTTCCGTTACAGTGGGAGGACCCAGGCCCAGACCCGGCAGGCCAGCGCCCTCATAGACCGGCCTGCCCCTCACTTTGAACGCTCCGCCAGCAAGAGGTACTTGCTATCTCGCAGCTTGGACGGAGGTAAGCACCGTGTTCTGAACCCGTTCTCTCTCACCTCTGTCGACGTCTGTGAACCGTGTCTGTGGCGTTCTAACCCTGACCCTGCTCTGGTTTTTCAACCATCCTCCATGTCCTCAGCAGAGTTCTCCCGACCGGTCTCAGCAATGTGTGGGAACCAAGACGAGCTGTTTCAGCGCAGTGTCAGTGGACACCCCCATGTACACAGCCCCTCTGGGGATGAGCAGGACACTGAGCTGGAACCCAGTCTGGACCAGGACCAGGACCAGGACCAGGACGATGAAAACGACCTGGACCAGAAGGAGGAAGACGTGGAGGACCAGGAAGAGGTGACCACTCCCAGCAGAAAGAGGGAAATTAAGGTACAGTTGTGTAGATGATGGAACTAAATCATTACTGTTTGCATGTTGGCTTTGAGCCTGGTCTGACTTCTGCCATCCGTTCTCTAGATCCACAATTTACGTGTATACTGTAGTGATGAATGTGTACCCCTACAGTCGGAGTAATGACAGAGCCCAACACAGTGTCCAAACCGGTACTGGCCCTTAACTGTTCAATGAAAGCTTGGTCAGGCATGTACATCAGTCACATCTTCTGCAATCATTTATTGCAGTGGGGACTCGAGGATTTGTCACACTAACTGTACTACTTAGCAGCTTATGCTTACCAGTACACACACGCTGTTCCTGCTAACTGCTGTGTTGAATGTTTTCCACTTCTCTCTCATGGTGGTGATCCTCCTACCACTGCAGCTCATTCTGGCTCCCTCTGCCTGTCACTAACGTGCTCTCTCTCTTTAACCCTTGCTGGCTAAAGGAGGATGCTGAGTCACATCTTGAGAGTAAACAGGAGGTATTTGGTTTACCTGGTACCCTCTGTCTGTCTGTCTGTCTGTCTGTCTGTCTGTCTGTCTGTCTACCTGTCTGTCTGTCTGTCTGTCTGTCTGTCTGTAGGTCTGTCATTCCAGACTGGATTTGTGTCACCCTCAGTAGTTGCATATGTAATAGTAGAGGTAGCAAACAGGAGGACATCTGTAGTACAGTACTATATGGCCCTTGGAACCATGTTGTTGTGTTTCACCCATAGTATGGTATCAAGTTGCAAAATGTGATGGAAATGCAGTTAATACAAAGAAAGTTGTAGTTTCTTGGAAGCCTGTTTGGCCATCTTTATTTATTTATGTCTGTCTTCGTGTCAGTCTGTGGACTTGTCTGTCTGTCTATGGGTTTGTCTGTTTGTCTGTCTATGGGTTTGTATGTCCATCCGTCCATCGTTTGTGCCTTCCTGCCTGCGTGCCTTCCTCCCTGACTTAACGGCTCCGGCCTCCCTCTCTGTCTCTGCATCCCCCCCCCTCCAACACCCCCCCTGTCCCCATGCTGTCACCTGTGCCATGCCCTAACTAAGCCCCCTCAGTTGGACCAGGAGACCACCCCTCGGCACAAGCAGGAGGTACAGCCCAGCTCACTGTGTTCAATCACTATGCTTAGTGGCCAGCTTCTCTGTTTGTGTCTCTCTACGGCCCTGCTGAGAAGTAGGAGGCCCCAGACATCAAGCCAGGCAGGAAGTGATTCTGCTCCTGTCCTGTGTCCAGTGTCCAGTTCTAACACGCAGAGTCACATGAGGAGCTATAAATACGGTGATACAGTATCTAAACATTGCATTTCATTGCAACAGAATCGGTTATACAATACAATATGTTACATAATATCAAAGTAAAGTAACTCTATGTGATTGAGTTTTTTTAAAGAGAAAATAAACTTCTTAGTTCTTATTGAAAATACATTTGTCATCTAAATAAATGTCTGAAGTTGATAATGTTTTACTACACTTATTTTTGGAATCCAAGTGTTCCTTTTGTATTTTTTACCACTGTTCAGGCCTCATTTGATTAAATGCATCATTGACTTTAGACAGTAGATACAAAGCTACATGGGAAAACTGAGTTGGTTTTATTTGTGTCATCTCAATGAACAATGTATGCAGTCACTTTAATTTCACATTTCACCGTTTTTTATAAGGTCTGAGCCATTTTTATACCTCGATAGACTATTGCAAAAAGAATGCAATCACTGCTGCTGAAGTACTTGATCCATGTGGTGAAACCTCATCATTAGGCAACATTAGTGAAACCTCATCATTAAGCGACATTAGTGAAACCAAGGCATTATGTTTGTGTCTTTCTGGTGTTTCTGTGGAACTTAGTTGGCAGTGTGTGATGCATCATTTAAATCATGTTTCAGTCACTAATGCACAGCAAATTGTAATTAAATTGAATTTAATGTGTCAATTTGATTACTGTGGTTGTAATTTATATATCAATGTATTTCTAATAGATTTCTGTTCCGGCTCCCCTCTTTTTCTCTCTTTCTGCCTATATCCATTTTGTGTCTCTGTAGTTTTTGGATAAGCCTGAGGACATGTTGCTGAAGCACCAGGCCAGCATCAACGAGCTGAAGAGAGCGCTGAGGGAGCCCAAGTTGATGAACCGTGAGAAGCGTCTGTCAGGGTCCTCCCCAGGCGGCACCCCAGAGAAGAAGGCTGTGAGTGGGGGGTGAGGGTGGGAGGACCGGGGGTGGGAGGACCAGGGGTGGGAGGACCGGGGGTGGTCCTTTGGAGAGATCCATAGCCTCTACTCTATTACTAGTAGTCCTACTGTCTATGTGACTTGAGGCTGATAATGCAACACTGCCTGTCATTAATATTCCGTTTGTTATTTATGCTCAGATTACTTAGCACTCGAATAGGCTTACTTATCACTGGTGCTGAGAGTGCCTGGAGATTGAGGCAGCAGAACATGCTTTGGTCCATTCTTTGTAAAAGAGGCATGACTTTATCCATTCCAAGTTATTCAAACTTGAAGATCTATTATGTTAAAACAAAAAATTGAATCTAGAACAATAGATGTTGAGGTTCGAATTTGTGTGTGCCTTTACTGTTAGAGCTGTCAGAGAGTTGAATGATGCATCTCTTTTCTGAAGAGGAGGCTTCATAATAAAGAGCATACAAGAAAATTGAACTTGTTGTTGTAAAGAGGTGCCTGGCTGTATACTTAAGTATACTAACAATATAACTGCAGTGATATGTCAAGTTTCCAAATACTAGAAGAAAGGAACTTGAATGCAACATGAATAGCAGACAGCAGTAGATTTTAGTTTTATGGAATGTGAGGTACTCAGAACAATCATATGTGTTGTTATTGTGCTGTCACCTTGATTGTCTGGTAGTGAGATGCTCTTTTTGTGTCAAAGCACCCTGTCTCCAGCATCTTTTATCTCTCTCTTTGTGATTGTTCACAACACTGTACCTAGATTGCGCTCTCAAAAAGGACTTCCGTGACAAGAGCTATCTATGTTTTCTACTGACAATTTCTCATCTCCTGTCTGAAAACAATCTGATTATAGTGCCGGGGTGTCAGACACCCTTCAGGGCAAAAAGCTCAATAGATTTTGGTCCTGAATCTGAGGAAAAAATGTAATCCTTTGGACTGAATGCTGACAAAGTTTATCTCAGAATCCTAGAGGGTAATACTTACCAAAGATATTCAGGAAATCAACGCTTTGATGTTGTTGCAAATGTTATTTGCATTGCAAATGGCCCCTTATTTGGTTATGTAGTTGGCAACCACACAATGTAGGTAATGAGGATTGGTAGACTCTCCCAACTCTTTTCTCTTCTTAACTTGCGTTTCCTTTAAACTATTGCATGTAAACACCAAGAGTACTATGGAAAGGCAATACAAATGAGCTGCCTCTTCGGAGTTAACATAGTACAGTACATGGGTAACAGGGTTAGGGCTCTAATATTTGTTCTGCACTTTCTCCTCTGCCCTCTCCTGGTGGGGTTTAACTCTGCCACCGGCCCCCCAGGAGGGAGGACTGGACCCTGTAAACAGTATATCTGTTGAGGGCTTCACCCAGAAGACTGTGGTCACTTCCCCAGAGGTTGCACTTCACTCTTCTACCTCACAAAATACTATAAATTACAATAGATTTTATATATAGGATGTGGCACTATTGCATTCTGTACATTCAAATGCCTCTATTATCCCTTTCTACTGCTACTGTGTATAATATATTCATGTAATTACTTAGTTTTATGTACTGTACTGTAGAAATCTGTGATTGCAGAATAATACCTTAAAAACCTTTACGTTGCTGAAGGTACCCAATATATTTCACAAAGTTAAGTTCATACATTCGATGTGCAACTGTATTTCTTTGTTTGTAAAACATGATTGTAGCTCTGAAGCGATGTTACAGTTGGCAACTCTAACTGTGTTTAATCTATACCAACATGTAGGGCTCTGAGGAGTGGGTATTGATTGAGAAACAAGACACTTATCAGGACCCTGACTGGAAGGCAGAGAAGGAAAAGAACAAAACTCGCACCTCACCTCCTCCATTAATGTCTGACTCCTCCTGGGAGAGAAAGAAAAAACCTGAGAAAGAAAGAGATAAAGCCAAGATGATACATATTGAGGTTACAGGAGAGGATGGGAAAGAAACGAGAACCTGTATAGATGACTTTACCTCGTCCATATCTAAGGAAGCCTGTGAACATCCTGAACAAAGGTTGAGTAACAGCAGTCGTTTTGTGGTGGCATTAGCAGACACCCCTGAATCTCCCAAAAGGGATTCTCAACGTAAAATACCCCCGGCTTCCGATCCCTCTCCAAAGAATGACATGGTTCCTGACCCACACAGAGGAAAGGAGCAGGAGCCCCACAGAAACAGAAAAAAGCGGAGACCTCAAAGTTTAAACCTGGGAATGTCCACAGAATTTATCTATGAGAAAGAGGGGGATGGCTCCAATGAAGAGGACCAGGCGTCTGACGGGGAGGAGAGGTCTTCAGAGCTAGAGGGACCAGTCTTTCATCCTGAGAGGCGAACAGCAGGATCAGAACAAAGAGAACTCGGCCCTCTTCAAGATGACCAAAGATCAAGCGAGACAAAGCAGAAGGCCGGCCCTGTGTTTGATGACTACCAGCTAGACCATAGCACATCGCTAGGCAAGGACAGGGACACTTCTCCTCATGAGATAATAAATCCTGACACAAGAATGGACCCAAAGAGTCCATTTAGTGAAAGCCAGTCAGCAGACCAAGGACTAGGACCAGTGAATGGCCCGGGAAAGGCTGAGCCTGACAGTTTGCCTGCACAGTTTAAAGATGAGTCACAGGTCAAACAGAAAGGCATGGCTGACAGTAGAGACTCCACAGTGTCACAGGTGAGACAGGTCAGGATACATGAGAGAAAGGCCAGCAGCTCTGGAGGAGAGGATATTGAAGGTCTTGCATCAGACAAGGGTCAGAGAAGGTCCTTTCAGAGACTGTCGGGCAGCAGTCAGTCAGAAATAACCAGGATTGTTCCTCTCAAGCCTGAGAGATCAAAGAGTGTTGCCTGCAAGGATGAGAAAGACATAGAGACAGAATGTGAGAGTTTTAAGGAGAGGATTTTGAAACGAGAGTATCGTTGGTCAGTTGGTTCTCCAGAGGGATCCGAGTGGACGGACATTCCCGCGTTTCATCCTGCGTTTACCCTGCCGTCTTCCAGCTCCATTGCCACTAGCGCTTATCCAGGACAACAGGTCCACTCGCTAACCTCCATTCAGAGAGACATGCAGCAGCACCCAGAGGAATGGGGCCTCGCTGATGTGGCAGGTCAAGTGGAGGATAAAACGGAACAGTTGGTTCAGTCGCAAAGCAGAGCTGCTTGGGAGGATGCGTACCAGCCAGCGAGGGGACCCACAGAGAGTCATCTGCTCAGCTCAAAGGCTTCAGCGCTCTCGAAAACGGCTCCTCCTGCCCCGCCAGTGAAAACACAGAAGGCCAGGGAGTCTGGACTCATACTCCGGAACAGCCGCAATGCCAGCAGGGAGCCTGGCCAGGATGCTGCCAAGAAGAGACACTCGGTAACTCTGCTTGGCATCTGCTTTTCAGTCATTGGAAGCAAAAGCATCGCATGAGCTTCAGACAGACTCGCACACCCATTTTCTTTTTTTGTTTTTGTTTTCAGTGACTTGAAATAATATACATACATGTAACTTATACGTGCCTGTATATGAAGAAGGGGGTGGAGTGCTACTTATTACACAACTTATTTTGATACCGTCTCATTGGCTGATGCAGTAACAATACCATTGGTGTATTCATGTCTTTTGAGTTTGGACTCTAACCCTTTTGGCTTCCCCATGTAGTCCCGTCTCCTTGCCTCCACCCTGAGCTTTCCCTCTCTGCACACCTGTTGCAAAAAAATGAAAACTAAAATGACAAACATTTAGAAAAATGTCATACTGGCTTTTAGATCAATCCCCCCTCTCAACCCGAATTTCCTTTCAACTCACTGGATAGTCTTAGCTTTGTAAGAGGGTTGCAAGGAAACAAGGGCTCTTGCATCTTGTGATAGCTCTGATGATTTATCTACATGCTGTTTCCAAGCTGAAATGCAGAGGAAATAATTGATCTTCTGAGATGGTTTTAGACATTGTTTAGCACTGAATTAGAGGAAGAAAAATGAGAACAGAATATTATGCACCTAAAAGGCGCTCTATATGGCACACATAATTTCACACAATGTTGAAGCATCATACCAGAAAACAATATCCCAAACATACTAAGTAATTTCAATGCCATCTTTCAACTATTTGATTATACATCAAACATTTCATGTAGCACCTTAGAGGGTGATCATAATCCATCGAATACAAGCTTTACAAGGATCTCAAGTATAGAATGCCTTATGCTGTCTTATAAAGTGCATAGCATTATATAACTGAGCCAGGCAATGAACAGTCATAGTGCAGCTGCACCAAAGCTCCTCTTGCCCAGCACTAGCACACTGTGTCGCCATTTCACAGTTGGTGTCATTAGTAGTGGGAGCCTGTTTGGCAGTTGGATGAAAGGAATAAGATATTAGGCCAATAACTAACACCATTTCCACACTTTCATTTAAATTAAGGTCCTGGACACATTGGCATGGAGAGAGATGTGAGATCATTGTATGAGCTGCCTTGCCAGAAAGTTAAATGCATAGTAGGGAAACATTGTTTTCTGAAAGACATGAACTAAGAGGGCTTCCAAACATGTCATGAAATTTAAATTATCCTCCTTTTCATGCCCGGGCTGGCTTTGAAAGCACATTGATGGCACGGCAATCAAACACAATAATGTGGTGATTGGCATGCTCAACTCAAAATTCTCAACTCTCTAAATTATCTGTGTGGTTTGGCATCACTCACTAAGTCTGTCATTAGCCAATGAGTGATATTTCTATGCTGCAAATACTAACTAGACCATACAAAACTATACTTGAAATACATTCATTATACATATGGTATGAAACAACAGCAATTCCAATGGTTCGTCTGTAGATAGTCATTTCATGTATAGTGTTGATGTAAGTTGTCTGACCTCATGAATTGGTAAGGGGGTGAACTGTCGTACGAACCTCATGTATTTCTGAGCATGGCTCCTTCAGTAGTTCAGTGTGTTGGTAGGAAGCCTTGCCTGCCTCTCTCCTCTGGTGGTCAGAGCAGCTAACCACTGGTGGCTCTCCCTCTCCCTCTGCTCTCCCTTCACAGGAGCCTCTCTCCACCACTGCCATTTACGAAGAGCAGCTAGCTGATATCAAGGTCACTACCTTTTTATAAACCTGCCCTGAGTGGTCCTTTCATTCTTCCCCTTGCTCTCGATGTGCGGATGAGCCCGCTTTCACTCCCTCATCCTCTCCTACCATCATCCATGAGGAATGCATGCTGCCACTGAGTGACGTCAGACTGTATTCGCTTCTCCACTGCTCTCTTCATTTCCATGAGCACTGTATTCAGGTAGAATTATTCATAGATGGAGTGCTCGTGACATGAAAGTTGGAAGTAGAAATGTGAAACGGTACAACCGCTGAGTGGATGAGTTAGCCTCTTTGAATACATCGGAAAAACCCAGGACTTTCATCTGAGGACATTGCCTGCTGTCCTCTCAATATTGTTCATCTCTCCACACTCATGTTGTTCTAGTGCGGGTGACAAAATGCATGTCTAGAAAAGCTAACCTTGCTGTGGTTGTGATATACTGTATTACTCTGGTCCAAATGCTTCATAACAAACAACAGAAAGTTGTTGAGTCCCCCCCAACCAGGGGAATGTCATCCCATTAGCCCCTGGCATGGTCACCTCCGGAGTAGCAATCAGGCTGCCGCTTTGTGACACAGGCGTGGCGCTCCTCTTTGTCATCTGTCTCACCCAGAGAGAACCCTGGGAGAGGAGGCCTCGGCCAGGCTCTGTTTCCGAGGAGGACCAGGAGCGTGACACTAGCGTCTGCATGAAGGAGACCCACTTGGGCATCGAGCGTAAATGCTCCAGCATGACGGTCAGCTCCACGTCCAGCCTGGAGGCGGAGGTGGACTTCACTGTGATCATGGACCTCCACTCAGAGGTGGGGCAGTTCTCCGAGGGTATGTCAGAGCTAGGAGCCAAGGAACACCAGCCGGAGGTGGGCCGGGAGGACTTTGAAGAAACCTCCAAGTTCTACTCGGCCCGTCTCATGGGCTCCCATGACAAGTTCCCTGTGGAGCAGAGGGCCCCAGAGGAGCGTGTGCACCATGAGGTAGAAGCACACACGCATCGCTTCCACCCCACCGCCATCTTTCAGAAACACCACGCGCCCTGTGACAGACTGTCACCTCGACTCATGCTTTAAACCACCACTTCCTCAGTTGGACCACTTTCAGTTTGGACTTTTTTTTATCCTTTTTCATTGTTTCATTGTGCTTGTTGTTGTGAAATTCTTTGTAAAGTTTATTTTGTTACTTGCTTTTTTTTTCCTCTGTTGTTAAAATGTCTTCCTATGTAATTTATTAAATTCATTTGTTTTATGGTTTCTGTCATTGACATACACTTTTATTAAAGTTTATTCTCATAGCATTTACTCAACCATTATCAGCTTTTCTGGATTTTAACAATTCTTTTGACAGTCTTAATCACACAGTAGTGATTGGATTGTGGCTGTGCTCCGCAAAAGGATAATGCTAATAAGATGATATTATTACAATGTCTTTAACGTTATCATCTACGTTTTCCGTCACAGCCCCCCGTGGCCAGGAAAGACGCCAGTGCTGTGAATGTTGCCCACATGCTGAGGAAGGCCGACTCCAGGACTGAGACACACACTAATGGCTCTGAGCCCACCAGCCACAGCATGGATGGCTCTCGTCAGGTAGGTCTGCAACCCCCAATCTGCCTCCTCACACTGACACTGTTACACTCACACCACTGGCCCTTGCAATTATAAAAATAGTCTGAAGCGGGAAGATCATATGTGAATAGCTTGTGCGGCAGAGGACAAATTATCCATATTTTTTGTGAACAACATAGACATCGCCATTTTGTAAAAGTAGAACGTGCGGATTACTCTATGCTCTTCTATTGCTTGTGATTGGATTTAGTCCCATAATCTCTGGACTTGAAGCATTATCAGGCCTAATTGTATAGTTATGAGGCGATTAAAGTATTGACAGAAAATTAATGAGAATTATGAAAGTAAGCAGGAGTTCCATTCATCTCCAGAGTCAGAGCATGGATCTGAGGCTGCCCCACAGGTGCCTGATTAAAATGTAATTACTGCCTCTCCCTCATGCCATTCATCTGTTGATGAGGATGAGATGTGGCAGTAGTCTTGAGAGGATGCCTTTGAAGTGCGAACACCTCACTCAAGTCCCTGTAGGTGAGAGCAGTTTTGTGGCTGTGCTTGTCATGTGGGATACCATAAGCCACAGTATATGTGTGTGTGTGTGTGTGTGTGTCTGCAGCAAATGGAGGATGACATCACCTGTTTGGAGACAAAAGCCTCCTTCACTGACGTTGCTGAGCCACTAGAGGGTGATGTGGTACGTGTTTCTTGACAATAGCAGAAGGGCATTGCTTTTACTGTAACGGCAGGATTTGCATGTGTCATAAATAAACTTTTGGAAAATAGCTTATGCTGTTTTGAATAAGGGCATGCATTCTCACTAATGCTTTGACACTCCCTCATCATATGTAGGCTGCACCAAATGTAATGGGTGCCTTCATCAGAGAAAGGATTAATGTGAAACATTCAATAAATGTTTGATCTCATGGTCTTTTTTGCATAAACCCTGATACAACTTTGTCCATAATAATGGCAACCCTGATTTTATGTTACAAATATTGTCATTAACTAAATCATTTGCTTGTGTTTTTGCACTACACTCATAGCTCCTGACACTGTATCACAACAGCAGCAGAAATGGCTAGAACGATCTATGTTAGGTTGATGCAATGTTGGTGCATCATTCGGTTATATTACAGTAATGTATCACTGCTGGTCTACTTATTGACCAACTGCTGGCTCCATATGGTCACATGCGTTGATGCCTCATCAAATCATTGCTGCTTTGCATGATCCAACCTACTGTTCTCCTCTATAAGACTTGTAGCTCTGTTTGACCTATCCCCTGCTTCTCTCTCTCTCTTTTCTCTCTCTCTCTTTTCTCTCTCTCTCTCTCTCTCTCTCTCTCTCTCTCTCTCTCTCTCTCTCTCTCTCTCTCTCTCTCTCTCTCTCTCTCGCAGGCAATGTTAGGCAGAAAGGAGACAGCAGCTGCAAGTAAAGAGAACGGATCCCCTGTAAGTGGTTAAAATTAAATGGATTCCTACGCAAAGTTTTGTGTGTAGAATAGGTACATTACAAATTCTTAATTCCAGCATACATTATGTGTCCTTTCACTACACTATGCTAGTTGCAGCACTGCATCTGTCTGCGGGGGTTAAATAATACTGTTATTGCAGACTTATAGCCCAAAGTAGAGTTGTACATGCTGTTGATTTATTGTCTCTGACAAGGTAATAATGGTTACCTTAAAACAAAGCCCCTGGCTGCGGAACTGAAGTAGCATGTGAAGCATGTGTGTTTGGGGGCCAACACTAGTCACACAACAGCCAAACGCACAAACAGTGTTTTGGTTGTGTGATAGCACGTTTTGGTGTGTCTGTGAACAGTTTGTGTGTCTTTGCCTTTGGGGCTGTTATAGCAGTTATTCTGCCGGAGCTGCTGCTAGGTTAATAGTATGTGTTTGCTGGCTGTGCTGCAGGTGAAAGCAGCTCCCCTGGGGAGAGAATCTTTAGTGTCCCCGCTGACTGTCACTGCTGAAAATGTCACCTCAGCGACCACCACTCAAGTTACCAAGGTAACCTTTCTTTTGTCCCCGGCACCGCTGTAAGTGGTGGTGAAGGGAGGGAGAGAGCCTCTGGCTTGACCATGTCTTGCACATCTTGCTGTAATCAGTGTTTTTCTGTGGTCTCTTCAGCCCGGTGTGTTTGTTTTGTATCAGACAGTGAAAGGGGGCTACTCAGAGACCAGGATTGAGAAACGGATCATCATCACGGGAGACGATGATGTGGACCAGCATCAGGTGAGCGTTCCAAAATCACAACATAGTGTACACTTGTCCAATAAGTATGCTAGATTTTTGGGTAGAAGTGTTTCTAGTTAGAAACTATTATTAATGCATGACATGTACAAATTGTGTGCGTGTGGCTGTGTATGTCACTTCTCCAGGCCCTTGCCATGGCCATACAGGAAGCCAAGCAGCAGCACCCTGACATGCTGGTGACAAAAGCAGTGGTTGTCAGGGAAACAGAATCGCCAACTGAGGAGAAACACAGAAAATCTGAGGTAGGTGTTCCCGATTTTGAATGTACTGTAAGTCTTTACCAGTCTGTCTTTTAATGGACAATATGCCATGATCAGCCATGTGTAATGCTGAGTGAGGCTGAAGGGAATATTGCTTTCTGTTTCAGTCCTGATTGCTCCTGGTGGCTCCTGGGACTGGGGACAGGAGTTGGGCCTTGTCGTCAGTAGCCTGACCCACCCTACAGTACTGTAAGCCACCACTGCAAGAGGACTACCTGCCCTACAGTGTATACAACACAACAGGCCGTGCTACAACACAACACACCTCCTCTTTCCGTCCCTTTAGCCCAAACCGACTGTGATTTTGCCTCCAACCCAACATGGCCTCCCCTATCCTCCCCAGACCTAACCCTCCTCCTCTGGAACATGTTTATTGCACCAAAAACGTGTACATGACAAAGATATTGCTATTGTTTGCATTCTCACAAGTGGGAGGTCTGTCTTACTTTGATTGACATGGTGGTTCATGGTAGTTCAAATATTATTTGGCCCTTGATTTGTACAGATTTATTTAAGATCCGTTAGAATACAACTGGCCATGCCACGATGTTACCCACCTTGAGTTAAAGCGAATTGACTCCACCCCCCCGGCAAACATTGATTTACTTGTAATACCCGATCATAAATGTTACAGGAAGTCAATACCCCCCCACTTACATATTGCTCTCACATATGGTTACCATGGAGATGCTACATGCTGACAACATGTATTTAGCATGAAAGAGGGGGTTTAGTTGATAAGAGGGATGGGGGGAGGGGACAGGCAGGATGCATTATGGGGCCAGTGGTGATGGTCAGCCTTTAACGCTTGTTGTTACAAAAGTGACACATATATTCAACAGCTCTCTTATTAGCTTTTTACATTTTTAATAACAATAGAAGATCAAATTTATGCCCTGTGTTTGCTTGTTTATGAAATGAATTAGATTATCATAATCACTTGCATGATTCAAATAGTGTTGGGAATGAGAAATACAACATGGAAGGTGTCTGATGTCCATAGGAAGAGCCCAGATGACTTAACATTGAGACACACATACCTGAAAGACCATGTGGATTACTGGTGATGTGCATGCCAGCCGATGCTGATGAAACTGAAGGACATTAGGACAACTCAACACAAGTGGACTAAATCAGCACGGACGAGGGGCTTGGCTTACAGAGTGTAGCAGTAGTTTTCAGTCTCCCCCTGAAACAAACTGAATTACCTCTGTTGTTCTTACCCCATACTACCCTTGCAGTAAATCTTCCATTCTGTTTGTCACAAAATGCTGGTCATGTAGTCCATTCACGGTTATGACTTTTAAAGCCAATGAGTGGTTTCATATAATGTTTTATCTAAGAAAATAAAATGTATGTTTTTTAATTTTTTATTACTTGAGTTGTTTTTAAGTTATGGGTAGGAGTTTAACATTTGTATTTATAAGAGTGGTGAATGTGAGAGTGTTTTTTTTTCCTTTCAAAAAAAGTGTATCCTCTTTTGTCCCAGACAAAGCCTGGATTTATATTGTGATATGTTGAAGCCCCAAGCTCATCTATATGAAAAGACAAGAAGCTGAACTGTAGAACTGTTACAACTGGGATTCCCTTTCTGGTCCATGTTCCCATTGTTGAGGTGTCAGCCTCTAAATGGCCACTTGTATAGAGGGTTGCTAATGCCCTTAAAATCACGTCTATTATCCTTAGCTTTCTGTACATCAGCCAATTTGAGACATTGCACAAAGAGTGATGTGAAAGGTACATTTTTAATAACACTATGCATCTAACTAACTAATGGAAAGGTCTCGTAGGGATCTTGATTCACATTTGCAGTGTTGCTTTCATAGTCGTCTTGTGCTACTCTTAATCAAAGCGGTATATCCCACTGCTTGTGAGACTTGCAATAACTGTCTCCTGTAGTCACCTTGCTAATCTATTATTCGTCTACTAAGAGGAGAAAACTGTGAACTGTCATGCAGTATTACCAAATCATACCTGATGGAGTTAGTTATGAGTGGAGCTCCACTACACAGTGTATCCATGGCTTTGTCACCCTGCCTGTCTAAATTAGTCTACTCTCACTTTTTCTTGTTGTGACTGTGTGGAAGCTTTGGACTCGTCTTACCTGCTGTTAACTTAAATCTCTGTGAATTCTCTATGTTAAGTCTCCTTAACAATGAATTTGTATATTTTACTCTATTTTATTTGATCTTATTCTATTTTATCTGGTCAAATGACACTGGATTGTTGTGAAGGCAATTGCTTACAGTGATAGCAGCAGTTATTTGAGAGAGATCTCTGTTTTTGGTTTATTCTCTCTGAACAAGATGGTTTACTTGCTATAAGCAGTGGGAACAAAGTTGCTATGTATAGCTGATGTGGTGGGTTGAAGAGTGGAATGCATATTATTTATAAACATTTTCTATATCATTTCTTATGTTTGTGGATAAATTACAGTATACTATTCGTGGGATTTGGCTGGGTGCATTTTATAACAAACACGTTAGAAAGTGAAGCAGTGCAATATTGTTGTCATACTGATAATGGGTGTAATACTGTTTTAGGAATTGCCACATACTGGACTACTTACTGTACAACTGTACATGAGGCTCTGAGGTCTTTGGTTTCTTCTGAGGTGACCTTTACCCCTGAGGCCTAAGGAAGATACAGAATTAAAAGTCCTGGTCAAGCACTGGGCACTTTGACTTCAAGTGTTTCACTTGAAACCACTCTTCCAATAGCTTCCACCTTACAACCCACCACAGCCTTTTGCTCTAAATTCCCCTAGTGCTTGGTGGTGTGTGTTTGCTGTATTTGCATTCAGTCTAAATGGAAAACATACATGCATAAATAAATGTCTCAGTGCACTTCAACCTGTCTCCAAATGACTGAGAATTATCTGTATTGTGTTGGAAAGACACCAGAGTGCTCACACCACAATACTCATGCTACAATGTTATATTATTATTTAAGACTATATTGCAACATTGACATAAGTGAATTTTACACCTTCAAAAGATGAAAAGCTAATATTAAATTTAGTTTAAAAAAAATTGTGACTATGTGGCAAAATGAGTTACAATTCAGTTACTTGCCCTGCCATCAAGTGGTGTTTTAAAGCGTTGCAAGTGGAAAAACTGGACCTCTAGCACAACCAAGTGGATCAACAATAAATTGCACCGTTATAAAACAGCATAACTACTGGGTATATGCAAGTAGACAATTTCTTATATAAATCAATAAACTTTATTAACAGTATATAAACAACCAACAACAGCAAAAACAAATAAGGGGCATCATGTGGAGTATATGGATGGAAGGACCAGTAAATCTCAGAGGGAACAGGAAAACACCTGCTTTTGACAGAATAACAGACATGAATCTAGACATATTGGATCTGATAGACAGACCTGTTTTCTCTTGCATGTTGACAAGCCATTCGGTCACTTTGCAAATGGACAGTAAAGGAGGTGAAATAGTCATGCTGAGCAACAATTATTTACTGTATGAAATATTTGAGTTTTCACATAAAAACCAAGTAGTTCGGCTCTTTAGAAAGGTTCTCTTTTGATATAAATGATCTTGAGTGTACAAAAACGTATATTACACATTTTGATGTATGATTCTAAGTCAGAACCAATAGTCTACACATCCCTTTTACTACGAACTACCTGCACTTCACTGGATTACAAGCTACATACGGGCTGTAGCAATCGCACATGGCGCTGAAGACTATGGGAAAGGAAAATAACAGCAGCATTTACCTTTTGTAAGAATGCAGACCCAAAACAATGTCTCAGGCATCACATGTTACTTCTCAACCATGCTTGACAGCAAAAAGCTGTGGAAACACACATCCTTATATGGAATGAGCATAGCATTAAACAAGCTTATCTGCACCCAACACCCTGTCAATTAATGCGGTGAGCACACATACAGCAGCTGCTCAATAGACTAAGTCAATATGTTTCTAATGTTCTTTTTTCTCCATATACATAGTTTAAGGCTCTTTAAGGACCTGAGGATTTTGAACATATGATGAGGCACACACAAGGCAAAGAATAGCTCTAGAGTAGACACAGGGCTTGCTGACAGGATGATGGGGGGTGAGAGGGGATCCGATGGCCGTGGGGGTCCAGTCACCGGTTCAAAACAGTGGTCAAGGCAGAGGGACCAGCGGGAGATCAACTCCAAACCCAATAAGGACCATATAACCTCCTTGTTGAGTACTGCTTTTCTTTAAACATGGACCTGCTTGTGTTTTGAGTCTCACTAATGTCACACAAATAGCTTCAGTGCTTCATGTTTTGTGAAGTTTGTTATGAAACCACAGATCATTCAGACTTTCTTTTCCATAGATCCAAAACAATCAGCTGCAATTCACTTCTGATGATTCACCTGTTCTGATGTTTCAGTGTCAAAAGAACCTCTATATTTTCGCCATGCAATTTACGCCTTTTACACCCGTGCCCTTTAGAAAAAGCCCAAACCAATTACACTTGGCCCAACAAAAATCTATAAAAGCCAGACATACAAAAGATGCATATAAGACATTTTTTTCGGTTTTCCATGAAAGCTGCTTTGGTAACAACAGAGTCAAGACATTGGTCGATTTCCTGTTCTTGCCAGGGTGCTGAAGCGGGCTATTCCCCCTCATTTCAATAACATGTTTTTCAGCCTTGTCTGCCTGCCTTGAGAACTAAATGAATGGAGCTAGTTACACCAGACTGAGCTGTATTTCTGCGGCTGCGTCGACTCCACATCAGAGGCAATGTTTGCTGGGAGCACTTTGTCATAACGATGTCCGTGCTGTGAAAGACAGTGCTATTGTACTGAGGGCAGATAGAGTAGAAACCTTGGATGCCGAGCCAATTGCATTGGGACCTGAAAAAATGTATAAAAAATGAATGAGTCTGTATACTCTGTGTCATTTCAATCCTTTAAGCTGGTGCAACTGCATGCTTTGCTAATCAAAGCTTAAGCATATATTTCTGAATACATCAGCTATTACAGAGGCTTCAAGTGAAACTGTGAAAAAACCCAATATACCCAATTCAAACTGGGATTTTTATAGTGTATACCCTTGTAAAGGGTTATTTTAGTAAGTAATATACACATGTTGTAACTAACTATAAATAATATACAAACATTCAACAAATCCAGTTATTCTTGCTCCTTCCAATCTTACTCTTCAGGGAACATTAATAGGCATAAAAGCTTTCTCTGTGGCCAAAGACAAAAGTCTTGGACTATTCTCCCTGAGGGTATAGTTCACTACTGACCTGGTATTCTGGGAATGGTTATCTGCCTGCTACTGCTCCCCTCTCCTCCCTCTCCAAATGGTTTAATCTGGATGATGTACTCCTCATCAATGGGCAGAGAGAGCTCCACTGAAGTGGTGTTGGTTTCCATGACACGAGGCCGGCTGTGTCTATTCCGCTTGTAGAGCACCTGAGCAATACGGACGGAACACACAGGTCAGAGATCACACAGTGGAGACCATCACAACAAGCACCATTTCCGGCTAATCTTTGCAGGGCTCTCTAACCTTGTACCCGGTGACCTCAGACTCGTTCTCAAGTGCTTTGACCTGCTCCCAGTTCAGAATTATCTTGGAATTCGATGTGTTCCACATGACTTTTACCGGCGGCTGGCTGGGGGCTGGGAAACAGAAATACACGACCATCAGAATCAAAAGGTTAGAACGTAATAGCTCACCCTGGCCATAATCAGATTCCATGCTTACGTGGTTTCTTGGTGGTGACATTGACAGTGGTGCTAGGAGGCCCCGCCCCTGCAGTGTTGTACGCCCTGACTGTGACGTAATACACACTGCTTCCTTTTACCCCACGAATAATGGCCGATGTCTGGTTCCCCACTGTCCTCTGCACGCTAGCTGTGTCTTCCTTTTCTTGAGTCTCCCAGTATCTCAACTGAGACAAAGGGACACAGAACCACCACAAAGATGAATGCTGGACAGGACATTGCAAAGTCAATTTTCCTTCTACAGTACACACTCTCAATGGACTGTAACTGCAGGGAGTTCACTTGCACCGTAAATTGGTATAAAATAAGCTTTACTTCCAGATGCTGTCGCCTCGTGTACCCTCAGCTTATCACGGCTAAGATACTTTGGTTCTGGTTACTTAGCCCTAGAAATAAGGCTGACTTTAAATTGCATGGTCAAAGCCATATCAGTATGTGCTACATTTCCCAGCTGTCAGGTTGTCTGAGAACAGACTTCCATTGTCACCCCTATGTCCTGTCTGAAACAGCCTCCATGCTTGACAGCACAAATATAATATGTGTTTCCTCATAGGAAATATTTGCTCAGGCATGGTTCTACTGTTTACACTTTGAATGGTCAACAAATCATAATTCTATCACTTTAGGCATTCTGTGGATGAAAATGAGATCTGTGTTCTTAATATTGAATTTAAATGACCACAGAATGAAAACGACAATGAACCAACCAAGCACAAAGACACATTCTTTGAACCAACTTTGAGAAATGGATGATGGCCTACATTATGCACTATTTTCTCCAGAGCATTTCATAAGCAGATCAATCAGAGTAGTCACAGTAACAGTTAGCACTTAAACTAAACTAAACTAAACACAAAGACGTGACCAGGCTACATCTGCATTATTATAATTATATGCAGAAAGCTATTACAGTAGATGTTTTATGCTTATGGCGCAAGGGTTGGCAACAGCCATAAAAGTACACAATATGTATGTGTTTATAATCGCATATGCACACACATGCACACACTACATACACACACACTCAAATAGATGGAGAAAAAAATAAAAATAGTTATTTGCTTACTTCATAACCGAGGACTCTTCTCTTGCTGGTGTTCCAGGGCAGGGCTTTCCATGAAACTTCAATCTCCGAGGCAGACAAGCTCCTGGCACGGATTCTGGTAGGTGCTCGGCCAGGTTCTGGAGTGAAAGTAAAAAGACTTAGAGGGACTTAAAAGTAAAAGACTGCTTTGATGACCCTTAAAGTGAGTCCATCGCTTTCATGAAAGCTTCAGAGGAAGAGCCATCTGCAGATGCAGATAGGAGTGCACGGGCTGGAGAGTTTCTGTGACAGACACTCTGCAGAGACAACTCTTCAGTAGTAATCCATGCTGGAGACTGACATGACAGTGCTACAATATGACTGCCATGACATCATTTGACCCACCTTCTTCTGCAGAATAGATAGTTGTGACGGGTCCAAATGGGCCTTCCCCTTCGTTGTTGTAAACTCCAACCTTCACCTGGAAGGGGGAGAAGGGCTGGATGCTCTCGTTTTTGAAGACATATTTTGATGCCTCTGGAGAGGGCACTGCAGCTTGCATCCAGCCAGTGGCCCCATATGGTCTGAAGGCCACCACATAGCCAAACCCTCCCCCATTCTGTTGCTCTTCAGGAACAGGCTGTAGGGAACAAACACACACACACACACGCAAACACATACAATGGGGGTGCATGAATGCACACGCTCATCAATAATACAACTCCCTCAGCATGATACCTCTATTCAGCTATTGTTAAGGCTAAAAGTACATCATACATCACATATTTATTGTGACTTTTATTCTATAAACCAACGGTCCCTGAAGATAAATGGCCCAGAAAGGGGTTTTTTAAACCAGGGAAAGTGGTGCAGGGTCATTGCTCGTAAATGGGAGACATTTTAAACAAACAACATTTGTAGCGTCTCTATGTAATCAGCAATAAAAACCACACTGACATTGTAGCTATCTGCTGGCACATCAAACATAACATAGTCTGAGGTAACTTCAGATTCAAGGCTAAATGAACACTTTGTTGAGCAAAAGTTATTCTTTAACTGAACCCTTCAATTAGAACACCAACATGTACTCAGCAAAACTTTCACAACAGTCAATAATTTCAAGCACACAGAGAAAATATTTTGATGAAATAGGCTTTACAGAAGAAAAGAATATCAGGGAAAAGACCATCTTTGAAAAGTTGCTTGTGACTTTGGAAGAACCATTCTGTTTAATTATCTTATTAAAACCTCAAAGGCATTTTTCTTTCCCCAGGGTGACAGCAGCAGTTATTGCCTCTCTGTTCTTAAAAATGAAAATGCCATACATTAAGCCAGTCTGCTGTTATTAATGAAACTAGGGCCCAGATCCTCTGAGAATAATGGCGTCTAGCTTCTGCGGCTGAGGGACTATTGCACTGTAACGGCTTGCTTACCTCCCAAGTGATGACTAATTCAGAGCGACTGCCACCACCTCCGCTCACATTGGCTGGTGTGACCTTCGGAGCTGGGGAAGGAGAGGATCACCTTAATCATGCTGAACTCCACAGCTCCATCACAACTGACATTACACATTCGACAGAAAGGACATTGAAAACAAATTCAATACCAGGTCCATCTTGGCTTCATATTATTATGACAAACACTATTGATTAGCAAATCGTACTAATCAAGCATTGATGGGGAGATACATGGGGTAATGTGCTCATGAATACGTACAGGTCTCTTTAGTCCTTGCTTGCTTGGATGGCTTGCTTGGCTCTCCAGTCCCAACGGCGTTGCATGCCAGGACTCTAAACTCATATTCCACCCAGGGGTTCAAGTCTATTACAGTCGCTGTCAGACGACGGCCCCCCACCACCTCAGGAACTGGCAGAAAACACACACAGCAAGCCGCCCCACCACTCAGTATGAGCCCACAGTATTCAGCAGAGTGTCCTCCAGGCTGACAGCCCAGGTGAGCCCCCTCCACAGGTACACAGGACTAATCACTCACTAGGACACAGTGTACTCAAACACCAAAGACAAAACACACACCTCAAGGGTGGGCCACATAGTCCAGAGTAGTTTATGTGTGATGACATCAGTTCTGATAGAGAGATTATGCTTATAGTACAAAAGGAATAACACAGCAATTTTAAATAGAAGGGCATGTAACTTTAATGTATATAAGAATTTGAGACGCCATTGATGACCACACACTCCCCTATTACAGACGAGTTACTGAAAAATCACCCTTTCAGCTGTATCAAAAGCTCTTTTCTATGCTATCAAATGACAGACGTCCCTTTACAGCCCATAAGTGGGCCTCTAATTTTAAAAGTCCCACGGGTCAGATGTAACATCGGCCAATGGTCACGGAACAATTGAGTGCCATTTGGCATTGCGGCAAAATCACATATTATTCTCACCGGGGAAGAGAGTGGAACACTGTCCCCTCCTCCATGTGATTTGCTAAAGCCATGGCTGGTTGGACAGAGAGCTGGAGCCTACCTGTGGTGACAGCCTGCCAGCCCAAGGAGAATGGTGTCCTGGCCTGGATGGTGTAGCTGGTAATTGGACTGTGATTATCTGGGCCAGGCGTCCAGGAGAGGGCGGCTGTGGTATCAGTGATTTCTTCTACATGGATGCTGGTGGGGGGCCCTGGGGGCCCTGAAACATAGTACAGCCAAGTGAGCCGGGAGAGAAGGAGAGGGAGAGGACGGAAGAGATGGGGATGAAGCGGGGGGGGGGGGGGGGGGGAGATGACCAGAGAGAAGAGAAAGTTGGTGTTAAGGAGGAGGGTATTAAAAGCTGAGCAGTGGTACCCTTATCAAAGTTACCTTTCAGTGCTGCAGCAGCTGAGGGGATTTTTGTGTAAAACCTGGGGGAGTTATGTTATCTAATGAGATTAGACATTTTATTTTTCTTTGTAAGGGAGACACTACTCATCTTTTCAAAAGATTTTTAAAAAGTGTGAGCTTGATCAAAGTCCACTAAAATGACATTTGACACTTTTCCAATTTTAGGTTGCATAGACTTGTATAAATGCTATATCTCAAATATTATTTTACATGGATGATGTAACCATGATGACCACTCAAACCATGCCGACCGTGGCATTCAATGACCTTTACAGACAGACAGTTGTTCACAAAATGAAAATGTCATGCCCATTAGATAGAATCCCTAAAAGAATCATTGGTATTAAGGGATGATTAAATTTATTAATTTGCTAGTAGGTGAATGAAGTCTTGCCTCAATATTTAGACTGTGAGAGAAGTACATACCTCTGACAACCAGGTCTGCAGCAATGGAGATACTGTCCACTTTGGTCTGCACTGCACATGTGTACTTTCCGGCATGTCGTAGTTGGATGTTTCGAACCATGATGTCTCCAGCTGAATGCTGCTATCAACACACACACATAGGTACACACACACAGACACGCATTCACACACACACAGACACGCATTCACACACACACATACACACACACACACACACACACAGTTCATTTTTGTAATACAAAAAAACAACATAAGAGCAGGAATGTGTTTCTTATCATTATTGTTAGTATTGTATCTGCTGCTCTGTCTTGCAAAGGTAACAGAAATCCAACAGGTTTACAAAAAAATATCTACACTAACGTATTGATGTACTGAATATGTCCTGGTTTCAGACAAGGAGTAGAGATTTTGGTAATTAAATAATCAAGCAACGCTTACTGTATATTCAACATACCGGTAATGTGTTATTTCTTTCTGTAATTACCATCTCTCTTCTACACTATGAGTTGATCAGCATAGTAATAAGTGCCTTCAAGATAAGGGATAAATTGGACTTAACAACAGCTTTGGCACAATTACTGTGAACTTTTTGGAGGTTTATATGGAATATCCAGTAAATGCATGTCTTTCTATTAGACTCTTATGCCTTAGTGATAATTATGGGATTTAAAATAAAACAGCACTCTCATATTTTGAAGCACGATATTTCAACTCAAATATACACAGTAAATGAGCTGTTTTAGTTCAAACACATCACAGAAGGTGAGCTTTCCAAAAGGACTCCTACTGTAACTCTGCTTAAGGAGAGGAAGTGTGGGATACACTGCTAGATGTACATTGGAGTTTAAAATAAATCTCCGCCAGCACTTTTCTGCCCATAAATACAAAGCCTACACTGCAGCTGTATCTATTATGACCTCACTTACACTAAAAGAAGAGAAGTACATTATTGATGTACCAATGTTTCACCAACATCACCTATTGACCTCTTCCAATGTAATTTCTGAAGAGGTTGAAAAATCAATGTCTCTTTAATGACATATTTTCAAGAGAGTGCAGTAACATAAATAAAATATAAGCAATCTTCAATACTCTGTAGTACATTCGTGTTTCTAACTATTCATTATGCATTGCAGTCCCTCTGACAAGCATGGTGTAAAACCGTGGTAATACAGCACCATTTCTCAGACATGACACTTTGATTATAAATGGGAGGCTTGATAGCCCGGCAGGTTCCTGGAACGGTGAAAATATTCAGGAGCTTATGCACTTACACCGCCCACTTTTTCAAAATATCCGCCGTGGCTGCCAAAGTGGATCAGCTGCTCGTTGAAGAACCAGGTGAACTTGAGCTCCAGGGACGGGTCATGAGACACCTGACACGGCAAGACAATGCTCTCTCCCACGGTGACGTCCAGGGTGGAGGGGAGTGTTGTTATGATGGTGGGCTCTGGAAGACAAAATACATTAGTGATTGGCAATTACCTGATAAAACACAAAGTTCAACAGTTCAGTGGTATTCCCAATGCATTAGCAGGCTTTGCTAATGGCTTTGGGGAGGGACCTTCCTGATGATTCTTACTGTTCCTATTATGATCTAAGCATCAGTCTTATACAGTAATTGTGTCCGGTCCTGCTAAGGAGAATGGTCCATGAACAATACCTGGACGAGAACTACTTTACTCCATTGTACCAGGGGATGGCTTCTTCCTTAGCTGTTCTCTGTGGAGACCCTATTTGGCTTTCCTTCCTATACCTAGAGAGATGCTCCATGTGTCACTGTCAACTAAATCTTCAGCCTGCAACTCCCAAATCTGCTGTTGAAACTCCCTGAACGAGCGTTGAGGAAAACAATCCACAGGAGTGTCTGCTCTTCCTCTTCTTAAGTCTCTGCTGCAGCATTACTTGTTGTTTCACCTGGGACTGAAGCCAGGTCCCTCGCCTCCTGCTCAGAGGGAGCAGCAGTGCAGGAAGAGGAAGGGAGGGAAAGATGAGAGACGAAGGAGAAGAAGAACACGAGCTGCTTTGTTTGGATGCTGCGTGGTGCTCTTCCCCCTCTTGGGGGTGCTGCAAGTTCTCTGTTGAAATATCCACTCTGAGCACAGAGTAAATTACCCATGGCAAATGATCCCTGGACAGGCATGGATTCATGCAGAAAGTGCCGGCAGTGCAGTCTTCAACCAGAGTGAATTCGATACCTGCATTGTATGCCCCCAACTCAGAATGTGATTTATCTAGTCTGTTTTTGATATCAGAGGAGTGCTATCAGCTGGTAGATATTGCTGTATCCAGAATGAAAAGATGCCTTAAAGCTTTAGTCCGTTTTGCTAGGATGAATGGTGAGCTACAGTAGATAGAATCCATAAATTATTATAAAAAGGCACATGCAGGAACTGTAGATGGTATAAAAGTGTATGGATCTGGAAGTACCTTGGAAAAGGTGAGTGCAAAAGCCGTGTTTTCATCAGGTTGAGAGAGAGAGAAAAAAAGAACTATTCAATGTCCAGTTGTTAGGCAACTGGTTTCATAGAATGTATGAATTTCCATTTGGTTCAACCTTCATGGCTCCTTCAATTGAATTTTTAGCCCCTCACAATGAAATATTCAAATGACATTTCACATGCTGTGTTTGTTCTCAGATTCCAGTCTACCAATAATATTCTTCATCATTTATTTCGACTTACATTCTGAGACTGACAAAAGGGACCTATTGTAAAAAGAAAGGGAATATAACTCTTATTATTGTACTCCATCATCTGTGACAGATTGTATGGATAGCTAAGGCTGGTTACACAACCCCCAAAGAGCAAGTCAGCATAATTTGATTGATATCTATCATGTATAATGCCTTGTTATGTACCGTCATTGTAAAGAGAGAAGAGCCAGGCTCGCACTAAGCAGGGTCAATCATAGACAAGATAGAGAGCACATAACCGTGCTGACAGACTGCACGGCATAGCAGGCACTGCTGGGAGGTTGGGCAGGCCAGAAGTAGAATAACAAGAGAAATTGCATAGTAATCACAATAAAGTGAGAGGTCAGTGACGAGGCTGTTTGTTTGAATGAATGTGGATCTTTTGCTTTGCTCTCTGCGGAGAGAGCACTGACACGCCTCACTCTGCCAGCACTGCGGCTCATCCCACAAACAGCAGCCATCATGAATAATGCTCGCACAGCCAGTCGAGGACGAAGACGCCCTGCCCACACCCACTGAGACTCCCTCCCAAGTTTAATGGCCCTAGGTGGGATGTGTAAATGTGTACTCTTCTCTGGTGTACATACTCTGTGGGCTTCTGCTCAAGGGTGGCTGTGTGCACTTGAATAATGCATATTGTATTGAGGAGTCTTAAGGTTCAGGAATTTCACAGAGCTGAACATTTTAACCCTTACAGCTCAGATCCACAGACCGGGTTGTTGGCCACCAGGGTTAAGGGAAACACAAGCAGTTCAAAAAGGCTTCACTGGAAAGTCAAAAGCAATGTCATTACAGTAACCAGTGACAGTACAGTAATTGCAGTCATAATTGTATAACATTGTAGTAGGACATTCAAACCACTGTTGGGAAAAAATGATTGAAGATGATTGTCTCCATCTTCAATCTTTGAATATAAAGTGACTGTCAAAATAGTCTACTAGTTATAAGATGGGTTTAGAGATAAACTCATTAAAAACCCGTTTATCAACTCAGAGCAAAACAAGTCCCTTCAAAGGAAATCCACATATTCATCAAAGGACACAAATATATTTCAAGGTCAAACCTCAAAGGAATCTTTTTGAAAAACCTTGTGTACACATGCATACTTTTTCAGCTGCTCCGTGCTCTATTATTCTCAATAAAACCAGCCACCTGCTGCTCAAATCATTGACCAAACGATGTTTCATAGATTTGAATTCTATCTAGGAAGATGAAAAGCTAATGCTGAAAAAACTGTGCTTTAGTGGTCAATATCTTCATTTCAGAACATTAGTAAAAGGACACCACACAAATGATTCTGACAAATTCTGTTCAACAGCCATGACAAATCACACAAAGGTAGTGACCAATGCCACCTTGCTGCATTGAGTTTCAGAGTTATGTTTGTCCTGCTGAGGCCAGCCCAAGAACGCCAATATGAGATTTAATAGGAAAGTTGACAGAATGACTACTTCCAACAGAAAATGTAACGTTATAATTAAATAGACAAAAATGTATACTGATATTTCTCAGACAGTGTGGCAAGATGTATTGCATCAAATACTCTGACGAAGATGGAACTCAATATGGAGCCAATGGGAGGTTTGAGCCCATTGATCAGATGTAATAGTAGGAATTAGGAAGCAATTCTAAATTAATAAATTTCACCTCCACTGCAGGCTACTCAACATCCAGAGAGTACATTTCTAATCAAGAGTGATTAATCTGCTAATATCCCCTCAGTGTTGGAATAATGGGGACATTAGCAGGACTCATCTGTTGTGACTGCTCCTCTACTGTTTGCTAGGTGGTTTATTCATGTCTAGGGTAACTGAATGCATTGTGACAGGTATTTTTCAGTATTCATATCACCACAGTCAATTTAAATAAACTCCTGTCATCTTCCATAAGGGTGACTCTCGCCTCGGAAATTCCTCCAACTGAACAGGTTTCCAGCCCTCAATGAAATACTGCATGTAAATTACCCTATCCCATTTTCAAAACACTATCAATTGTGACAGAGTAGCAGAGGATCATATACAGAATAGTTGAAGAATGCAGTTTTCATATATTAAGATGGAACGGACACCATTCAGAGATAATGTCAAATAAAACCCCAATTCCTTTTCCCAAGAATAATGAAAGGATAACTGTGAGGCTATTAACAAGCAGTAGATACACAAGACCCATTTTCTTCAAATCTAGATTGGACATGTATACGTTGGGCATCATACTAAACCTAGCATGTCATCTGCAGGCTTTCAATAACCATTGTTTGCAAACTGAGATGCTGGGGTATTGAAATGTTTTGAAAAACTGTTGTGTAAACTGTTCACAGCACACTGTGTGATGAATGGTCAAAGGAACCCAGTTAGGTACTCTACTCCCTGCCTATAATATAACACTCATTTTGTCTGAAAGTCAAATACTGTTCTTCATTTCCAAACGATTAACTGCTCATTTCCCTTAATGCTATTCAGTTACACATTTCAATCTATTTTCCTTAGTTTGGGCCACTCCCTGTACTAGCAGAGAGATGGCAATGAGATCGAGTCATAAGCAGAAAACCATGGTTACTAAAGATGCACAGAAAGCTCTCTCCTCTTCATTGACTGCTGACTTTCAGGCATCTATAATACATGGAATACATGATTCATTATTAATCAGGATACGGAAATGCAGTTAATGATGATTTACAGAAAAGAGAACTTGCACGGACAAAACAATGGCAAGCTATTATGTCTAATATTATGTAGGCTACCATCATTTCAAAGTGTATTTCCTCTATTCAATCGTCAATTAATCAATATTGCTTTATTATTTCACAAAAGGCAAATGCTGGTTTCCAAGGCAACCGCTTTGGAATTCAAAAATATGAAGATATTTCAAAAGTTGTTTTAGCAGAGTTGTTTGCTCTTTGTTTCAAAGAGCTTTAGAGATTGCTAACTTTGAGTGAAGTGAACTTAATGGATTGAACTTTTGAACAAACATGACAGAATACAATACAACAGCAGTTTGTCTTCTTGGCTATGTGAGACATTTCATTAAAATTTAAAGGGATAACAAAAACATATAGCATTTGTATTCCTCTGTTCTAAACTCTGCTTAGTTTGATCAATTGAGTCATCTTCCACTCTTTCCCAGTGTATTAAATCGTTCTATTTACTGTAGCATCTCTACTACATTTTTGTTTTCGACTTACACCAGTTATACTCCTTTAAATAATGGATACTAACTTTACAGTGTTTGCCACGTTGCTGACTAGACGTCAAGATGGTTTCAAGGTTTGAATATACAGCGCTAGTGTATATGCAGTGAAACTGTAAGCATGGGGTGCACACAAATAATGCTTCCCTGTAAGCAAAAAACAATACTGTTTTTCAGGCTATTAAAAAAACAGACACAAAACTGCGGGACTGACATTTAGTAGGAGTACATTATTATCTCCAATAATTCATTGCTCTATAAAAATGAATTCCTAAGGCTCACAACAGTTCTATACTATGCATTCATAGAACAGCAATAGTGTGTAAGAATACAATAGATGTGCCCATACCAAGTAAGAAAAACAACCTTTCTTTTTAACATGAATGAATACCCGGACCTCAGAGAATAAGAGGCTGAGGAAAGTTTGAAGTTCTTAGAACATGTCAGCAAATTCACCCGGGGTGAGCCAAGGATAAGACTTCCTTCCTTAACAGCAGAGGGAACAGAAAAACAGCTACATGCACAGAACAAAGCCACCCAATACACTGCACCTTACACCTGCCTTTCATTTATATTTAATGAAGTATAATAAGTCACAGCAACAGAGCAGAAATGTGATACAGAGTCCCTAAGGGTGACTCCAACAGATGATCTAACATGCCTTGCTTTCTCATGCCTTTTACACAGCACTTACGTCTACTCATGTGGGCCAGTTGGCTGAGTACAGAGAGCACAGGCTTCTCTCCAGTCTATAGACAGAGAGGCCATCAGGGCAGCTTCCCTCAGAGCTTAATGAGTGTTCAGGGCAAAAGACACTGTCACTATTCTCCATGATTTATTACATGGGCAACACTGTATACTCCGTGGGTAGGGCTTCAGTTTGGCATAATAATGATGAACATTCTTATAATAGAAAATTGTATATTGCATTTATGATCAATTTAATTAAACATAGAAATATAAGGCAATGTCTATATAAATGAAAAATAATTACCTTTAACAATGATAGTCCCCGAACTACTTGCCACTCCAAACTGATTTCTAGCGACACACGTGTAGAGGCCAGCATCCTGCTGGGTTGCATTCCATATTCGAAGGTTCCCATTTTTTAGAATTGTAATCCTGCAGATAGAAATGCAAACATTTTGTTTATTGGACCATTATTACATATCAATACCATATCAATCTACAATTGGAGCTAATACATAATCAATTGTCACCTTGTTCCATTGGCCTCAAAATCAGTTGTTATGTCTTTGCACAAGGTGATCCTTTAATGACACCCCTTGCTACTGTCTAGAAACTATTTGGAAATCACATGAAGACAGCATTCTTTTGATATTTCTAATTATGCTTTGAGGGTTTACAAATGTGACAAACATCAACTTTAATTCCTTCCCCACATGACTGCAAGACATCCAGGACAACCATTCTTTCATCTCAACATGGCCTTTACACAGTGGCCACTAGTACTGTGAAAGGTCAATGGTCCTTAAGCAAACTCGACATTTCCTTTACAACAAGCAAAAATGGAAATAGTAACCTTGAAAGCAGGACATTGTGGGAAATAAGTGGAGGACCAACTCATTAAAGCATGGTGGATTCCAATTATCTGAAGCGCTCTGCTGAATCTGCAATGTGTAAATATGCGAAAGCCCCCGGCACCATAGAATTAGTTTCACTGTATAGCCACTTATAAGATGTGTCCTGACCACACAACCTGTTCAAGTGAACACTGGCATGCACGGCTAATTTGGATTAGAATTACAAGACTTTCTCATGAAAGTTGCCCTTATCAATCACAATTTATGAATTGGAAATTTGTATCTGAGTTTCATATAGTAAAGCAGTTGTCGGGCTGAATTGGGGGTAGTTCACTGGCCCATGGGATTCCCTAACTTCATCCTGAGACATGAATTAAAGTAGTAATACTGTATGACAAAAACCTAGGAAGAAGGATTCTGTAAAAAAACTAAGACTTTATTTACACTAAAGTACCATTATAAAGAAGATACGTGAATATACAACATTTTAAGTATTGTACTTCCAATTGTATATAAACATTTAAATATAGTACAAATGTTTTAAGCTCTGATTTGTTACATTCAAATTCAATTTAAGTTAACAGTTTTTCTGCGAGCACATACATATTTTACATGTGTATTCTGTGAATATATACTGAATATGTCTGAAAATATTTATATCCAGAATGTTTCATGGAAAACAGAAGCTATACATAGGTTATTAGCTATACATAGGTTGGTTAATTTTAGTCACAAGGAGGCCAAAACTACATTTCATCCAAGGAGACTTTTACACATAGCCCAAACTGACAACAAATAGGGCACAACATTGTTTTAACTAGAACAAGCCATGACCTGAATTATTACTACCTTTAGTACCTAGTATAGAACAGTATCCAGCACTCAATTGACAACAATGCCTGTTTATAACTATCTAATACCTGCACCTGAATGCTGTGCTACACATACAGTATATCCCCAATCCCCTGATCCACAGCACAACGGGCCTATCACGTGACTGATATGCTATGTGTCTTGTAAAAGAAGCACTGTAGAGGGAGTAAAAGAGGTGCTGTAAAGAAACACAATGGGTCCTACTGGGGGTCAAGATTCTTGCAAAGCAAGATTGTCCTTGGACATCCACTAAACGTAAGCATTCTACCTTTTATAGAGAGATATTAGTGGGATATTCTTCTTAGTGACATGATACAAAGAAAAAAGAGGGATTACTGGTACTTGGCTTCCAGTTTGAAGATAATGGAAGAAGAGCTGAGGTGAAATAAAAGTCAGCTCAAGAAAGGCACGACATGACACTGAGGTAAACGTCTTACAGTTCATCTCCTCCTCCTGTGCCTCCTCCCTGGCAAGTCCAAACTGTCTGATCTGCCCACTACCTCAGGAGAGTCTTCCCACCTCAGTCCCTGAGAGACATTGCGGAGGAGGATGTATCAATAATTCACAGGTGAGATGAACACAAGTGCCACTCTTTTCATCTCAGCCTCACAAGTTTAATGGCCACAGCAATAAACCTCTAAAGGAGAGACGATTATTTCCCACACAAGAGGGGAAAGCCCAAACCCACTCATGTAATCCAAAAAACACAGAAAATGTATCTGGACAAGATCATGCCCAAGAGAAAGGGAGTGGACGCTGTTGATCTTCTGTGTCCTGCGACAAGATGAAAGACACAAATAACATCTGTCACAAAGCAGCCATTGCTGCCACTGTGAAGTGCAAATTGAGAATGTACATTGGATAAAGAAGACACATTTTTTTCCTTCATTTTTTCTGTTTCTCTGAGACACACCATGTGCAGTTTGTGTTACATTATTTTGGTTTACTTTCTCATAATTCAAAGACACAAGAACTGTCTTGATCTTTAATGTCTGTAAAATGTTTGATGTGCCAAATTGTTATGTTTTTTGATGGGGAAATGACATATGACATATGGGCAAATAAAATAGGAGAAACCTTTCAAAACCAAACTTTGATGTATATTGCATTTCATTCGAAGTAAAGGCCTCAGCATAAATTGTGTGATTGCAACTAATGGTGTCTCATATAAACATATCTGAAAATAGCCTACCTATTCATACTTGTGAATTAATGCATATCGGGTCATCTGAAATCATACCACCTATTCTGATTTGCATTCATAAATGACACCATTCTCAATTCTAGTCCACACGGCTCTCACCCCTGGCCTGACTGATGGTGTGACTGCAGGCTTTAAGGTGTGTGCTCTTCGCGGTGGAAATAAGGGTTAAGATTCTATCAGCAGAACTACTCAGCTATGAGGCTGTGTGGAAAAAGGCCATCCCGTGCTTACGGTGATTTTGCTAAATAATTACCATCGGCTTAGGAGAGCTACACACACAGCCCACTGCATCTCTGCACATAATTCTTTCTCCCTGCAACCCTCCCTCCGTGTCTAGCCCTCCTCAATGTAAAGCCAGGCAAAGTCAGATCCAAGTCTAAAACGACAGCATTCCCAGTGCCTGATAACCTATTCCACAGCTTGTGCTAGGCCGCGTGTGAGCGGGCCGTGTGCTCCCTTCATGTTAAACTCAAAGATAAGGCAAGGTAGGCGTTAAACAATGCTGCTTTTTCTACTCCACGCTGACCATCGTTGACCTACCTCCAGGTGGTTTTTCTAATCATAATTGTATCAAAGTGTTGCTGTTCCTAACACTGCTGGAGGGGAGAGGGGGGAGAGGCTGGGATGAAGCGTCTTCAGGGGGAGAGGCTAGGTCACCATATCCTCTGAGCAGGACAAGAGGTGGGACCTAACTTCAAGTGTTGATCTATGCCTCTTGACTGCTTTAAAACCCTGAAGTGTATAGTGGGAAATGTCTGGCATCACAAGATAAATTGAAAGGCTGTCTTTCCAAAGGTTCCCCACAGAGCTCTGTGTTGGAGAGAAACGGCTCTGTCAGCCGCGTAAATCAAGCCCAACTGCACAGCCGGGCTCCGTGAAGCCCAACCTACAGCATGGGATGCAGGTAGCTCAACTCTAAAATAGCTGAGGAATCTATTTTTGAAACATCAGGGCAAATCCTGAGTGCATGCCTTTGTTGGTAAAGTTGTCAAGGTTAACGGGCAATTACGAGGCACAATAATAGATGGCAATGAGTTGACTTTTTTATCACTTAGACAACAAACCCGATGGCTGACGATGGTGAAATAAGGACACCTGGGCATTTACCTCTGACAATTCTCCAATATAGCTGTAATTGATATAGATTTTTCCTTCATACAGACTTGTACTAATACTTCTTAGCTTGTCACACGCATTATTAGTTCTACCTAATGATTCAAGAAATTATTCCTATATGATTAGGAATGATCTACCTTAGGGTGCTGTCAATCGTAAAATGAGATGCAGCTAAACTCAAATGCCATGTCATCTGATGGTGTTAGACTCATTACCCCCCAACCGAAAAGTCGTTCAAACGTCTTTGAGGAGTTTAATTGTGAATAAATTACTTTAAAGTACAGGAGAAACAAATGTTGAACACTGGAGTTTAGCATAAAACTCCTAAACCACATAAAACAAACCTGACAATACTGTACAGTATGTTCTGAAAGCACCTTCTGCAACTGTGAAAAGGAATTTCCTTATTATATCACATGCCTCTGTCAATCAGACTTCAAAACCAAAGTGAGCAGGTATTGAAAGTCAGTGTTCAACAGTGGTAGAGCTTCCACAGAGCAAGTGACGAGGATGATTGACAGTAAGGCCTTAGTTTGTTCTTGCCTCTGAACAGGAAGCGTATCATAATAGGCAGCCAGGTAGTGGTTTTTAGTACATTCTTTTTTTTAAATCATTTTCAGTTATATTAACATGAGGGAAAGAGTCCGTTTCAGGCTATCCCAAAGTGACATTTTCTTTCAGTTGACTGTGGGTTGACCATTGTCCCTAGGGCACTCGGTAGCATTATGGTTTCCATTGTGAACCAGTGTTATAAAACACAGCCAAAGGGCAGGTATGCTTCCAAAGTAAGTATTAATATACTGAATGCTTAGTTTGGGAAACAAACACATTCTAGTACACAACATATGGTACAGTACTGTAAATAGAAAAAAGAAAGTGCTATGCATTTTCAACTAGGCCAGCATGTAAAATATGTACTGTGAAAGTACTTTCTACAACAATCTCAATTAACAGTCTCAGTAAAACGTCATTGCAGACCTTGATCAAGAACATTATGTCCTCCGGCATGAAAAGACTGCTAAATTGTTACTTGCTTCTTACCCATAACAACGCAACAAATGCAATCTGTTCATAAACACAAAAATTCCAATTGTCTAAGGACTTCCTGCACAAATACATGTCTTTGAATTCATTTTCGCAGTGAGCACACAGCTTATTACAGGTAGCTGTCTTCATCAAGCACGTTGATTTAGATTGTCTTAATGCCCGGCTGTAGAACAGGATGAGATTGTGTTGGTAATTGCATTGGGAGGAGTGAGGGTTTATCTGCCTGGGCCACAGAGGGATGGATCCTCTGCTACAGGATTCCTTTAATCACAAATTGCGCTCTCAGTTTATTCTCTTCAACTGTTATTCATCTCTTCCTCATGTGCTGAGGTATCCTTCAGGAATAAAGAGCACACACGTGTTCCAAAGAAATTGTCAGGGTAACCAAGATGGATTACTCGTGCTGTGCTGGCGGATTCTCAGTTTGAAAAATGATATCAGCAGGAGTCTCCCAGATAAAAATAATCCCATAGAGCAGTACATCGGACGTGGCTGGGTAAAGAGGTTTCTGACCTAATCTCAGCAAACATCTTGAAATTTACTTTTGCTCCAGGTTGAGATGTATTTGGTTTTAGTCAATGTAACATTTGCTCTGTATAGTAACACATTTTCTAGACAGAGTAGGATTCATGAAACTACAGACACATTTGGTGTGGATGCATATCTCAAGACATTGTATTCCCTCCAAAAAATGAAATGATTGAGGACAGGACAATAGAAGCAAAGAAAGTCATGAATCAAATGTTTTGACTGGAACAGTATCTTAGAACTATATCAGCCACTGTACAGAGCCACAGTACATCTGAATCATTAATGTTTTGACTTGGAGAAAGCTATCCAGCTGTTGCAGCACTTTCAACATTTTAGGAGTAACAACATAATTATCATTGCAATGCTGCACTTGGCTGTGTCTGTGTGTTTGTGTGTGTGTGCCTGCCTTTGAACGTGTTGTGGTTGTCTAGAGATGCCAGGGTACTCTGGTCTGGCTCTGATCCGGGGCCGGAACACTCATCCGGCACTCTCATCCTCAGGTGGGAGGGAGGGCCGTGCCTCTACATCTGAAATTTCAGCTACTGCCAACACCAAATCCCAGGGAAGCAGGGGGCAAAATCTAAATGAACCGCCTCAGCCTGCAACATGAACCTATCAGGTGGTGGTCCTCTCCTCAAGGTGAGTTAATGAGATAAGTCTCTTTGGCTGCTCAACCTCTCAATATTCCAATCTGCTATTTCACAGCACCCACACAAGCAGATGTTCCAATAGAATCAAATCAGGAAATTAGAGATGCAACGCGGAAAAATGTGAAGTGACATTTATACATGATAAACAATGTTCTTTTATAAGCGCAACAGCATGTATCCTTGAAATGATGAAACAAAAATAGTCTTCAGGCCTCCCATTGATGAGAATTACAACTGCTTTGATAGCACACCTGTTTCTGCACGTTATGAACATTTGGACACAAATAATTAAATTAAACAAAAGACGTGTACGATGTAAGATCTGATATAGGTAAGCAAACATATGTTTTCTACTATGCCCCACACACATCTATTTTTAGTTCCTTTCCAACAAAATGTCTCCTTGTGATGGGGCTGGCGGAGTTTGGCCTTTATATGGAGTTCACTCTGTGACACCACTTCATTTATGTAAGAGCTATCCTCATTTCTTCTGCTTTTGCAGGAGAGATACCGATGGGCCATAAGCATAGCTAGAACTGGAACTGGGGCAATCTTACCTTGGGCCTTGTTGCCCTAAATTCAGCTGCAGAGCCAACAAAACAGCCCAGACACAAGACCTGCTGGGCCAATTTATAGCATTTTCACCATCAACTCATGAGGTGATAACAATATTTCACTGGCCATCTTGATGTATGTTAGACGTCAGAGAAGTATGGGACAAAAGGTACAACTTCAAGCAAGTCTAAGTAAGCAGGTCAGAGCTGTATTCTTTAAATGAAATGTGAGCACATAATTACATTACATGAGGAGAATTATTCTATTTACCCTTTGGTTCAAAAGCCCAAAAGCCTAAATGGATTCATAAAAAAATATTTTAAGTGAACTCATTTGGACATAATATATATTATATTGTTGGTTCATGACACATTTTGTAATGCAAATTAACTTGGTTTTATGTTCTTATTTCCTAACTATGTTCTACATAGCTGTACAAGAATGTGGCTCTATGCTGTTATATTTGAGATATTTTAAGAGAACATACCATAAGTTGTGTCTAAACATTAAACTACAGGCAATCTTTCTCTACCCCATAGAGCGAAAAGCTAAACAAAGAGCCAAATAATGGTTCTCTTACCATGACAGCTAAGTTATGCATTCCATTTTCATAACGGGTATTTATTCTTAAGGGGTAAAGTTTGCAATACTTAACACCTCTGGCAGATTGTGTTTAATTCACAGAAAATTAAAGGAGGTCAGCAACACATCCAGTGGCTACTCATAAGGAGACAGTTGATTATGTGGCTCTGCTGTGGTGGGGCCAGCAGTGACATATTGAAACGGCATGTTTTTCGGCTGCCGTCCATGTCTGACATGGCCCACTTATACACTCATCAGCAAGACCTGCTCTGCTCTCTCAGCTGCTTTGTTCCAGCTGATGTCATCTAAACCTTGTCCCTGCAGGCTTGTCTGGGGGAGATAAGACACCCCCCCTCCTCTGGTCTCCTGCAGAAAAAAGAGCTGCTGCTATGAAGATGGATTACCCAGCTGGTGACACGGTCTCCCCTCCCTCTAAAGCCACTGTAGAGCGCTAACGCAATTAAGGCAATTAATCTTCTACAAAAGGGGTTCAAAGCTTCCACCCATCCTTCCCTTTGATTAGACACACTCCGGAACAGGTGTACCGCCTTACTCACACACACATATTTACATAAAACAACAATAATTGTTTTATTGATTACTCTCCAGTAGAGTCATCGTGCTAATGGTATAGTCAAACTTTTTGGACGATATAGACTGTGCAGATGTGAATTTTGAAACGGAGGTGAGAATTATTTCCCACTTGAAAGGAGGCTGTATTGTTCTGAAGACAACAATAAAGGATACTTCCTGTGATTACAAGGCAAGACAATCTGCAAAATGTTCATGTTCATTCATGCATTTGTGTAAAGAGGGAGATAGATTTAGAGAGATAGAGAAAAAAATAGATAAGTCATAGTCAGCACAATTCATGTATGTTCAGTTCTTCGAAAAGTTGTTTGGCAGGGTTCTGACTATTGACAATGCACTCCAGCATTATGACAAGTTTTCATCTATACAATACAACCTGGGACAAATGAGCCGCAATCCTGATCTGCACATTTTTCTTTTTAATTACCTCTGTGTCAAAGGCGGCCAGGTGGTTTGAACTGAATATCATTTGCAAAGTAAAGGCACAGTGATTTATTTCAAACTTCCAATAGGCCCAGGGCTCCACTTCAAAACCGATATTGAGGTATTTAGAAATATTTCCTCTCTGAAGGATTTTTATAATAGATTATGTTTGGGAGAGCATGAAGACTCAACACAATCTGGATCTCAACAAATGCTGTTTTCATTATAAAAAAGAAATACTGTTCAGCTACCTAGAAATAAACTAATAGGCAGAAACAAGTCACTAAAACACTAACAGGTAGGAAACAACAAAAAAGAAACTGAATATCAAAGAAGCAGAGCCACGGCCATCTATCCAGCATGATTTCAGCATGCACTTCCATGGTATCCATCAACCAACAGACATAAACCAGTGTTGCAGCAGAGAAACATAGGAAATCACTCAGTGCAACAACAAAACCCTCACTGCATTTTTATCACAATGATTGGAGCGCTTGATAAATATCTGTATAGAAGACAGCATCATCTGGGCAGACAGGGAAGGTGAAGGGCACCTGCAGCGTAACCACTATGCAAATGTACCACCAGTTTGTTTGACAAGCAACACTTCTTTGTGTATATGTAAACCCTGACAAGACAGTGAGTACGCAGGCCTTCTGTCAGACTAGCTGCTTCACTGGTGACTCCCTGTGGGTGACCCCTGCCTGTAGAAAGGCTGTCTCTCTACAAACACACACACACACACACACACACACACGCGCGCAAACACTCAGAGATGGGTTCACACTCAGTCCCTGAGAAGCTTGGACATATGTCAGCAGACAGTGACTGGTCTGGTGGCCCTACAACCCCTACAGAGGGCGAAAAGTGCTTGATTAGCACCCTGACAGGTAGGCTGTCTGCCTGGACACTTGAACAGACTGACCGAACCACGGCCAAGCCAATTACCAGAACCCACAGGTCAGTTCTCCAACTGACTGAACAGTTTTTTTGTTTGTTGTGCAATGCAGGTAGACTCTAAATATAATCCTTATAGTGTATGTCATGAGATACAGTGGCTCTTTATAAAGGCTGCAGATGTTTGCAGATCATTCACACTGCCAAAGCTGAGAGATAAATACCAACCGTCAAAAAGTGGTTGTGGTAACACTGACAAAAGGAATCAATATGATACAGCCCCAAATAAAGGACCATGTAAACATAATCTCAGCTTGGGGTGTCTCGTGTTGGCTTGTTATCAATACTACATGAACATAGCCTCAAGGGTACAGTGCCTGACCAAAACCTATGATACCTCAGGGCAAAATAAACCAAACCCTTCCAGAGAGCATCAGTGATTCAGAGATAGATGACAGCTGTACCTGTTGCTCTCCTGTAGAGCCTCATTGCCCTTCTTCCAGGAGATTACACCCCAAGGAGACATCTTGGGCCTGCATTCGATGAGCAGGTCTCCTCCCTCCCTCACCAGGGTTTGAGTCCTCAGCTGGTTGTGGGAGAAATCTGGGGCGACAGCTGAAACAGAGCGTGCGTGTAAAAAAAACGGTATCCATACACCTCTCTCTTTAATGTACATAGTAAATCTTCATTGTTGTTCTGTGTTGTTCTGTTTTGTGTGCCGAGTGATCTCATGCAGCAAGATCTGGGCGGTGTGGTTCAGGGTATGGAGGGGGAGAGGGGGAAATATTAAGGGTTTACATTTACTTGTAGAGAATCAGGCAGTACAAGGCATATTGTACAACAAAAATAGTTAAGAAATGGGACTGTATCTATGTAACCCCTGCAGGTTTTAATTACAGAACAGAGCAACTGAATAAACCACAGTTATTTTAAAGACAGCCACACTTAACACTCCACTTCAAAGTGAGCCACGTATGGGTGATGCTCAGCCAAAATGGCATGAACGAAGAGGAACAAAGGAACGTCTCTTCTTAATTAACAGCGACTGTTTTTTTCTTTCTGCAGAGAAACTAAGGGAAAATGTCACATCCTTTAGTATTTCAGCCGAAATTAATGTAGATTTCATCACGATAATTTCCACCGCTTCGGGTTCCTCCTCCCTTACTTTTATAAAGCACTTCAATTAGCATCTCTCTGCAAGGGACTGTCAATGACATTTTTACCTCCACGTTCAATTTAACCCTGGTACTCTGGCTGTGTAGAGTCTAATTCCAATCAATGCCAAAACAATCAGAGGGTTTGCAGTGGGATGGATGGGGAGTGAGAGCTTGAGGCCAGCCCTATGCAGAGAGTGACAGGCCAGACAGGGCAGATGGGTGAAACTGGTGAGCAGAGCTGCCTTGGCATACATCATCGGCTCGCCAGCACATTCATCTTATAATTAATGCTTTTCAATTAGAGAGCAATTATTAAGAGACTCTAGGTCATTTTTCTGGTGGGGAAAAATGAAGGAACTGTAGCACAAACTTGGAAACAAACAGCGCAGCCACTATAATGAAGCCTACTCGTGGATATACACACATACACACATGCAAATTGTGTTTGGTTTGCCTTACCTATTACTCTGAGCTCTGCATTTGAGTAGACTTCTCCATGCTTGTTTCCAGCCACACACTGGTACATCCCCACGTCGGCCAGGGTCAACCGACTGATTGACAATGCCCCATTTCCCACCTGTACGCGCTCCTGCAAATACAGAGATGTACAGTAAGACTTATTCCCATTTCTAATTTGCATAAAAGCACCCAGCCAGCATACCAGTGAATTATGGTTTGGATGTGACGGACATGGCAATAAATCTAGGTTTTCATCCCTAATGGAGGAAAAGGGCTGGGTGGAGGGAGGCAGGCGAGCAGAAAATGACCCTAATCAATCTGCATGTTTATGAGAGTGAAATAAAACCATGGCCTATTTATATCTCTGGTTGCACCACGGGGTCCGTTTCCCCCTAGGAAGCCGAAGGAGGGGATGAGAATGAAAGGAATATTTTAACATCAGAGGTATACTGCATCGTGAAAATTGGTTTCTTGATATGTATGCCGTATACATACCAAGCACTTAATGCTGTAAGGTACACAGTAAAACCCCAGTGTAGCAAACGTGTCTCTGGATGGAACCCTCTACCTGGCTCAGGGAACAGTCTCTGTTGTGACTGCCCATCAAAGCTATCACAGCCTAGATGGGGAGCATGCACTAAAAGCTTAGCACTTACTGCAGCCATTTCATCCTTGAGGGAAGTAATTTTTCTAAATTAAGGCACGTTAGGGTATCCCGTCTTCTCAGTGCACATGGAAATCAGAAACGGCTCATAGCATTGGTGTACATTTTTGCCCCAGGTTGCCCTTGATCTCCTGTGTTTTCTACATGCTCCCCCTTAATGTCATTAGAGCACATTTCCATAAGTTTTTTTTTCCATTGCTCCAGACCGAGGGGATTAAGGTACTGTCACATGAAAAGAGAGGCTTTTCGCATTGAAACATCACCAGCTAATCCTATGTTTGAGCAGGTTGCTTCTAAACGTCCATAATGCTCAGTGGCTTTGGATGAGCAGGGTGAATATGCCTTCTGGCACTAAGAGGCAAATGATGGCGTATATCTGTCCGTGTGGAGAAAGGACTCAGTTTATGGCTGCTATTAATTAAGCATGACGTTCCTCTTTAATCAGCAGTTTCTCATGTGGGTACCTAGGGGGACCATCTGTACGCCTTATGCTGAATGAAAATGATTGGCAATGTCACTGCCAACAAGACCAGGTCCCTTTATTTGATATATGTAGCAGGGCATCATGAAGTTCAACAATTGATGTTGTAAACAAACAACTGATGTAATGGTTTCAAACACACACTCTACTGTGTTTGGTTACTACGCTGCTAGCATTGCAGCTGTGAGAAGTACAAAATTACTTCTATACTCTGCATGCTGTAGTGCGGAGTTAGACTATCACTCTCAATATAATGCATGCACAAAACTAAACTCTTCAATTAACCTGCGGTAATATCATAGCCTTAATGAGAAAAGTCTATTGATTTCCTGTAATTTATTTTTATACGCCTGACCTTTACTCATCAGACTGATGGAGCTACACTGGTTAATGGTGACATTTCATACAGTTTAACACCTCTGCAGATTAATCTGCTTATTCAAGTGTATTAATTATTCTTAATTCTTCGTGTCTCATTTATAGAAATTCTAGTTCACAAGACATTACATCAATAACATTTCCGACCTTTTATCACAGGAACTCTCTAGGGCATCACACACAGATGGCCGAATGATCTGTGCAGTGAAACTATAGATGTAAACTATGGTGTTAAAAAGTTTGGAAATAAAGCATTTTTGGGAGATAAACACATGGGTTGACTTTGTTCTCTCAGAGAGTTCTTTCACCAACCAGCAAAACAAACTATTAGGCAGAACTTGTAAAGATTTTTACAATAAAATGTGGTTCTATGGCTAGACAGGTTGTTAATTATGCGCAGCTGAAAGCAACCCTAATCTGACTTTATGGGCAAAGGAGACCCTGCTGTTTGGAGCATTGCCTGTGGTACCAATAAAACAGGCTTCGCTCATTTCCACTCCATATATAACATCCAAGGTTTGATCGATACCCTCTGTTTTGTTTGTGGCCATTTTGTATAATGAAAAAAATTTACATAAAGTCTGTTTATTTATTACGTCCAAGCTGTGCCTGAGTGCTTACCATCAATCTCTTACAAATAACCTGGCCACGTAGCACCAGGGATCACTCTAAGCTATGTCGAATCCTATTTCCCAAATACCATAATGAATACTTTCTTCCAACCACAGAACTTGTATCGCTAATAAAATGAGTTGAACAAATAAGTAGATTGTAGACTGAAACTCCTTCGTCAATGCAAAATACTGTAAGTGGTGTTGAGCTCCTGTTGGTGTCGCAGGTATGGGGAATCAGAGAAGGGGAATACATAGTTTGTTTTTAAGGCTCTCCCTTTTCCTCTTTGGTGGTACAGGATTAATGGCTGCACTCTAAAAGAGAGATTCACGAGAAGATTATAGTGGCTCTTACATCATCCAGCTTTCAAGACTTGCATAAAATTGTTGCCTTGTTTGCAACTTAAGTCTTTTAACAAGCCAACACAAAGCATACATTTGAGGATGTTCAGGATCCTTTAAGAGATCCTTTAAAAACAGTTGTAAAGTTATTGTAGACTATTGGAGCCTTATAAAACAGTCTGAAGTACATAATATCCATATCACACTTATTACAGCCACAAACCCAATTCTGTAACATTTTGAGTGAACCTTATATAAATGAGTACTTCACAGCAATTTTGTACCTGTGGCATGCATTTTGCCACGTAAACTTACTTTTGGAGAGCCCCACTTTCACAATCCTTTGTAAGAAACTCACCTCAACAGGCTCTATATTTTCTCCATTCTTCATCCACCTATAGGAGGGCTTGGGTTTCCCAGTTGCTTTACACTCCCACACCAAGGAGTCGTCAATAGGCTTCTGCACGTCCTGGGGTTTCTCAATGAGGTGGGGAGGGGCTGCACAATGAACAACAATCACAGTTAGTTGAGCGTGAGCATGAAGTGTATGTGAACCAGGGGCGGACTGGCCATTGGTGAATTGCATTATAACATTTAATCTTTGTACAGGGTGAGATTTTTTAGCTCTCCAGTAACTCAAGCTTAACAGAGGTGGTCCATAAATATAGAAAACCCTTACCCCGCTGCAGCGGAGAGAGAATATGCCTAGTAACTGGTCACTACCCCTAAACTATCATGGGACGTTTTGACAATCACACATCATGACCTTATCTACCTTGGTCTCAAGACGACAGGATTTTATGGCGGGACAGGATAATAAGGGTTAGTTTGCCTCAAACGAGTTCAGTCAACGACTTTCAAGAGAGCGACTAGGCAGTTCTTCAATCGAAAGCCTTAACATACAACACATTTAGCCTAAAAGGATGACATTGACTCTGACACTTATTTGTGTAACGTGAATGTGTCAACGACTTTAAGGTGGATGTTTTCACCCATCAGGCTTTACACAATGTTAGTAAAGGGCTCATTTAGAGAGGGGATGATTAACTGTTAACACTTTGACATGGGGCACTCAGCCATTGCATAAAATGCAACAAGAAAACGTGATGCTAACAGGGGTGTGGTGGCTTCTAGCCATAAGGCACATCATCATTTAAACAAAAAATGAGTGTTGTTCAGCATACAGTTTCTCATGCATAGGGCACTTGATTTATTCCCACTGAATTTAGTCACACCCCAGTTGTTGGCGCTCTGTTTATCAATACAACTAGTGAGATTTACAATCTGAAAAGCTATATATGCTCTGGATGATGTGTAGGTCAATCTACTATCATCTTATATCACACAAGGCTATTGTCAGGACAAGAGTAATGGCAGACTGTGCATTTCCATTACACAGGCCAAACTGATACCGCACTCAAGGACTGACCTTTGAGGTGACTTCTCTGTAATAGTACATACAAATCCTGATCTAATTGGCTTCTGCATCAGCTTTACCTCCACATGATATAAGATGAAACAGTGGGAAATCCAATAGAAATTGCAAATGTATCCCTATAGCACCTCTGTGAACCAAATCCGATGAGATGTGTGTTTTGTGTATTTCTGTGCATATGTGTATGTGATACAGTAAGAAAGGGAGCCTTCCTCCCTTTCTTACTCTATGGGAGAGAGGGAAAGAAGCGGGGGGGGGGGGGGGGGGGGCGGCTTGTGTTTGTGTGTTTGTATGCGTATCTGTCTAGGTATTACTAATGCCTGTGTGTGCGTGTGTGTGTGTGTGTGTGATGGAAGTGCCACCAGAGGAGATAGGTGAGATGTCCTCCATTATCACCAGTCATTTAGCATCACATCCATTCCACTGCAATCTTCCAGAAGAGCCTAGTGGGCCTGCTCCACCTCTCAGGACCCTATTGTTGTTGTTTCCTCGCCCCACTGTCGAGGCCGCTCCCTTCATCCCTCACCCACTGTGAACGTATCGACTCTCAGTCACCACTCACCAAATGAGACCGGGCAGCCCATCTCTGGCTGCATCTCAGGTCTCTCAAATCAGCCAGAGCTGATGCTAAGAGGTAGATGGATGTGATGGGATAGAGGAACAGACCTGCATTATAAATGCACTGATAAGTTAAGCAGATGCATTTGTATCCCTTGTGTAGTCTTAACATTCTGTATGCTCTCCCTTGTTTGTAGGAGACATTACAATAATCCCATTTCAAAAAATTATTTAGTGGGTTGTCTCTGCTGTAAAATATAGTCATACAGTCTGCATGCATATGCCTAAACCAAAAGCAGTATCAAAACAATATCCTCTTTTTAGAAGATAAAAGCTAATGCATTGCATTTGTTGCTTTTAGTCATATACAAGTGTGATTATTATTCACACCTTGATGCCTTAAAAAATACAAAATGCCACTAAAAACATTAGCATATACGTGATAATGATTGCGATACATGAAATAGCAGTGTAAAATAATATTTTCTTTCTCTAATTAACAGGAAGGCCAGTCTTCAAAGTTTTATGCCTGCAGGTTGCAGTGATGTACACCAGATACACTTATCGATTTACTTATTTCCACACACTGCTGACAAATGTCTCAAAGGCTTAATTCCAAGGGACTTCAAAATAAGATTACAGATTTTTATCGCTTGGCAGACAGAGAGAGAGGAAGGGGGGTGAAGCCACATCAAAAGAGACTAGAACAGCAGCTAATACAGACAAACCAGCCCCTGTGGCTCACAGGACGAGCAACATGGCTGCTGGGTTTTATGACGTTAAGGTGCCGTGAGCGTTATAAATAATGGCAAATTGTTTAATACACAGAATGAGTTACTTGTGACAGCTGTCAGAGTCTGACTTATTCACCGCAGGGCAGAAAACCAATTGAGGGAAAAAGCGGTTAAAGTTTGAAAAAATAAATAAAGAGATCATAAATATTTATCTGCAGAAATAGTTGTGTACTGTATGTAAATATGTCTGTTTGAATGAATCACTTGAGTCCTGACTAACCTTATCAACTAGTTAGCTACAATATATTCTTCCCCTCTGTATTTCATGTATATATACAAAACATTTCACCTCAAATTTCAACAAGGGAACAGGTTCCTTCTATCAATGCAGAAAATAAACAATGAAACAACAAGTCTAATAAAACATTCAGGGAGCCCAATGAGCTATTCTTGTAAATGGGTCATTAGGTATACAGCAGAGAAAAATTCCAGAAGGGAGAAATAAATCCCTGTGGTACGAATAGCCTACAGGTACTTACTTGGAGGATGTCTTGTATGAACAATGCCAGCACATGACTACCACCAGAACAACAGAGGGTCAGGACCCTCCTTTTGAAAGTCCAGAATAAATGTAACTACAGAAATAGAAATCCCCCAGAGTGGCTCTCATAGAGCTTCTACCCCCTGTGCATGCTTCCATCATAACCCCAAAACATTCCACCACTGGAATAACAACAAACAATGAAAGCAGAACTGTCCAGAACTGGGAAGACAAAGGATCTGAATTACCAAGGCGTGATTTGGGGAAAGTCTTATCAAGCACAAGGCAAAGTTCAAAATCAGACTTAAGTGAAGTTATCAACAGTAGCATTGACTGAATAGACTGTCCTTATTCCAGTCCATCCAGATACTGTACTGGAGGTCTGCGGCATATGTGCCTCTGGTCTAAGTATAGTACATTTAACAGCTTTGATCTCCAGTCAAGTTGGATGTCAATCATTGTGCCATCTGGTGAAACCCAATACAAGGCTCATGAACAAGGTCACATCCAAGGGCTCTGCCTCATCCACATCATTCCTTTAATCTGGATCAAAATATCAGTGGCCTCGTGCCTGACAGCCTCTAATCGCTCAGATGTGCTCTTAAAACAAGGCTCCTCATGCGAAGTGAGGGAGTCCCTGTTCATTAACATGGACTATGTTTTAAGACCAGTTACTGTAGGTCTGCCTTTGATGTCTCTCAGTCTGAGCAACTCTGGCACATGTAGCTTTCTCTGGTCAAATATTAATGTACTCCTCGATCACCTACCGTAGAAAGAGAGCTTTCCTCTCACACTGTTCCTCCCCCTGGGGTTTTCCGCCTCGCACTCATATGTTCCTGCATCTTCCTGCTGGAAATATGGGATTTCCAAGACACCGCTGGCTTTCCTCACGTCTACTTTTCTGGAAAAGGGAACTCCGTCTACTCTCCTCCAGTTTATAGTGGGGGCAGGGCTGGTTGGAAGAAAATCAACAAACAAGACAAGATAATTAGTACTGTATATGAAGTATATACTATGTCTCGGTTATTTGAATATACTTGGAATAACTGGTTCATCTGCTGAACTAGCAATGATCTCTGAGAACCTCAGCGCACACTCTGTAATGAGATTCTCAGATGAACATCCCAGCCTGAAACTAAGAAGGGTTTGAGGCAAAAATGTAAACATGAAAAGTATCCCGCTGTTTATTCTAAACAGCGTGTTTAGAATAAACGCGTTTATTTTTCACGTTTCATGTCTTTGAGTCCCTGTTAAGTCAAACACAGATGCTTAAATCTCAACAGCATACTTACTTTCCAAGAGCAAAACACTCCAGCTTTACAGTAGAACCCTTGGCTACATGGACTACTTCTGGAAACTGAACTTCAATCTTTGGCTCATATTCACCCATCACACCTAAGAAGGGAAAGCCACAGTATAGAATGAGATGAAATCCAATAAAAAATGTGATGTACATTATGCCTACTGTCGAGTCCTGTACTGTAATTGATAACAGTGACACAGCTAACAAGTTGCTCCATGCAAACGCGAGTCTCTGGTTCAACTCAGTTCACTCATTCCATAGGCTCTGCTCACACACTGCTGTTGCTTTAATCTGATATCCAGTCTTGAGGTTTCCTTACACAACCAGCTTTTCAGGTGTAAGAAATAGACAGATTTTGTCTTGTTTCATTTGGTGGTGAGATGTGTTCTAGGGATGATCCCCACTGTCTGATAGCTAAATCAGATCTTATCGCCATGGGCTAGTGCTTTTGGATACCCAATGGCACTAAAGCCCATGGTACATGAGACAGGTGTAAGACCATAACCTTTTATAGAGGACATGAGCTAAATGTGACCAGTGACAACGGGGTTGGTAATTAGAGTTTACATGTCACATTGATGTCTGGTTGTAGATATCTGGTTTGATTGTTTTGGTTGAAAACGGAACCATCTAAAAATAAGACATATTCTTTTTGATTTGTTGAAAAGCATCAAAAACATTTATATTGTGCACATTGTAACTTACTAAATAGAGATGTGTTTTAGGGACACATCTCTATGAGGATTAATCTCCTAAAACCCTAAGCCACTAGCATCTGTTGTGCATAACTGACTACATAACCAATAGCATCTCAGACTGATTGGGACATCTGGAAAATTGGTACGCCTGGAAAAATATTTAAAATATTTAGCAATACCACCAGTGGCAACAGTCCTCTTAGCTCCCACTTCACACATGAGGGAGTTGACTGTGGCCATTCTATAAAGGGATAAATCATTTATGCACATCACAGTTCAATGTCCATAATGTTGGGAGCAGCAGGGAAAGCTTGAAAAAAATAAAAAATAATTAGTGAACGAATATCCATCTTTCTGGGACAAGAATGCTAACATGTAGATCACAGAGAGACATGTGACCTTTCCATAGAGGCTTTGATAAGGCCAGCCTAAAGCATAAAAAACTGGAGTTACTGAAATTAGCAAAGAAAAAAACATTTGCATTTCATTGGTATTCTTTAAAAACACTTGGCCCACTTCAACTGTTTAATTTACAAATACGTATTTTTCATGGGCCTAAAGCCACCATTTCATTCTGGTTGTTCATACCTAATTTCTATTAATAAGTCTAACCTTTATCGAATGCCATATGTACGATGAGCTACAAAATGCCATTTGTAAAATTTCTTACAAAGTGTCCTCCATCTTTTGCAAGAAATACTGGGACATGGAAAAACATGTTCGTTACTGAACAGGCTCCCTTCAGAGTGACCCCTTTTTGCCAGCAGCTAGTGTGTTCTTTGTTTCATCCAACTGTTACCAACCCAACCAAATTAAAGACACATTGACTAATAGGCATTAAAAAGCAAATACACAAACACACACAGACACATACATACACACACAGACACATACATACACACACACAGGACCACATTGAACCAGGTCTCACCATCACTGCGTAGCACTAGTGGGGCGGGTGGGCCCTGCACGCGGGTCTTTGTGACAGTATTGGTAACCACACAGGTGTAGTTTCCCACATCAGAAGGTTCCACTTTAGCGATGTACAGATTCCCTGTTTCCTGGGAGATGAAGCGTCGTGTGTCCTGCTCCACAAATGATGGGTACTCATTAAAAATCCAGGAAAACATCAGATCTGGAAAAAAAGGAGAAGTGTCTCAGATCAAATAAACACCAGACTACATGCATGTTAAAGGTCAGTAAGATTATGTACATCATCAATATATCATTAGGCCATAACCAGGTTTTGGCAGGTGGGTTTGTGAGGATTGGGTCGTGGGTTGAAAGCATTTGTTAGTGTTGCAGTTATGTGGTGTTTTGTGTACCCTCCTTCTTCTAAGGGTAGCAGAACTACCACAGAGTTTCGTGCCAAGGTGAAAATTAATGATGGCCAGAGTCTGTGATAGGTTACAAAGCTGTGTAATTATCTGAACAAATTTCAGCACAATATTATTCATGCGAAAGAACATTAGGACATTTACCAGAATATGATGTTCCTCTATTACATCTATTACAACTCGCATGGCAGGGATTGGAGAACACTCTATACAATCTTATGATTTTAATAACCATAAACCAAAAACGTTTTACAAAACAGAATAAGGAACGTAAGTTGAAGTCATACCACACAGTCCTTTTAAAGACATTGGATGCTGTTATTCAGATCTCCAGTCCTTTCCACTGACAGACACATGCTATTTCCCTGCTGAGTCTAATCAAACCCATTCTCTTGTTAGCAGGCTGGTAATTAAACAAAACCGGTCTTGGAGGATTCTTAACCTAGCCTCTCTAACTGCCTGGTCATTTATCACAGCGTGTTTCCATCCATGCCGCAGCTTGTTCCCTGATACAAGCATGTACATGACACATTACAGTCGGCCAATCAGCAATCTCAGAGGTTTCTGTGTGTGTGTCTGTGTGTGTTGAGTGTAGATGGGGTTGGCTCAGGAGCAGACCAGAGGGAGACGGAACACTCCACAGCAGGACAAGACATGTTTGTGCCTGTTTCCTCCCCAATGCTTTTGAGCTGTGACTGTCCCTGCCCATGTTTACAACTGACACACCTCTACATGGTGACTGACTATGTTGACAGTGGAATAAAATTGAAGAATTTATTTGTAAAGAAAGATTTTAGACATCCAGTCCACACATTTGGCACACTGTTTTGTTCGTGCAACAGCAGCATTGCAACAGTATCATTCAGTTTATAGTGTTTGAATTAATCCACACAATGTCTAACACTACATGTATTACTAGCGTTAGAATTTTATTAAGCAGATTTCATATAACGTGATTTAAAAAAAATCCAAAATATACAAACAGAGAGCATAAGGAGTCATACAAAAATTAAACCCTTTCTTTACTCAACCGTTTTTATAGTCCAAAATTCCTGTTATAATAAGGTGAGATTAGATATGTTAGCAAACTAATACATCCTCCATAGTGTGGACAAATCTTTAAGGCCATTGCTAAAGATGATAACGTTTGACGGGAGAGGAGTTTTCACTTTGAAGTGTCCCTGGAGAGGAATGTCAGATGCTGAAAAAATATAGCCCAGTGTGCGCTTAGACTGCTGGGGTTGCAAAATGCTTCTGAGAAGTCGCCATGAAATGAAAAGATCTGCAAAACATAGAGACCTGTAAGTGTATCCTCAACTATTTGTGATGATACAAAAAACATGTATCAAGAGAATGACACAAGTAACTCTGTTGATAAATATACTTTCTAACTAAATGTTTTTCCCATCACAAAGATAGTCAACATTCAGAATTCAGAGTGCAAGGACTTTCTGTATTGTCCCATTCAAATACATCCAGTTTAAGGGAGTAGGACATTCAATTTCTACACATAATTACCCTAAAAAGATTCATTTGTATCCGTTTTAAAGTTGATTATTAATAATAGTATTACCCTCAATGCATATCACAGAATGGTGATGGTGACAACTGTTTGAAATTGCTTACACAAGCATTCCCCATGTGCTGTATCTATTAGAGTCATTGTTGGGAGGCAACAATTAAAAGCCAGCCTCTTGGCTTGTTCAAGGCTGCAAACATGATTAATTTCTACACACTGTTGGATGGCAATTTCTTCTTCAGAGCTAACCCAGTGGCTGAATCCCTTGGGATTCACAGGGAATAATTATGACAATGGTGAACAACAAGAGCAAAGTAGGTCTGCTTCAGCACACTAAACAAGCTATCCATCAATAGTAAAGGGAGCACCATATTAGTGAATTCCTTACTACAGTAGCCTATATGGGATTCATAATATGCAGGGCTGGGAAGGGTGGCATATTAACACACTGTCAGTGTACTGCTTCCCATTAATATTATGTGTCTGTCTGATCATCTGGTGTTAATAATACATGTAATGCTCTCTCTGACAACAATATGCATTTTTAATTACAAAGCTACAAAGCAAAAGTACCAAGGCATGCTGAGAACGATAAACAAACATAAAACAAAAAGGTTCCTAATTGTCCTCTTCAACGTGTAATAATGATCAGATGACTGAGCTAGCAGAGTTGCATTTTAAGGGATGAGGAGGATATGTTGCTGGCCAAAGGCATGGGAGGGGTTGAGGGTCAGTTTCAAGATCTTATCTCTCTCTCTCTCTGCCTCTTCTCTTACAGTTTGTTTCCGTTTAGAGAGGATGGCCCATGAGACCAAGCTGAGTGTCAAGATGCAAAATGAGTCACATTACAAATCATATTGAGAGAACTAGTGTCACCTCCAGTTAAACTCAATCATAATCTGCAGACTAGTTCAACTAGCAGCATTCAAGACACTGCCTCTCTGTGCTGAAAAAACGAAATTCCACACAGCCTCCCTCAGAAAACACCACCCTCAGAAAACACCACTCTCTCAATACTGCCACTCCAATTGTGCTACAACGGGAAGCGTTCCCAAGTCTGCTTCGGGCTCTGAGAATCCTCCTCCTGTTACTTTACAGGACCAGACATAATGCACATGCTCTGTGTTCTCAAAGCCTGGGGTCATAGAAAATAAAAACAGAAAGGACACACTATACTTTTCTATTTTTGGTGGGTATGTACTCAAGTGACTTCAGTCTTGAGTGCCCTTAAAACATCCCTCTCCATTATAAAATGGAGGTCAGCTGCATTAGGACTAAACACAATAATTGAGTAATACAAAGACTAATGGTAGGTCACATAGACAGCCTATTAATGCGGTGGGGTTTGAAGGAGAGCAATAGTGACAACCTCTCAGCTCTTCTGGCTTCTCTGTGTGAGATTGTAGTGGAAGCTATACATTTCTGGAAACAGAACCAACACATTTTTCAAACCAAGGGTATTGGAATCCCCTTTCTAAAATATAATTTTAACACTAATGTTAGCAGGTCATGGGTGTGTGCCTTCTCCATCTAATGTATTCTGTTATAATTACCTACAGCCCCGTCAAGCTCGCGAACCAGGAGCAGTGGCCTGTCACATCTAAGCTGCATGGGTGGAGGCAGCTCCTTGCTTCTAGCCCGGCCTGTGTGTCTGCGTCTGGCATGGCAGTGTGTGTCATCCCTGATCTGCACTCAGCCCTGTCTCCTCATTCTGTTTGCCCACTGTAAGCAGGGGAGGGACGGGGACTCTGGCTACACTGGTACAAGAATAAATACAAACATTTTGCACCTTTCAGATATAGTGAATCCGTTGCCTTTATGGCTTTACAGGAGTTGCTCAAATCAACAGTCGGTTTATGTGAACCTCTGGGCATAACACATGCTTCTACTGCTGAATGCTGTTGTGTAACTGTACGTACTGTATGAAGTAAGGATTTGTGCTAAATACACCTTAATCCTCACTCTGTACTGTACTTCCAACATGTGGCTCACTTCCTCACCCAATAAGGCTGAAAACAAATCAAGCGAAAGGGATTGAGGCATGCAGAACCTAACTATGTGTTTATGCCCAAGGGACAAAAAAAACGTGTATTCAGGTTGCAACCTCGCTTTATTGTCTGCCACCTCAGAGCGACTACAAGGAGGCAATCACTGGAACAGCGGAAAATGTGTCCACAAGCCCTTTACTTTCAATGTATGATTAAGATTTTGACTCTTCCAGTCTCCTTTTTGTAAGAACTAATTTAGGCTACCTTGTCAACATCTCCTTTCACCGCAGACACACAAGGTCAAGCTATTGAAACTAGAAGGGTTCTGAGTTCAAAAGCACATTATGAAAGCGTAGAGAGTTAATAAAAAATAAAACATTACAGTGAAATATCCATTCAATGGTTATATTGTGCCATACCAACATAGCCAGACAGCTAAATCTATACCAATAATTTTGCCTTTGTAGCTGACCCATTATTACACAGTAAAAAAAAACTGTTAAAATTCCTCTCCAGCTATATTGCAATTATTTTGGGGGAAATTGTTTATGATCGCTCACACACAAAACAAAATGACAAATGAAGTGATGGTTTAAAAGTAAGGGTATATAGATGTCCTTGTGCAAATAACAGTTCTACCACTCCTAACACTACATATGAGTATAATTATCTTAAACATTTAATTTAGTCAACTATGGTGTAACTATGCTGCATCAAGAATTACAGTGAGGGGTCCAGGCTGCTTCTTGTGTATTGAGTTAGGAAGCTGTCTTGTTTTTTTAGATTGTTATTTTCTCTTTGCACAGCCGGTGACAGTATATTCCTCCAGGGATGAAATCCCAACTGGCATTGAGGGATTTGTGTTTATGTACTGGGGCAAGGGAGCCTGGGGGACATGACGTGTGACTGAGGTCCAGCAGAGAGGAACGAGGTGCTTACACACTGCCAACTAGATGGCAGGAGAAAGAACCTGGCATTACACTAGCACACACGCACAGCACGCAAGCATGTAGAACACACACACCAAACCTCACACTCAACATAGAACATGAGATGCTTTATAAGCATCTGTCATTTAAGTTCTTTGCTAGCCTGATTAATGTGTGTATCATTTCAAGAATGTACTATTTGCGTTCCCACCTGCACAATCACCCACGCACCCTTTCATGGCAGTGATCTGCATGTGTTTCTTGTTCATGATAGTTCAGTTTCTTGGAAGCCACAAATCTGGTGTTGTTTATCCTCATATTGGTTTTCACTTAGAGAACATGTTTTCAATATAACACATTATAAAAGTGTGTTCTATGTACTTCTTCGTAAATGTACGTATGCGTTTTGGTGGAAATGTCAAAGTGTGTGTCCTCTATAATGTAGCCATTTGGAGTATAAAATATGTCTGAGTACAGTATTAAGTGAACAACTCTGAGGTTATTTATGGAGATTATAAAAATCTGCCATCCACTAATCAGATTATAACAGTAAAACCCCTGACAGCAATATTTTTTGTCCCACCATGAACACTATTGGTAAACATTCTGTTGGTATTCGTCTGAATATCATCATACTCTTTTTCTCTTTACACTCACTCACTCACACACACATCCACACACATACACACACATACCACAAATGACCTTTTATTTCAACACACTATTATTATTAATATTATTAACAATATTATTATAATTGGACACATACACCCCCAATCACCACACACTATTCCTTGCTTTTGTAGGCCATGTACATCTCAATCTGCATGCTTATGCACACTGTTCATGCATCAGGCAGCAGGGGGAACTTCTGGACAGCTGTCTGCTCTATATTATGTGTCCCTTGACAGTCACTCCTGCACAGAGTGTCCTCAACTCCACCGTCCATCGTTAGGCCCACCAACATATGGTAATGAATAAGGATGTGCTGGGTGGTTCATCTAACATAGCACCACCCACATGCATCTTCTGATTGAGATACAGTACTTGTGAGGTAGGTGTCTAGGGTGGCATAGCAGATTGTTGCTATCAGTGGTTGTCATTGGGGGATACCATCATTAGATAGCGGGACACCATCTAATGATGACAGGACAGCAATTGAGAGACACCTTTTATAATGGCTAAGTAATGACACAAAAACATTTTGATCATATTTCGTGAAGTTATTTCTAGGTGTTGATGCCTTGCAGATGCATTGTCCAGATCTATTCATAGGCTATATCTGCATGACTTGACACTACCTAGTGTTGGAAATAAGGGCATTGAATGAATCTTCAGTAGCTCTGTGCCTGTAGAACTTAGGACAAGAATGTCTACTCTTAACAGACAGTACTCACAGTAGGCAGTAGCTTTTACATCAAGTGATAGGGGAAGCAGAATGATATGAATTGTGTGTAATAAAGCTACATATTTTGTGCAGTGGTAAGTTTGGTAGTTTTGGAGTGAAGAGGTACAGTTGCCTTGAAGTCCATGTATCCATGGTTCCAAACTAGCTAAAATAAATTACGTATTTTCAACCCAACGACTGTTCCAGGTAACCCTAGATGTGTGTGTAAAAAACCCAGATGCAATCAAGCAAACACTGACAAGGTGACAAGACAACTTCTGACAAAGTACCATGCTTCAAATTGGTGCTATCCATCTGGTTAGATGCAACCCAATGGATCATTTTATCCTGTACTGTATATCTGTCTGACCCTATCTTGGTTTATTACTACTAAGACATGAGCTGCAAAACTACACACCATGTGCCACAATACTTTCTGTTCCTGTATAGGTATTTGTCCCAAACCAACCAGAAGTAAAATCCAGATAGACCACAAATCTTTTGCAAGGGAATTTATCATGGTTGAGGTGCTACTGTATAAAGTGAACAAGATAAAACAGGTGTTACATTTAAGAACTCCTCAACAAGAGATGGAAATAATGTACCACATGGGATGCATCTGCCATACAAACCTAAAGTGAGAAGCTGGAGGGAAGTCTGAGGGAAAGTTGAATGTATGAACAGATTTGTAGAAAGATATTCATGAAGGGTTTTCTTACCTCCGGAGTGCGATGGAGGTCCACACAGGAGGACCACACCCTGTCCCTCACGCACTAACACAGAGCTTCTTCTGTGCATCTTGAAATTTTCCAAGTCTGAAAAAGAATACACCCAATGTAAACTCCCGACAGATATGGCACTAGGCCCTTTTGATAAAAGGTAAAACCAGAGCAGTGCCAAAAAAACGATGTCAATGCATTACAGACAACTCAAGACAATAACACTTAAACATTATTGATAACAAAATCTCAAATGTGAAAAAGAATACATTTTTGAAGATGTGGGATCTTAGACATATAAAGATTGATTCTCAGGATGGTCATCATTGCTGGAGGTGAACAGACCTTGGTAATGCCTCAGGCCAAATTAACACCTTGTACGCTTCTTTTGACTGTCAGAGAGACATAAATACCTATTGCATTTAATGAAACAAAACTGTATAAAAACTGATCTCTGAAAGTATAGGCCATGTTGTAAGATATTCAAATAAGATCAAGTGTGGATGAAAGTGTTGCATCAGCAACTTCAAATAAGTTATTCCAGTGAACAACGTTATACTTGTGGAAGGTTGTTAAAATACAAACAAAATATGTAAATATATGCTACAACAGTTCAGTAAAGAATATTATAGTATATTAGGTACTATAGTTTTAGATGTAATGTATTGGGATTAAAACAGATTTGGCCTAAATCAATAGGGACTTACAAACTATAAGTTCTTTGTTATATAGAGTATTTTGCTGGGCTGGGTCACACTTGAACAATTTGAATGGCCCCAGTGGTTTTCAGATTTCCATTGTATTTTATTTATCACACTCACCATTACAAAGCCATTCAAAAATAGTTTAGAAACTGAAATGAGCCTTTTATTGAAACTAATGTACAAATGTCTGCTTTGCAATCCCCTTTGCTACTGTAGCCAGATGAATCTTTGTATAGGTATTTCAGAAAACACATAAGAGTCTTCATGGATGAGCTTACTGAGATACCGCAGGTATCAGCAGAGGTGGATGAATACATTGCCAACATTTCCATGCTTTTTTTATGATTCGTTTTTCGGTAATTTGATTTACATAATAAAAGACAATTAAAAAATATATGCGTTTGATCACATTCTGCACATGGCACAAACGAGAAAAGCAAACTTGCTTAATTCTTCCTCTCCAAGGTCTCTGAAGTGTTTTGTCAGAAGGGTCAGAAACGAAAGAAAAACAACCAAAAAGAATAACATTAAGTACAGTTGAATGCAATGTTAATTTGATTAGATTGATATAGCTGATTTTAGAGCACAAATGAAATCATTTAAAGGATTAATTAACTTCCCTCACTAATTTCCCTTGATGTGTAAAATGCTCCATATTGTCAAGTCACCTCAATAAAGATGGGGGAATGGCAGCTCTCATTGCAGGGCGGCTCAATATGAAGTCTAAAGCAGAGCAGAAACCAACTCACTTTGAAACTAGATTGCTGATTAGTTCTGCTCCAAGAGCAGATTTAAATGCAACATTACTGGGCTCACTGATTTATGAAGAAGACTATAAGGTCAGCTAATATATGTCATATTGGCTGTGGGACAAGTCTATTATGAGGCAAGCTTTAATTATTCCTTAAAACATAAATCTCCTCTTAACCCAGGAGCACTCTTTTACTAATATCTTTTGGATTTTCTTAAGCTCTGTTAAGAAAAGTAAATCTTAGAATTTTCCCTTAAATTACTATGAGATTTGCCAGTTGAGAGTCAATTACATGAACAAGTATCTACTGCACCTTTGCAAATTGAGAGATAGCAGTGAAACCAAAAACCAAAAAAGGATATACTATACTCTTATGTCATAAAAAGTAAAAAAGCATGAACATGTAGAGGTAGTAAACTGCTGCAGTAGTGGCAGTAGTGGCAGTAGTGTAGTATTCTGTGGGTTAACATCATTATTGTCAGTCGGTAAGGGCTGAATTTGAGCAGTGTAGACTACTGACGGTCAGGTAATCAAATACAGCTTGAATCAAGGACTTGCAAATGTCCTAGCCACACAGGCCCATGGGTGTGCTTTTGAGTTTTGGTCCAATACAGGAACCATGGCATAGCAACAAAAGCTTTTGAGTGGAATCATCCCTCACTTTCATCTCAAGGCAGGATAGTAGGTGAGATAAAAGCCCTAGAGAGACCCAGAAATTGTGAGTCTGAAGGAACAAAGTGAACTAGGCATTGGACATCTAAGGTCCTAAATTAATTCTAAAGTGTCTTTTTGCCATCATTTTGGATTTAGATTAAAGCTGTTGTGATAACAAGACACACTGATCCAACTAAGTTATATTTGTGTCTCTGTTTTGATATTTGAATCAATTGCCAACACACATAAATACACATCCACGCACACACACACACACACACACAAACACACACATACACGCACACACATCTCAGTACACCACTCTCAGTAGTCAAAAAAGAGCAAAAGAAGCATTGTTGAAAAACAGCCAGAGGAGCCCAACTGCATGTTTAGTACAGTATTGTAGCAGGGACAAAGATAAGGACTTGACCAAGAGCATGCTCCTCTGAGCACACACAGCTGTGCTTTTTTGGTTCAAAAGAAAGCATGAAAGCATGCAGTCAGCCTTTAAGAGGAATCTCAAATAATTTCACATCAAACTTGTGACAAAGAGAACAGCCTTGTGTGGTTTGGCATTGAATTGCAAAATAAAAGTCTTCAAACTGAAAAAGATCTTTAGAACAGGTAGCTACTGTAACAAAAGAAAGGAGATCAGACTACACACTGCATAAGTCAATCGTAACCATGATTCATGATCATTTGGATAAGTAACTGATGATCTATCCAGAACCATTAGCATCCATTATTTTAAAACTGGGATGACACAGCAAACAATGATCCAGATTACCCTGATGATCACATCCAAGACATATGAGCATTTTAAATGCCAGCATGACTTATCATACTTCAACAAGTCTGCCCAACCATAACTATGTGATTCATTGCACCCACAGTCTCCCTTTGTCTTGCTGAGCTGAAAGGGTGGCAGAAAGAATTGGGGAAAAATAGGCTAAATGATAAACTGTAGTACAGTTCTAATTGTTTCTCGTTTTTTTAATAAATGTATTTGAATCTTTCTTTTTTGGCAATAGGCTCCTATTTTGTACTGTACTAATACTACTGTACTACATTGGACTACTGAGAACCTTCTTCCTTAACATCAGGCTGTGCATGATACTGTAGTTATCCTTGACGGTCACATTGAGATTTGTTTGAAGATTTCCAACAAGGGGTTCACTTTAATTCCCTTGAACTCCAAAGAGGATGTTTCTTGACTGTTGCCTACAGAAGAGGCTCTTTTTTATACACTAAAGTTGACCTGTTAACTATGTACGTGCATTCCTAAGTTCAAATCAAAATGTAATATTTGAAAACCCTGTCCATGGTATTTGTTCTATAAGAATCTATTTAGTGACTAAATATTATTTATTTAACACATTCTACATGATTAGTAATTTTTTCAAATATTATTTCTGCTGTACCATTTATAAAGAGCTATAGCTAGAAAAATATTGATTAGCTATTGTTTATTGACATAAACTTACATAAAGCTATTTACATAAACTAAAGTTACTGTTCACTATACTGTTGCTACACACAATCCCAGCAGCTAGAGAAGAGTCTTCTAGAAGTATTCATGTTCATATTCTAGGTCTCAATTTATACCCAATAAATACTAACATGTTCATGGGGCACAAATCTAGACCTTTGAAAGGAAATCAACAAAACATCATTCTTTTGACATGCTTAGAAAACCCGGGAAACATTCTGCAGGTCTACTAACTATATGCTTTTATTGACACCGATTTTCATTTCCAACGTCAGCATAGTAACAAACCCCACTGTACCCGTGATTCAGATATTGAATATACAACCTATTCATCAGTATGAATCATGGGTGACCATATTTGACATAATCACATATACAGAATCAATACAAATACTGATCAAGGGCAGCCTTTATTGAATGAGGAGGCCCTCTATCCATCAGTTATCCTTGCCTCAGGAAGTGGGCTGGACAGCAGCAAACTCCTCACAAGAAGAGGCACCATCCATCAAAAGTTAGGTAGAGGGAGGGGAATGCTGGATTATCTGGAACATTGCCACTCATGCAGTAACCTTGAAGACCCTGCTGACTACATAGAGTAACGCTCACAGAGAAATACAATTGTTACTCTGAGGAAATGCTAAATAAGGTGATATCCCTGGCTATCCCCCATGGCAACATTTCTCAAGACCAAAACATTGTAAATCTACTTAAACATGTTTTGATATCAACCCTGGTAATAATGCTCTTTCCATCACCATTGACACATGCAGTATCATACACATACGACTGAAATTAATTTAATGCAGCTACAGTTGGAAAATCTGTGTGGTACAGTCAGGATAGACAATCCTAAAATCTAAATGGCTCATGGAACTAATGATTAATCCACAAAACTAACATAGGATAAAATAAAAATGATAGTTCCAGCACAAAATATAACAGTATTGGTGAAGGAAGGACAGATATATCTTTCTAATTTTGACAAACACACCATGTCACACATTTAATACAGTTGTTGATTAAAACATGAAAATATATATTGTATAACACCAATGTGCTCTGGAAAGATTATGAATGAGGAACATGATTAAGACACTATCAATATCTCTTTAATTAAAACGCTCACAACAGCCAGAACTCAATTACCGAACTAGAATGCCGCTTTTGTCAGAGAACAGCAATTATTTGCATATTCAAATTACTCTAATTTCCTATAGGCCTAGATCTACTGACAAGACTTACCTTATCAATGCAATTATTTAACTTCATTCAGGAGAAATTGTAAAAACATACATTTTCAAAGTACATTCTTTGTCCCTGCGGTGTTATCTTTAGTTGCAAGGTCACTAGCACAGGGCATTTGCAATCACTATACAGCCAATTTTCATTAGTTTTTTTTTATCATTAGAAAATGAAATTGATTGTTATAGAGTGTATTGTGATAGAGTAGCAATAAAGTACTTCATGAATTCAACCTGAACATGGGTAGAATGTATTACTGATTCAGTTGTATGTGCTTCTGTAGATATATATTTATTAGTCCTTTCAGAAATTCATGTGTCCATTCAGCAAACGTCAAACAAACTACAGCACCAACAACAACAAACAACAGAGCACCTCAACAGAATCACAGATCTACAAAGAATCACTAAAGTGCTTTACATATTATAAGAAAGTGCAGCATCCTCACGCAAAATAATATGTAGTCTTACATCCTTTAACAAGTACATTGGCAAAGAAGTATGAAGTAGTATGATGTCAAATAACATGGCCACAAAATTGACAAGAATCAAAGAGCCATGTTGTAATCTGCATGACACATTCTAATAATATCATCTGCCCTCTAAATTATTCTCTTGAACCTGTACCATTCAATCAGTGAGTGGAGTTCATTAAGCTATAGCAAGAGTAATAAAGACGATGGATGACACCCGGTCACAGAAGCATGCCCTCAGTATGTGACGACAACTGAAGACCGGTAAGGTCAGACCAAGACAATTGATGGAACTGTCACTGTGTCGGCCTATATTGACAGTGGAGTTCCCCCACAGAATCGGATTGTTCATACCTAGGGGTGACTCTGCTGTGCATGGCCTGGAGACAAAACAAATGGCCTGGGAGAGAGGCTACGGCCTTGCTCCAAACATCAGGAACCAGTATTCAATTTGCAGCAGCCACCTCTTTTTCACTGTCAATTTTGTTACTTTTTTAAACATTAAATCCAAGAAAACCACTGAACGAACCCCAGAAAATAAGCAACAGTATATGTTTGAAAGTCTTCAAGAAGTCATCGAAGAAGATTTGTTTGAATCTGTAGGTGATGTTAGTTATTTTAAAGAAATCTTGGGTAAACTGCTAGTGAATAGTACTAGGTGTTGTTTTTGATGTTTCGTGACTCAGGCATAATATCAGTGGTTAACGTCTAGCTCCTTGAGTCTCAGCACTGGGAGCATCAGGTCCCCAGAACGTTACTATCACAAGTTCCACTGAAATATCTTTAATACCACATCCTTTCACGTTGGTGGCTGGTAGAGTTTGATCAGAATGGGAATAAAACATTGGTGTTAGTGACTTACATGAAAAGGTTAGGCTGGCCTCTCGGCTGACGATGGTCCCGAAAGAATTGGTGGCGAGGCACTGATATGTTCCAGCATCTTGGTCTTTGTTCAGCTGGCTGATTCTGAGATTTCCTCCAGACAGGCTGTAGTGAGAGCCTGATTTTGGATTGATTACAGTGCCATTCAGTTTCCACCTTAGAAACAAAACAACAATAAATAAGAAGTTTGTTTTTTTGTTTTCACAACAAACTAAAAAAATGTACGCTTGTGGTCTGTACTTCAAAATTCAAGATTTTATCTAACAAAAGTACTCAGCATGTAAATGTATTGACACAGCATGGACAAAAAGGAAGAACTTTAATAACTTCATTAAATACAATTTTGCAAGAGGATTAAGAGCCAAAAGGGGTCCCCAATCATGGCCCCCAGTTTAGTGATGGACTACATAATGAACTACATTGAAGCCCAGCGCACCCTGGAGAAAAACACATCATTTTAGGCCATCCTTCTAGTAAGACACCCAGTCAAACAGCATAAAAACGAAGCTGGATCATTGTAAAGCAATTCAAACTAATGGGTGCTCCCTGCTTTTTGTACTTTGCATTCTATACCACGCTACATGATTATTCATGGTGTTCCAAGTAATCAGCAAGGTTTATAATTCACTTATGATGCTGGTGGATCCTCCGTCCATACACTTAAAGCAGAGCGTATTACAGAAAACACGCGTGGGAAGAAAATCAATAGCAGTAAATTCCAGTTATAGAGGTATTAACCCATAACTCAAACCTAACACCCTGACACACAGAAACACCAGCATACAGTTAACTAGTTATCTGTGATGTCCAGCCCTGTTAAAACAAAAAGAAGAAAGGCATTTCACAGATGAGTATGCATGATAATTCCTAATCACTTTATTGGAAAATGACCAATGCAAATAATGATTAAGCTCCAGAGGGATTAGCCCTTGATTATATCTTTGGAGGGAAGAGAATAATTGATTGTGCATATGGATTACAAACAGGACTGATGTATTAAAAGGTTTCCTAAAATATCTCCATCTATTTGTTACACCTTTGATTAAAGTCTGAGTTTGCTACACAGCCATCACACAATAATGTATACATTATTGATCTAGAGGAAATAGGAATAAAGGCTTTAACAGTTTGCTAAGTATATACTGCATACAATGTGTAATGTCTGAACTTATTTAGCTTTGGTAATCTTTAAAGTCATACTAGTTCATACAATAAATAACTGACTCTAGAGCTGTGAAGAATTTGTTTAAATGTGATACAGCCTTTTTTGTACAGTCTATATAGAAATTGTTCAGGACTGTCACAAGCCTGTTGACGTGAGTCCCTTCCATCGAGAGTGTTGTTATCAAACACCATAGAGGAGGTCCACAGTTTCTTTAGACTACTCAGACAATGTATATACTGTTGAGGCAAACAAGAACAAACATTAATATTTAACTGCACAGTGTGAACAACTGTTTAGATTTTTCAGAGAACAATGATAGAATGACAGGAGCCTCCAGATGATTCAAACCTCCTCGTGAGCTCTCACAACAGTCTGTGATGTATGTTTTTATTTTTTTATAGGGTTTCATGTTCACATTTGAACACACTGTTGAATGTGTCGCCCAATACAAATGAAAGGACAATCAGTTTAGGACAATAATGACATACTGAAATGAGAATGTGACAGCTATCTTTGACTCAAATGATGATTGTGATAGAGGACATTTTTCCACCAGACTTTAGGTCCACTAGCCTCCAACTCAACAGAGAGTGTACTAATGTGAGTGAAAAAGGTTGGCACATATTCCATTATTGCGCCAGTAAAAATACCTTTAACAATGATTATTGTATGCTAATTATTGCATTGCTGAGTTAATGTAACAACTTTGATATTAGCTTTGACATTTTGATGAATTCAGCAATAGATTAAGCCAAGTACATGTAAAAGTTACATATAATGTGATTATCTTACTTCCTACCAATCATGTTAGAAGGGGACACGAGAACAGCAGTTCATTTTTCTGAGCACATGCTTTATGCAATCATGTACAAAGGGCAGTGCATACAGTGGCATCGTACTATGCCATCTGGTTTATGAGTTTGTGGAAGGTGGTCTGTTCCTTTCCTTAATCCTTCTGTGTGTCTGCTTTTAATTCAGAAACACCCAAATACACTGGGTATCCACAGTGTTCTGTCAGAATCGTACATTTAGCTTTAAAACATGTAATGTGGGTAGATGCAGTTTAATGCTAATCTCTAAGGTCAACCAGTCACAAGATGCAATTGTGTGATGTGCAGATAATGAATTTTGAACATGATTTAGCCTACAGCTGCCAGTGAGAAGAAATCCCTGGTAGACAGCTTGGGCAGTAACCCGGCTAGAAGACAGGCATATACAGCAACCTTGACAGGAAACAGCTGATTAGGTCATCCTCTAAGCTGGCTCAAGCTCAAGTATTAAATGCACCAATGTTTCTAAATCTCATCCTAGCAATGTCAATGAACACATGTTTAATTTGACCTCATAGTTGCTAGAGATACAACATGCTAAACTTTCAATAGACTAATAGACTATGCAGGGAGGAAATGGAAGAGTGAAGGTGGGTATGTTGTTAGCTCATATGCTTGTGCCATATGCTGCTACATTAACAGTCACTACTGCACAGTCCCCATGATGCAGTCAGTGATTAAGATGTCGGTGAGATACACACACAACGATTCCTGGAACTATAGCTGGTGCACAGTGCCTGTGGTGAAGTTGGTGACACACAGACACACACATTAGCTATATCTATGCCTAAGGAAACCGACCAACCAACTTTGACTGTGGAATTTGATTTGGCTGGTGTAAAGTCCAGTGGCTTGAAAACCTGTAGTTTCTGTACTTTTGTGGAGTCCGCTTGTCTTTAATTAGTTTGTCATAAAAAGCAGTGCACTTTGTGGGGCTATTTAATTTTCACGAACCACACATCAGAACATTCATGAACCACCTACACAGCATTTGAACTTCATAGTGTCGTGTGAGATTAGTGGCTCAAGCGTTCAGTGGAGCTCAACTCAACGCTGTGATATTTATTTATTGCGAGATCCATAGTGACAGCTCAACATGGCTGAAAGGGATCCATCGCGAAACATGGTGGCAAATTATAATTTTCGATCGTGAAGCGCTCATAAACAACATAAACCGCAGCACTGGGTCCTGAAACAGACACCTGCAACATCACAACTTTTTGAGCTAATTGTTCCACTAAAATCCCCCTAAAATCCCACTATGAAACTTGCACAGACAGACACACAGACAAAGATTTCTTGCATTGAAGTATAGATTCTGGATGTCCAAAAAACTGATTAAAGTATGATGATGGTTGGACCGTCACCTAACACCTAACACTTTCTGTGAAAAGACTGTAGTGTTTAGGTATAGTCAATAAGAAAAATAACCAAATTGAACATCTGAACCTGTTAAATGGTATGAGCCACAACCCAACTACTATATTTGTGAATGTATTTTTATACACAAGCATCTCCAACTAGACATACATTTTTTAATGCTGAGTCCATCCTTCTTAGAGTCTCTTTCAGCTCTGCACATACCCTATGTACTGTTTGTGGCCGTGGAAAAGGTGTTTACTCCAGTGTACTCACCTATATAGAGTAGGTGGACTTCCCTGGGCCTCACAGCTGAAAACCACCTCCCGGTTCTTTTCCAGGGAGTCAACAGGGAATACTATGCTGCCGGGCTGCTTGGTGAATACAGGGCTCTGCAGGACACCACTTCCTACAGGACAGAAGGGAAAGACAACACATCCACTTACACTTAGACACCAAACCTTGTGAAACAGGCAATTAGTCATACAGGCCAAACAGACTAGACCTTGTAAACTGGAGGGAGCAAACCACAAGCAGACAAAACATATCAATTAATTCAGCTTGTCACTGCACCACGGCACAGGAACGACTTATTTGAGGTGGGATGTGTCTTCAAAAGCCATTTAGTTGGTAATAGGATAGCTCCTGATTTATACAGAACATCCGACAGGGAAGGTTTCTCATTTGCCTTTTGTCAACGTGCATCCTATTTTACCAAGGAGCTATCGGAGTAGTTCTGTCCCCACAGACGTTCAAGCAATTAGTTGTGTGGTTAGAATTCCTCGTTTGTGGTTTGTATTCTCTTTGAGGAATGACACACACAGCGGAAGTCTCCATTACTGCATGGAAAGCTGAGAATCCAATGGACTGCATGTGTCTGTTGACTTGGTGTCAGTAAGCCATGGGAATAATGGATAAGAGACACCATTAAAATCATAATTTTACCTTTGGCCCAGACTGTAATCAGATGCCATCTTAGTGATACATGTATACACCACATAACTCCACAGACATCACATCATTTTTACTTTGTAAAACAACCCAGACTTCACCGACAAAAACTGTGCAATGTTGCCAGGCTGGACTACGACTATAATTGTACAAATGATCCGGATGTCTGATAATTGAACAACAAATATTAATACAAATGAGCAGTGCACTGTCAACGCTGTATATGGTGGATATGGTGCACTGTTGACCTCGACGGGGGACGTCCTGGATCGGTGGAAGGAATACTTTGAAGACCTTGTTAATTCCACCAACACGCTTTCCGACGTGAAGGCAGAGTCTGGGGACATCGGGGGGCGGGGGGGGTGGCCTTCCATCTCTGGGGCTGAGGTTGCCGAGGTGGTTAAAAAGCTCCGCGGTGGCAGGGCCCCTGGGGTGGATGAGGTCCGCCCGGAGTTCCTTAAGGCTCTGGATGTTGTAGGGCTGTCTTGGTTGACACGACTCTGCAACATCGCGGGGACATCGGGGACAGTGCCTCTGGATTGGCAGACCGGGGTGGTGTTTCCCCTCTTTAAAAAGGGGGACCGAAGTTGGGGGACCAACTTTAGGGGGATCACACTCCTCAGCCTCCCTGGGAAAGTCTATTCAGGGGTCCTGTAGAGGAGGGTCCGTCGGATTGTCGAACCCTGGATTCGGGAGGAGCAATGTGGTTTTTGTCTGGGCCGTGGAACTGTGGACCAGCTCTACACCCTCGACAGGGTCCTGGAGGGTGCATGGGAGTTCGCCCAACCAGTCTACACGTGTTTTGGATTTGGAAAAGGCATTCAACCGTGTCCCTAGGGGGCTCATGTGGGGGGTGCTCCGAGAGTACAGTTTCCCTGATCGAGGCTGTTCGGTCCCTGTACGGTGCCAGAGTTTGGTCCACATTGCCGGCAGTAAGTCGAACTTGTTCCCAGTGACGGTTGGACTCCGCCAGGGCTGCCCTTTGTCACCTATTCTGTTCATAACTTATATGGACAGAATTTCTAGGCGCAGCCAGGGCGTTGAGGGGTACGGTTTGTTGACCTCAGGATCAGGTCGCTGCTTTTTGTAGATGATGTGGTCCTGTTGGCTTCATCGGCCCGTGACCTTCAGCTCTCACTGGAGAGGTTCGCAACCAAATGCAAAGCGGCTGGGATGGGAATCAGGACCTCTAAATCTGAGGCCATGGTTATTGACCGGAAAAGGGTGGAGTGCAATCTTTGGGTCGGGGAGGAAATCTTGACCCAAGCGGAAGAGTTCAAGTATCTCAGGGTCTTGTTCATGAGTGAGGGAAGAATGGCGCGCGAGATGATGCGGGCTCTGCATTGGTCCGTCGTGGTAAAGAAAGAGCTGAGTCGAAAGGCAAAGCTCTGTATTTACCAGTCAATCTACGTTGCTACCCTCACTTATGGTCACAAACTGTGGGTAGTGACAGAAAGAACGAGATCGCGAAAACAAGCGGCCGATTGAGTTTTCTCCGCAGGGTGTCCGGGCTCTCCCTTAGAGATAGGGTGAGAAGTTCGGTCATCCGGGAGAGGCTCAGAGTAGAACCACTGCTCCTTTACGTCGAGAGGAGACTGTCTCTCGGCTGGCCTGGGAACGCTTCGGGGTCCCCCAGGAAGAGCTGGTGGAAGTGGCCAGGGAGAGGGAAGTCTGGGACTTCCTGCTTACGTTGCTGCCCCCACGACCTGACCCCCGGACAAGCGGCAGATGACGGACGGACGGAATATCGAATCAGCAAAGCATTAGTGAATTACAAATTATTTCAAATCTGTGTAGCAATATTTTGCAATCTGCTAATGAACTATGTATAAATGGCTTACGAGTTTAACAATTATAATCAATATAATATTTCCAAAAAGGACACCTAAATGCAAAACTAGTGTGGGTGGTTAATGCTTGAATTTATTCAAGAGTAATGAATTATGGCAAACAAATCAATCTGACTGATATGACTGAAGTAATTTTCAAACCAAAGCTAACAGTGCATTTATGTGCAACCTGCTCTGCATAACTAAGAATAGTTCACATGATTCTGGAATGGCTAGGGTCAGAGGTCTTACTGATGGCCAGCAGCAATGCACTCTGTCACTGCAATGGAAATCCAGGCCATTTATTTTCCATTCCAAAACAGAAAAGCTTTTCTAGCAGCACGCATACAGATGACATGTGCAGTAAATAACAAGGCTGTTGAAAACAATTTGCATCATTCAATGCATTGTCTAAGTGATTTCATAAAAAGAGAGATTTGTGTAGAGAACATTCCCAGTGATCTATTGTTTTTACCCTGACAAATAGTCCAGTGTCATGGGTACTATGTGCTGTGAGAAGTTAGACTGGTAGTCTGGTGAAAATGTAAGGTGTGCTGTGTAAAAATCAACACATCTGTTGACTTGGGGTTGTGTGTTTGGGGATCCTCAGGTTTCCCTTGAGAAGAGTAGATAAATAACAGGCAGACTCTAGGGGTGACATGAGACAGACAAGATAATAAATACACATCCTGTACACACACAAAAAATACCTGAAATACTATAAATTGATGTATGTGTAATTATGCAGTGTGTTGCAGTGAGTTACAGTACAATCATGTACAACTTGGCAGTCTTTGCAGATAAGAATGATTTCAAGTTGGATGACAGTAGTCTTCCAAGTATATGTGGGCCTATATGTACTCCGACACAGAGCAACAATACATTTGTCTTTTATTTCAATAGTTTTAGTTAGTTCTTCTGGGCAGCATTTCTGCTTTATTTGTTTTGACAATGACGGATAGGAAAGTATGACATGCAGGAAGTGGCCCATGCTGGAATCAACCCCAGGCCCCTGCAGCAAGGCCTCAGCCTATGCGGTACATGCTCTCCCTGGTGAGCCCACGGGACACCCCACAACTATCTTAGTTAACTGCAGTATGGCAGCATTAGTTAACTATGCAGCATGGATATATGGGAGGTGAAAGCAATGTGGTGCCACTGCTGGAAGGGAGTCCCAGCCCCCCCAAAAAATCAACATTTTGAATTGTTCTCACAAATTCGAGAGGGGATACATTTAAAGTGAAATATATTAACTAAACTGTCATATATTAGCGCAACTGTAGACGGATTCTTTTAAGGAAATTATCAGATTTAATTTAGGTTTGAGTGTAGTAATCTGTATTTAAATAAGAATACGCATTAAGGAACACATTTATGTAAAAATGTCCCTTCAATGTTATTGCACTTGAGCTGGCTTAATGAGGCTTGTTTTGTTTCCATTTAGACAAACACGTCAGCTAAGGCCTCACAGGGAAGACTAAACTCCCCAGTGAAGTGACAGGTAAGTATTCAAGACTAAGGATGTATGATGAAACAAGACCACAGAATATTGCCATGCAAGGACTTTACAGTACACGACCGATTGTCCTTTTACTGCAACTGCGTTATAAATGCAGTGATAATATATTTAAATCAAGTGGTTGCACTCATATTCGTATTTTAAATACATGTCTAGACAGGTCAGCTCAGCTCTTATACGCACTTTTTACACTACACTGGCAAAGTTTGAATTGGATTGCATCATAAGCCACACATACACAAACGCACACACACACAGTACTCCCAAAAGCACTCATACCACTAATATGAGTCACAGTGGCTTGCTGTTTATAAAGATGGCATATTTTGTCTCAAGCCTAATGAGATTTCATAAACATTTACATGATTGTAGTAAAGACAAATCTTGATTAAACTTCAAGCTGGTGGATTTCTTATTAAATAAAATAAAATAAAAAGGTGAATTTGTCCTTGGGGGACAGAAACCACAAACCAGTGCAATAGAACCCATCTTGCCTGGTTTCTCTCTGCCAAAATCTGTGAAAATCAATGAACCCCCTCCTCTCAGCCTCTCAATTAGCCCTCACATACTCATTAAAAAGTCTACAATTTGTCAGAAAACAATGCTAAAGTTGTGACGATGTACAGCTTTTCAGTGCTTTTCTCAGACTGACAATGGCATTAATCATTCATTTCTCAAGCTTGTGTGACTCAAGCACCATTGCAAAATTGCCTTTGAAAACTGTGTACCCACACATGGTGAATCATGGTGGAGAATACTGAAGAGCCATGAGGCTAACAAGCCTGATTTCCTAGATTGCATGAATAAAACATTTATTGATATGCATATCAAAAGAAAAGTGTTGACAAAGCAAAATAAAACCATAGCGAAAAAGCTAAGCAGCCAATGAGAGGGAAGGAGAGGAGGGAAAAGTAGAAGAGAAGAGAGGAGAGGAGAGATCAGCTCCTTGCATTTGGTCTGAATCACTAACATCCTCAATTAGCAAGGGCTTGGCTCTGTGTGGTTGTCAGGGGACACCCCCTCCTTCATCCTGCCATACAAAGAATAATTGCTTCTCCTGAGAAGCAGGTGAGAGCACCTGGAGAGCCAGGCTCCAGGTTACCAAGACAGTGTTAGATGTCTCTGACAATAGCTGAGTTCTCTGTAAGTCTGTCATCAAACAGACATATGCACTAATGAAACCCTTGATGGAATGGAGACCCAGAGAGAATCTATCTGGTTGTGGAGGTATTTGATCTAATACTCAAAATGCAACTATACAGTATAAAGTGTATGATTGTATAATACGTTGCTCGATATAAGTTCAAAAAAAAAAGGCGAGATGGCATCATCCTTAAAAAGCACACGCCTACTGGTTGTCTCCTTTGACAGGGCAGGGATAAAGCTAACACACCTTACACAGTAATCTACTTGTAATCAACACAATTTAATGAAGTGGGGACAGCTGTGCTGCTCAGGAGGTCCACATGGACAGAGCCCTGTGGGGGCACTGGGCCACGAAGCACACCCAGGAGCACTGGCTCAGCTGGCCAGACACCAGCAGGGACACCTCAAGCTGCTCAGCCACTGGAAGGACAGAGGTCAATGTTCACCCTTCCATTGACACAATGCCTGAAGAGAGATCATCTCTATTAGAACCACAGCTTAACATCAAATCAGACCATCTGACATGCACGACAACCTAGGTCTGACTATTCAATGTCCTTCATGGCCACAGTACACAAACGTTGAGAGGGGCATAGAGATTTAACATTGTTAACCAATGTCACAATGATTTTAAGATATTCTGTACATATTTACAATTGCATTTCAAGTCTATACATTCTCTACAGTCTACATTTCCCCACCATTTTACAGCATTTATGTCAGAAGAAGTCATGTTAAATGTAGTCTTTATTTGACAAACTTGTCATAGGACAATTTAACAAGGTTTCAGGTAGATGATTTTACATATATGTTTGGTGACTGTTCTGTTTTGTGTGGACGTCCCACAATTCCATATTAAGATAACCATAATTGATATGAATTATGAAAAGATCGTACAGAATTCTTTGCAGCTGGATTAGTCATAAATAGCCTATACTATAGCCTATACTATAGCAGGTGTTAAATACGTTTTTTGAAGGAATACATTCATTATTTTCACCTTATTGAAGACATTTATGTACAGTAAATGCTCAGTAGACCTAACAGGGCATGCTATTTATTGATGCATCACAAGAGTTGTTCACAATAGCAGCAGTAGGACTGAGAAATCTCAGAATATGAAAAAGACCAAATGTAAAGTAACAGTTCTGCTGTTTGTCCAGTGTATCCAAACCAATACAACTAAACCATAAAATGTTTGATAACCTGGTGCAACAACATTTTTGCATGTTTGCAACAGTCTATCTATTGTCCATTTGTTTGCTTAATGGGATTTTTTACATGCCTTTGATTGCCCATACTAATTAACTTTACAGACTATTTATTATATTTTGATAAATAAAATGTCCTTTCTTTACATTAGATTGCTTTCCTATGTATGTCCTTCATTATGTTCTGCTATTGCCATTTCAAAAAGGTGCTCATTAAACATAAAATCTCATTGCTTTTCAGAGAACAATTCAACATCAAAGGTTTCATACCGCTATAATTTGACCACACTTGGAAAAGCATTTGAGTCAATGCATATTGCCAACTGAGACATTCTAATTGTGAGGGGTATATATTTCAGCCATGCTTTAAGCTGGGCAAGTAGAGACCCTGGGACAGCATTAGTGATGTAACATTCTGTGTCCATGATGTCTTGTCACCCAACAGGTCCAAAGACAGGTTAGAACAACTATAGTAATGTCTCTAGAGATTTCAAGGTCACCTCATGTTCAAATGGGAAATTACTCAGCATTTAGCCACCAAGTCTAAGGGTGAGGAAAGCCTTTCTAAGGTCCTCTTTCACATGCATGACAAGACTAGTGTATAATGTTGATCTCTTGTGTAGGGAGATACTTCAATTCTCCATATCCATGGCATATCAGGTGTGGCAAATCAAGTTCTCAGGTGCCAAAATGGCATCCAGCAGGAATGTGTGTAAGCTCCTGTTAAAGGCTCATGAAAGTGTGCAAATGATGAATACAATTACTGGAATGGCATAGCCATTGTCACAGAATAAGCAGGAGTAACATGTAAGGAATCAGAATTGTATGCATGTCCAGTGGAGGACGGCAATACTGCGGTAATCAGACGCCAACAGCGAGGCTTAGAGTGACAGTGGGAATGGGAGGCTAGCCTGTCATGCAGAACAAAGGTTTACTGTTGGAGTAGCAGAGGACACACAACTTCACAGTCCCCGTTTCACATACGCTACGGCTTGCAATATGACAAGTTATTGTTGTGTTTTTTTGTTAATTTGATCAATTATTTGCAATTTGACAAGTTCTGTGACCTTTTCCATCAGTTAACCATCTTTCCATCGATTAACCACACTCTGACTGAGGAGCTACTCACCTCCAGAGAAAAGTTTAAATCTTTATCAGAGAACTCAAATAAATACAAAAACTAGTTAACTGTATTGTAAGATGAATGAATGAGTTTAATATTATCATTATGAATCAAACAATTAGACTATTCTGTTATGGTAAAGCAGGTAAAGTACAGCTTTCATCTGAAGATTGGATAATATTGTAATGTCATTTGAGATAGACCTCAAAGGGAGTAGACATCAAGGCCAAGCAGAGTTAGCTGTTAATTCACAGAACCAGAATGTCCCACAGTGGCAGCAGCTGTTCTGCTGGCTAGACTGTGAGAGCAGCAACAAGTAAACTCAACACCATGCTTATCAGAGCTTGTCAATCAGCACTGAACCTCCTGCTATGTGTCACCAAGAGTGACTGATTGCCACTAAGCCCAGGGTGATTGAACGTTGGAAAAATGCATATCCCTGAGGAAGCCACACTTATGCTGACTTGGTTGCAAAAAGTAAAATCTCAACATTTTCATGAAACATAAAGTCTAAAACAAGTCTGGTGTGAGTTGAGTAATAAGTGGACGGGTTTAGAGGGCAGTGCTTCTTCATTAGAGCCTTTTCCTCATCTTGATTAGGATAATGATTCTTGATTAAACACTTTGTGAAATCCAACTGATGTTCTCTGTTGACCCCACCAATTTGTAAGAAAGACAAATTAAAGTCCTCCATCAAAATGTGATCAATGCCAAAGAGCCCTTGGGTGAAACGGGGACCACAGTAATGAAGCAATAATTCAGCTTTACTGTACAGTAAAGGAGTGACGGATAAAAAACTCACGTATGCCCCCCTGTAAGTCAGCTTTATACTGTATCAATTGGAGGCATCACCTTAAGCCTTATTTCTTTTATGACAGTTTTATAGACAGAATGGGAGAATATAACCACGAGTCTCAATTTCCCACTTCAACAGTGTCTATGATCCCATGACCAGAGATGGCCTAATTGAGTGGGAAGTGCTACAACAAAACTAGCTGTGGTTATTCAATATTTTGTACATAATTAAATTCAAACTAAAACAAAAATAGTATTGGAAAGGGTTCTTCTCACGTTTAAAGTCTCTGTCAACCACCATCATTCACTAACGTCTTAACTGTGAGTCAGCATGAAAGACATTTCTACAGTGCGGCTGAGGAAAGCTATCATATCACTCAGGTCCGCAGTCACGTGTACGCATGCAAAAAATGCCACCTTCATTAACGCCTTGTCACGGCCATGACCCAGCCTACGTTTGCATGCCCTCGTGTGTCCCTGTGGTCTGTGTTTATTAGTTTCACCTGTGTCATGTTGACTGTATTTCAGTGGTCTTGTTAGTGTTGTTGCATTCACCTGTGTCTTGTTTAGTTTGGTATTTAAGTCCTTGTTATTTGTTCAATCTTGGTCAGTCATTGAGTTTTTTCTTGCTGTTTATCTGAAATCTTTCTCTTACAGTACACCAATGTCTAAAGTCAGCTCTACCCTTGCACAGTATAGTTAAGTATGGACATGGAGTATTTGATTACGACAGATCCAAGGTCATTGCCTTTTTTCTCAGGTGATGTAATCTCACACTTATTTGCAATCAATAGATTCAATTTAATATTTGTATTTTTCGTTTCATATCTGTAACTTTAATCTCCTCATATAAAATCATGAAGACAATCCCAACTGCAGTCAACCTTTGCTGAGTGCCACCCCCACAACACTTATTTACTTTGACAATTCCTTTCTTATTAAATAAATCTTTCCACATTATAATTTGTAACTTAATGGAAAAAAAGTCATTAATGTTTGCCTGTGGCAGGTGTATTTGAGTTACCTCCATTCTAAACTATGCCTTTCATACTTCAACCCGCCCTAAATACATATGAATAAGGACACAAACATCCCAAAGAAGGCTCTTGCGAGCATCAAAAGTTCTTAATAAGGTACTTTACCTGCAAGGCACCTCGTGAGTGATGGCAGCACCAGCAGTTTCCATAGCAACATCATATTCAGTTTTGTAGGGTTAAAGTAGACTCACATCCAATCACAAATGTACGGTATCCTTTGTGTTCCTTTCTAGGAATTCAATCTGCATGAAAAGAGACAGGTGAAATTAATAAATAAATAATAATGAACTGTGATAAGTAAGAAAAGACAGATCATTAGCACTCTTACTGTGGAATAAAACAGACCAGTCATTTGAAATGTGCATGAAGTGAAGTAAACTTACCAATTAAATTAAACAGAAAGGTTTGACTGTTGGTGCACAAAAACAGTGTAAATATAATTAACTATAAACACTAATGTTTAACAAAATGGTATACAATAAGCCTAAATTAAGAGTAGTCTAGAATAAGTGGTAACTTTACACGTGATTATCAAACATTTAGTAGACAGAAACCCACTGACAAAACTGACAGTCCCACTTGTGTCAATATTATTTATTCTAGTATTTAAATCCTCTACAGAAATACCAAGGATATTGCCATGGTTTAAGTAAATAAACATAAACGTCTGCATTGTGTCAGTGGGATAGTAATTCTCTCTGCTCCAGGCCTTAAATGTACAGAGCAGAAGGACGGATCATGGATGGGATGTGGCGTGTGAAGGCACCAGAGGAAAGAATTCCATCAAGACACTGTCTTATAGTAGAACTTTCAATTAGTATTAGATGCTACTGAATAGTAATTTATGATTTATCTGTAAGATACAATCCCTGCCTTCTGAAAATATATACAGTTGTGATCCGAAGCATTCTTTAAAGGAATGCCAATCCTGTAGCATGGATTCGCCAGTCAGCATTCGTTTTTTTTGTTGTTTTTTTTTACCAATTTACCACATAGTGCCTTGGCCCTTTTTTGGCCCTTTTTTTCTTTCCAATGGAGTGGTACAGTGTTTTGAGAAATAGACATGGGAAGGGTGGGCTAAATGGGACACAGTGGGGGTAGGTACTGAGATTTATGCAGCTTTCCAGAGTCTAAGGGTAGAATACAGAATATGTCTGCAGAGAATGTCACAAGCTGCCTCTGGAAAAGATACGTACTAATGTTGAAAATGTATTAAAGCAATGTGACGAGCTAAGTAATGAAATGTACCATTTACAAAGCTTCTCTATACAACAAGCTACAACAATCCAATGTCCCTTGGGTAAATATATGTTTATTCATAGAGATCAGTCTAGCACAACTCTAACATGTCCCAGACATACTGTACCAGAAGTGTTTAGAACTTAATGTGGTTGAAACCACTTTTTACTTGAAATGTTATGCCACACTTAAAATGTTCTTCTGAGTAATGCAATTTTAAAATGTAAAACAATGGATGGAGAAATTCTATAAGTGACAAGATCATATATCCTCCATTTGGATAAAAGCATATGCTAAATTGATAACATTTGAAATATCGTCTTAGAAAATGTTTATGAGACTTAAATCTTGGTTTGTCTAAGTGGGTTTGTCTCTTTTTCATCTTTTTCAAGACTTTCAAGGCACTGTCTTCTACTACTGGCAGGGAATATATTAGTATTTGTTATTGTTATTTCTTATTATTAGTTTGTTTTATTTGTTGTTGTTTGTATTTTTATAAGTTAGTTACAAATCCAGCTATGTCTTGAGACAGCGATCATGGGCCAACTTTTCCCACTTGTGGCTGAAATCAAGTGCATTCAGAGTATTCAGTAAGAGGACAAGGATGCTTGCAAGCAAATAAAAATAAATGAATAAATAATGTATTGCTAAAATGAAGCAAAAATCTATGCCCTCACCAGGGAACCTTATTAAAGTACACAAGGCATGTGGACAATCAATTGTGGTCTAACACTGAATAAAAGCAATTCATTGTTAGACCACATGGAATTCATTTAAACAACTTGGTTTCTTTTGCTATCCTCTTTTCCTAAGCTCCTAAGTGGTGAGTTAGCATCTGTGGTACAGTCCAGAACTTGTCCTTTTGAATGTTAGTCTTGTCTCTCAATTGGGTGAAAACGAAATGAAGATCCAAACGTGCTAGTTTTGACTGAAACTTGGTACTAACTTGTTGTATCAAAGACTGACATTTTGCTGATTGATTCTACACTGTGTCAATATGACTATCCCACAATAGGTGTAGTCCTGATTAAATTCTCAGCTTTAAATATAGCTCTACACCTACAATTACCCTGAATACATTTAATATAGAATAAATGTTCATTTATTAAATAAAACTAGTATGTTCAAGGAGTGAGACAACTGGGATATAAGATCAAAATAAAGGAAAGAAAATGAGGAAATGTGTATATTGTATTTGTATTATTAAATGGTCCCGAGTATTGTATGTAGAACAGTAACAACAGTGGATGCCAGTTTGACATATAACAATGACAGTTATGGCTCGTAGAGCATCCAAGGAAGGGTTGTTACAGGCTCCATTACGCTTACATAAGCATCTGTCTACCCTACATTGGTGATACAAGTTAGTAGGCTTCTACATAATGTCCCATAAATATAATATCTAATTGCTTGGTTCATGTGCAGTTACTCCATCTTCATATAATGAGGTCAGAAAAAACTAAGGTTTTGAATGACATGTGTTTTGAAAACAGATCATGTTTTTATACCTGAGAAGAACTTTTAAAACTGTGTTCACTATCTAGGCCTCTAGCTCTCCACAAGTCCTTCTTCCAGCTGGTCACTTGATTGAACTCCCAGAGGATCACTCTACTATCTAAAGCTAAATACAATAAGTGCTTCAATAAAATGTCAAGTATATCTACTATTTAGCATATCTAAATGCATGTATAAAATATTACTCCTTAGGAAAACAGAAAATGTGTCAACACAACTGATTAAATCAAGCCATTCCAATAGCCATTTCTTAGGCAGTGTTACACCTTTGTTGGGTGAATTATGTATAGTAGAGTCTAACAAACTAGGTTGCTTGAATGCTTTCTGTCATCAAATGCTCTCTACACTTCTAATTTGTCTTTTATTCAAAGGATGAGAGAAGGAAATAACACCACATGGGCCATACGGTTATTTATTGTGTTTGTATTGCAATAAATGAAGTAGGAAAGACTGCTCAGACATCATGACCACACCCAATGGAGTACTATACATTTCAAAACACTTGCGCAATCAGATAATGTCCCACTGCAATAATGCAGTAACAAAGTGCTGAAAGATAAAAATAATTCCCATGTCATGTCGTCAACTGAAACACATTCTAGAAGAAACACAGACCTGACCTCTTGCTGTGATTACTTGGAAATCTGTTGTTAGCAGTCCACATATAAAGCATATTTAATAATGCAACAGTCCCAATGCTTGTATTTATCCTCAAGCTAGTTGTATGGTGGTGTTGTTGTTATTGAGCCCTCTATTAAAGCCAGTCCCAAGAAGTTGCAATGCTGACCATGTTTAAAGAAAACGATGCAAGCAAACCATAAAACTGAATTTTTAAAATAGAATACATTTAAGCATCTATTTTAGGCAGTATAAAGGACT